>NC_090443.1:704634879-704937909 GCF_031143425.1 Pleurodeles waltl | reverse complement strand
GAGACAAAGAAGATGCCCACCCTCTTGGGTGAACAGGCACAGGCAACTCGCTGAGGGGCTACTGGGAAGGCGGTGCTGGTATGGGGGTGGAGGCTGTACCTGCAGCTGGGGTGGTCCCAGAGGTATCTGCCACCACCAGGGAGCTTCCATCGGAGGATGCATCTGAGTCTGTGTTATCACCTCCTGTCTCTGCCATGGTGCTCCCCTCACCCTCCGTCCCACTGGTTCCCTCGGTACTTGTGGGCTTTGCCTCCTGGGTCCTGTGGGATGCAGCTCTCTCTGTCACTGGTGCCCCTGCTCCTCTGCCAGATTATGCTAATGCACACATGGGCAGGATGACAGAAGATAAAGGGGGGAGAGAGAAAAAGGGAACACTGGGTCAATTACTGCACCAACACCACAGTTCACAGTTGGCATACACAGCACCATCACACACATGGATCAGGATTGAACACTATGCATTGCACTGGCATTGAATTGGGTAGATGCCACAGCAAGATGAGGGCCAAACACCGGCAACTGCACACCTCCTGGGATCCACTAAGCCCTGTCTGACATGGAATACAACCTAGCTAGGTTATCTTGTTTTCCCTTTTAAACATCACCCTGGAGCTGGATCACACTGCAACGTCTGGACTGGCATTATGGGCAACCCACTAACTGACACACACCACCCGGATCCCATGCCACCTAATAATTATTGTTGGAATGGCCACTGTACTCACCCACACCCATCCAGCTCTGGGTAGGCCACCACAAGTGTGCGGGCCATTAGGGGGTCAGGTACCATAGGGCACCCCTTCCTCATTGGGAGGCGATCCCTAGCTGGGCCCCCACGGTCTTCCATGCCCAGCGTCTCAGGTACTCCCACCATTTCTGACAGTGGGTTCTCCACCTGCCATAGACCCCCAGGGTCGGCACGTCCTTAGCGATGGCACGTCATAGTCGCTTCTTTTGATGGGCACTGACCTGCCGAGGCGATATAGATGGGAGGACACCATTACACATACAATCCAGCCTGTCACACATGGCCTACCAATCCCGTTTCCTTTGGCCTGCGCACACCATGTACACCACCACAAGACATCAACTCACAAAGACACAATGCTTCCACACACATCTCCATGTATCCTTCCACCATGTATCGTGCCCAAGGTGCATTAACCTGTTGGTCTGAAAGACAATACAGCAGTCTGTACTGGGGTAGGACCCCATCCACCAAACGCTCCAACTCCTCCGAAGTGAAGGCAAGGGCCCTTTCCCAGGACACACGGGCCATGGTAGGTTCCAAACACAGGTCACAGCAGCACACACATTGTAGGTGTTCTCCTGCTGGAGGTCAGGAAACAAGTGAGGAATCAGATAGAAAATGGCGGTCACGTCCGCGGCGGTGTACACCATCACCACCAGCGCAGATCCCCATTGGCCACTGTACTCCATAGAGCCCCATATTATCCAATGAGGAATTTCATGGCGGTGCAAGACTGCCTTCCACCATGACGCACAACGTCTACGGAGTTACCTCACTTCCACCTGTCCCTAGATACAGGACTGGCGGTCGCCATGTCATTATGATGGACAACCATCAGAAAAACCTTTACTGCATCACTGCCTAGATTTGCACATACCTTGTCATTCCCACTGTCCCATCACATAAACACGCGTCCTCATTTAAAACAGTGTTACTCAAATTGTGTTCAAGGGTGTTTATTGTAGTGCTAAAAAATTGAGAGGAAAGTGCAATGGAATGGGGTGATGGTGGAGGAAAGTCGAGGGTGTTGTTCCAGTCTGTTTGTAGCACAAGGCCAGTGTTCAGAGGGCCATAGGACGGGGAGCAATGGCAGTTCAAAATGGACAAGGTGACAGGGTGAGACACAAGGGGCACAATCAGGAGAGTCTCATTTCCTGGCAGTCGTCTTGTTCTTGGCAAGTGTCTCTGGCTTCTGTCTGGTTCACAGGGAACGTTTGTAGGGTGGTTCACTTTCTGCAGGGGGAAGGCTGCTGGTGGCCTGGGGGTCCTGTGGCGGGGCCTCCTGTCCACTAGCTGCAGCGGATGTTGTGGGCTGGTCAATAGAATGGCTAGTGGTAGGGGCCCGCTGCTTTGCAGTCCATTCCCTCAAGATCCTGGCCATGTTTGACAGCATGTCTGCCTGCACCCCTGCTATGGAGATCATGGTGGTTTTGATGGCCTGCAGGTCCTCCTTGATCTCCTGATGGTGTTCTTCCTGCAGCCGCTGGTTCTCCTGCATGTTGTTCAGTATCTGGCCCATCGTGTCCTGGGATTGTTGGTAGGCACCCAGGACATTAGTGAGTGCCTCCTGGAGAGTCGGTTCCCGGGGCCTGTCCTCCCCCTGGCACACGGTGTTCCCCCCAGTGTCCCTATTGCCCTGTGCCTCTGTTCCCTGAATGGTGTACACACTGCCACTGACTCCAGGTCCCTGATTGTCTTGGGTGTGGACTGGGGTCCTTGTACAGGTGAGCACACTGACATGTCCTGGGGACAGAGGTGTGGGTACGCTGGGTGGGTGCTGTGGTGTTGGTAACTGATGGGGGCGGCTCTGTGGTGAACTGGGAGTGGGCTGGGGTGACCAACTGTCCAGTGGTCCCTGATGAGCCACGTTGTTGATCCAGATCCTGGAGTCCAGAGTTAGTGTCATTACTGGGAGCATCTTCTGTTGGGGGACCAGATAGTCGTGGCACCTCCTCTCCACTGAGATTGGCTGGGGCACCTGTGGGAATGTAAGTGATGTATTATGCTTCATGCCTGTTACATGTTGTACATCCCTATCTTCCCCTCTATGGTTGCTTTTGCCCTGCCACCTTTGAATGTGTATAGTGATGAATTGTGGGACTGTTCGTTCCCCTATGCTGTGCTTGTTTTTGTGATGGGTGTCCATGCAGGGCTGGGAGGGGTGTCCATGCATTGGTATGGCATGGAGGGCTTGGTATTGGAGTCAGTCATATGTGTAGGTGCAGTGTATGGGATGTGGTGGAGTGATGGGAGTGATGGGAGTGAGGGTGAGGCGCTGTGATGGCATGCAGATAAGAGGGGTAAAAAATGGTAAATGTTGACTTACCAGTGTCTAGTCCTCCAGCTACTCCAGCGAGTCCCTCAGCATACAGTAATGCTAAGACTTGCTCCTCCCATGCTGTGAGCTGTTCGGGAGGAGGTGGAGGTTCACTGCCAGTCCTCTGTGTGGCGAGCTGGTGTCCTGCTGTCACGGAATGCACCTTCCCCGTAGGTCATTCCACCTCTTCTTGATGTCGTCCTTTGTTTGTGGATGCTGTCCCACGGCGTTCACCCTGTCCACGATTCTCCGCCATAGCTCCATCTTCCTTGCAATGGATATCTGCTGTACCTGTGCTCCAAACAGCTGGCGCTCTACCCTGACTATTTCCTCCACCATGACCCTCAGCTCCTCACCTATGAAATGGGGGTGCCTTTGTGGGGCCATTGGTGTTGTGTGGTGTGTGTAAGTGTGTGGGTGTTGGGTGGTGTGATTGGGTTTGCATAGTGGAGTGCATGAGGGATGTATTGGTGTGCATGTATTTGTTGCAGTGGTCTTGATGTCTGTCTGGTGGCAATGATTTGTATGCGTAAAGGTTTGAGGGTAATATGGATGTGTGTTTTAAAGTAGTGTGAGTGGGTGTGGGTGTTGTGTGTATGGGTGTCAGGTGCATGTTGTTTGAATTGGCCAATGTTGTATTGTTTAGTATTTGGGTGTTCATTCTGAGCGCGACGTTGTGTACTGCCAATGGTTTTCTGCCGTCGAATGTCCGCCATGATGATTCATGGGTCATGATGTGGTGGGCATTGTTCTGTTGGCATAACGGTATAGATGTTCATACCGACAGTTTACCACTGACCTTTGGGCTGGCGAATTTGGGTATGTGGCTGTATTCTGTCAGTTTAGTGTGTGTGTGTGTGGTAATATGCCAAACAGGTATTCTCCACCGCAGCGGTATGTTGGCAGCCGTCAGCGTGGCGGTAAGCGGTTTTTATCGCCAATGTAAAAAAATAAAAAGAACCCTGTTTAATGAGTGAAGCACTATGGGGGTATAAGTAGTCTATTCTTGTGCTTGTACTTGAATCATGCTGAGTAGCACATTGGGTACACTACAAATGTGCTACTCTCTGCAGTCTGCAGATGGGGCAATTGCAATGGCCTAAAATTATTTTTGATTTCAATGACCCGTCTCCAAATGCTTTTCAATTCTTTCCTGACTTCAAGAGTCAGATGATGATTATGGGGGTCATTACGAGTGTAGCAGTCTTCAAACCGCCACCCTTGCTGCCAATGCAGCAGCTCGACCACCACATTACAACCATGGCAGTCAGACCACCAGGGAACCGCCAGCTCTGCCAGGATCTTGGATCCTGGCAGTCTGGAGGGGCGGAGATCCTAATCTACCAGGGCAACGCTGCAAGCAGCACGGCCATGGCGATTATGACCTCGTTATTCACCAGCCTTTTCATGGCGGTACCACAGCCATTGAAAGGCTGGCAGAGAGCAGGTACAAGGGGCCACATGGGTGCCCCTGCACTGCCCATGGACTTGGCATGGGCATTGCAGGGCCCTCCCTGCCCAGCACCATCGCAATGTTCACTGTCTGCTGTGCAGTCAGTGAACATTTCAAGGGTTCTGGTACACCCTTCTGTCTACAACATTGCTGCCGGCTTGATTATGATCCAGTGAAAATGCTGTAGCCTGCTTCCCGCTAGGCGTAAAACTCTTAATGACTCTGGTGGGGTGGACTCCACTGTCAGGAGTTTGGCGGACACAGTTTTCCATCAGCCAAACTCATAATGACCCCCTATATGTCACACACATCATGTACAACATGCAGATAATAGATATCCTTCCTGGCTTAAGTAGACATGAGAAAAACAATCCACTACATTACAGGGAAAGGAATAAGATATACAGATTTTTTTGGGCACTTTCGTCACAGAGTATCCCATCCATAAAAGACAAGGGGCCAGATGTACAAAGAAAGGGCTTTGCGAATCGCAAATAGCGATTTTTAAGAAATCGTTATTTCCGAGTCGCAATATGCCATGTATCACTATTGCGATTCGGAATTTGCGATTTCTTAAAATTTGCTATTTGTGGTTTGCGAACCCCAAATACTGAATCGCAATTTGCGAGAACGAAAATTGCGATTCGGAAATTGAAAATCGCAAATTGCGAGAACGCACACCTGGAGGAGCCTGGTGACATTACAAGCAGGAAGTGAGTCATCCCAGGCAGTTTGCAGGTGCCACACCTAAAGGAGCACTCAGAGAGAGACAGCCTAGCCACAGTGAAGAAGTCTCTGAAGAAGGCAGGACAGCAGAACCACCATGGACACCTCTGCACAGGGAAAGGAGAAGGGAGAAAGGAAAAGGAAACTAAAGTTTAGTGAGCAAGAACTGGAGATGCTCACAGAGGAGGTGGTGAGGAGCCATGACCGTTTGTTTGGTAAAAGCTCTCTCCAGGTGCCTGAGAGTGAAAAGCGCAGACTCCGGCAGACATTCAGACAAAAATCTGCGCTGTGGGAGTTGCGCAGGGCACTGTGGAGGAGATAAAGAAGAGGTGGTACGACCTGCGTTCCCGTGCCAAGGAGAGGGTGGCAAGACGACTGCAGGAGGCAAGGAGCACAGGAGGTGGCCCACCCACAGAGACACCCTCCACCCCGATGGAAGACCTAGTGAAGTCAACACTCCTCCCAGAAGCAGTCAGTGGGGTCACTGACATCGACACATCCAGCACACCAAGCACCAGTAAAGGTAAGTGCTATATTGAAATGTAACCCCATATGCGTATGTACAAATGCCCCTTAGGAATTAGCAAGTACGGCAAAGCATTGTGAGAAGTAGTCCATTCCACATCTTAGAAGCGGCACAACAATGCCTTATGGGAGTGGTAGTCCACAACCCAGAGCTGAAAGTAGCACATAGAATGTAATCAGGCAGAGCGACACCCAGAAGAACACAACTCCCACAACATAGTGATGAGAAGTAACTGTACATTTATTACCATTGTGTGACCTTTGGTGATACATACATAACTGACATTCTGCACATTGTCGTTGCAGGTGGCCCAGGCCCAGCAGCTTCTGCAAGTGCTGTTGTGGGGGATACAGAAACCCACCCTGCATCTGACTCAAACACCAGCGAGTCACAGAATATAGCACCCATCAGACGCAGGGCTAGGGCTGTACCGCTACCCGAACTTAGCCGGGACTCTGATGACCTGCAGGATGACGCCCACACACCTTCCCCAGATGGCAGATGCACTGGTATGCAGGAGTCACAGTCCCAGCGTAGCACAACACCACGCAGGAGGCCTACGTATGCAGGCGCACAGCATTTTGAAGCAAGAGAGGGACCATCAGTGTTCGGTGGCCTGGAATCTGCTATGTTGAAGCAGCAGTGCCTGCAAAACAAGAACATTTCTGCTTTACAAAGGCAGATGCAGGTACACAATTCAAACATGGGGGGCTGCATCGGCAGTTGGAGTGCCTCAATTCGAACCTCACTAAACTGCATGAGGGACAGATCCAAGCATTGGAGAACACTAGGGAGCTGACAAGTGCAGTGAGGGAACTGTGTACTGAGCTGCGCCACGACAGAGTTAGCCACCGCAGGCAGCAGAGACATTTTATGGGGATGTTTGGCGTTTTTTGTTGCTCTGTTAATTGCCTTGCAAATTCAACAGCCCTCATATCACGGCGTGCTGTGGCAACACTGGTGGAGGCAGCGCACAGCAGTAGGGATGTGGCACAAGGACTGGTGCAGATCACAAATGTACTTGACAATATGCTGGGTAACCGCTCCGCCACACCCAGTGAACTAGGACTGAGGACAAATCTAGCCTCAGCAGTGTAGCAGTGCCCACAACTGATGCTAGGCGTCACAGTGCCAGGCACAGTACTGCCACTGAGGCAGAAAACAGAGGAGCCACTGAGGCCACTGCACACTCGAGTGGCTTGCGTGGCCGTAGGAAGTGAGAGTAATGGCCACAGGGGACTGCTTATCTTTGTGTCATACAGTAAACTATGAATGAATAGTGAGATACTGTTATCTGCTTTTGTTTTTAGTTACATAATCTTATTTTTGCTGCTAGTGAAACTGATGTTACCTGACATTAAGGTAATAAATTTACTAACTACTAGTACAAATGTCAGTTGAGTTGTGTTGTTCTTACTTACATCTGAAATGGTTTGCGTGATGTCAGCACGCCTTTGCCTGCCCTCTGCTGCACTGGTCCTGTCTGCTGGTTGTAGGGGTGGTATGGGATCATCATCCTCATCAGATTCAGAATCAGATATTTCCACAGGTATGCCCCTGGTGGTAGCTATATTGTGCAAGATTTCACAAATAGCCACTATTCTACATGTTGTCTCCGGGCTGTACTGTAGTGCACCTCCACTTTTGTGGAGGCACCAGAAGTGACTCTTCAGCAGCCCAAAGGTGCGCTCCACCACATTGCGGGTTGCCCTGTGTGCTGCATTGTATCTCCGTTCAGCAGGTGTTGTAGGATTGAGATAGGGTGTCATCATGTAGGTGCGCACTGCATAGGCACTGTCTCCTGGAAGGAACAGAGGGTATGATGAGTAAGTGAGCCATCTGACATCACCACGCTATCAATGCGCCAGTGTACAGAGGGTCAATACCTAGTAGATATCCTTCTCCAAACTCCCCAGCTAGCAGTCTTGTGTGAATCCCACTGTGGCGAAAGATGTACGAATCATCTGTGCTCCCTGGGTGCCTGGCCACAAGATCAGTTATGATATAAGAGGCATTGCATATCACCTGTACATTCATGGAATGTTGGTATTTACGGTTGCGGTACACATACTCTGTGGCTGATGGTGGACAGATTGCAACATGTGTCCCATCTATGGCACCTAGGACGTGGGGGAACTGTGCTATCTAATTTTGTCTGCTGTATTTCCTGTGGGGTGTGGGGGAATCTGATGTACTGGTGTATTCTGCTCAGCATGGTGTTGATAAATGCACTGAAAAATCTAGAGAGGGCACTCTGTGATACCCCACCCCCAGCTGCTGCTATGACCTCTTGATAGCTCCCTGAGGCAAGTAGGTGTAGGGAGCATAATACCTGCACATAGGTGGGTATGCTATTTGTCCTGTGTGTTGTGCGCTGCAGTATGGGTTGTAGCTCAGCTATCAGGTCAAGTATCATGGCTGAGTTCATCCTGTACTTCTCAAATATTTCGTCCTCAGTCTGGTCAAAAAGTGTAATGCGCACTCTGAAAATGCGCTCCTGTCTCCTCCTCCCTCTCCTCAAACCTGCCAAGATCCTCATTCTCCTCGCCATGACGTAGAGTGCAGCTACTGTGGAAAAGAGTCTGAGGCATTCTGGGCCTCTTTATATAGGTTGCACCTGGTTACCACCTGGTTTCACTTAGTGGTATTTTGTATGTGCAAAATGCCATTCTGCGAAAAATCGCAATTTGCTATTTTTTGGTGCATCGAATTGCGACTTGGTTTTTCGTCTCGCATTTTGCGTCTCGCAATTTCCGACTTGAAATACCGAATCGCTAATTGTGACACGCAAAACCAGGTTGCAACGCAAAAAAACGCTATTTTTGCGATTTCGTATTTTTGGTCTGCGAATGCCTTTCATGCATCGCAGACCACGGTTTGTCCATTCACAACGGCCAAATTTAGCGATTCACACCGTTTGCGAATGCAAAAACGTTTGATACATCTGGCCCACATTCACACACTTAATGCCATTTTACTTCCTGGATTCACACTGAAACGCAATTTATTTAAATCAAATACATTCACTTGGCATTAAGTGAAATTAAGGTTTTTGAAAAACATGGCAGATATCCTATTAACATCGTACAATTTGTAATAAAGTGAAATGGGATATCCGTCACAATTGTGACAGAGTAACCCCCTCTGCCAAACTCGCTCAATCAGGCCCTTACTCTGTTGCTGTAGGGTAAGGAAAAAGGAAAAGTCAGGGTAGGTATGGTGGAGGTTTTGCTTAGAGCACAGTGGGGGATAGGATGGTTCACTGATAATGTAGTTTAGGCCGAGTCAATCACTGTAGTTGAAACTGAAAGTTGATGGACATCAAAGTGAACAGGCGTAAGTCCATTATGGAAGCCATATGAAGTATGACCTCTTGTCTGAGCCGTAACAGTTGGTGCACATGCCAAAAATGTTTTTTTCTCAATGTGGCAAGAAGTTAGAAACACATATGTCTGGTACTACTAGGAGGGTTGACTGAGTGGGCACTAGGATGGAAGAGAAAGTCACTGTGGGGGTCATTTAGACCCCAGCAGTAAAAACCGCCTACCGCCACAGCAACGTTCAGCCAGATTATGACCACAGCCGTATTTCCACAAGAAGGATGGCGGATGGTGGTAAGGTGGTGCTGCTGCCAGCAGCAGCGCCACACCAGTAGACTGCCGCACACCGTATCATGACACATGATACAGCCTGGCAGAGTTCTGCTGATGGGCGCTGCTGCTGGCAGCACCGCCCTGTCTCCTGCCGGAGGACCCTCTGACAGCAGGTAAGTCGGGTGCTCCGACAGAGGAGAGGGTGGGGGGTGATGTGGGTGTCTGGGGGGAGTGTGTGTGAATGTGTGTGCATGCGTGTATGCGGGTGTGTGATACATGTTGTATGTGTGTGCATGTATGGATGTGTGAGTGCGTGAATGTTGTGTTGTGTGAATGCGTGTGTGCTTGTATGTATGTAAGTGTGTGGATGTTTGTGAATGGATGTATGCATGCGTGGATGAACGTGGGAATGAGTGTGTGTATGCGTGTGTGTGTGAATGAAGGTGCGTGTAGGAAGGTTGTTCTGGAGGGGAAGGGTGTGGGGGGAAACCTGGGGAGGAGGAGGGGGCGGAGAAGACCCCTATCAGTGACAGGGAAGGGATTTCCTGTCACTGATAGTGCCTACCACCATGGTTTTCGTGTCAGTAAGGGTGCCACAAAAACAACGGCGGTAGGCGGGCTCATAATCCCGAAGGCGGGCAAGTGACGGCCGCCAGGCTGGAGAGCGAAGTCTCCAGCCCGGCGGTCGTTACCGCTGTGGAGGTCGGTTTGGTACATTGGCAGTTTGGCTTAATATGGAGAAAAGTACCGCCAGACTGTTGGCAGTACTTTTCTCCATATTAACGCCATCCACCGGGGTCATAATGACTCCCTGTGTTTTTGTTTCAATTTGCAATTCATTGAAAGCTTTGTAAATGTTACATTAAAAGAAACAGATGCACATTGCACTGTCAACACTGCAGAGCTAAATTGACCCATGCTGCAGTTAAGTGGGGGCATTGTCATCATCATCACATCATGGCCCATGGGAGAGACTCGTGACTTATGAAGTGCCATGGGCAGGGAGGTTATGGATGATGATGGATGGATGGGATCTGCCTGACTTAACAAATACAGTGGGTATACTAGTAATTGTCAAGAACCAAGAAATGTGACTTACTATCTCCCATCCCTGCCACCACAGACACTCTGCCTTCAGGTGCTGCCGCATCTGGTGCAGTGGTGCTAGCTCCGCCACTGGTGGTATATGCAGCTAGACAAAACAACTTTACACATTTTGGATGCCACTTTTTTTTTAACAAAGTACAACCACAACAAATGACTACAGTTGAGTTTGCAGTATCTCCTCTCCCATCTAAAATATCACTGAGCATTTTCCTGGTTGACAATGTAAGAAAACTACAGCCAATAGTCAAGCCAGAGGGGCAGAGATTGGATGATGACTGTGAGTCATTTCAAGCGCAATGAAGGGGTAAAATAAATTGGTCAATAAAGGACATATGGTTTGGTTTTGGTTGGCAATTTTGGTAAATGCAATGGTATTGTCCTCATACTACTTGTGAGAAAGTAGCCTCTTTCTAGCATGGTTACCTCTATTTTTGGCTGTGTCACTGGGATCCTGCTAACCAGGACCCCAGTGCTTATGCTCTCTCTCCTTTAAATTTGGTTGTTGTATACTGTTAACACAGTATGCCAATCATAATTGGCATACTGGTGCCCTCCTATAAGTCCCTAGTCTATGGTTCCAAGGTACCCAGGGCATTGGGGTTCCAGAGGATCCCTATGGGCTGCAGCTTTACTTTTGCCACCCATAGGGAGCCCATGCAAAGGCTACTACAGGACAGCCATTGCAACCTGTGTGAAATGGTGCATGCACCCTATCACTGCCATTTACTCCCACCAGGTCACTTATAAGTCACCTATATATCAGGCCTTCCTACCCTGAAGGCTGGGTGCCAAGTACAATAGCAGAGGTGCCCCCATGTCATCCAGGGCCATTTTCCCGGACTTTGTGATTACGGGGACGCCTTTTTATGCGTGCACTGGACATAGGTCAAGACCATGGGTACTCACAAATGTTTTCCCAGGGGCCGCACTGTTTGGTCTTTGATGTGACCGTGGGCCACATTGCTACCAGCATGGTGGCGGTCGGAGGGCTGGGGGTAGGGCGTGGAGGGGTAGTGGTAAAGTGTGTGCAGGGGAAGTGATGCATATACATCTAGGGTCTGAATTTCCCAATGTGAAACCAGAAACTTGGGTATAAATCCCTGCTTCTCCACTTAACAATATTGTGTGATCCTAGGCAAATATTTTATTTTAATTTACCTCTTTTTTCCTTTTTCTTTATCATCACATATAAGAACCTTGATATATGTCTTCAGGATGTATGCTGTATAAAACCTTCTGTGTCTGATTTAATAAACTATAACGTTGTTACTGTTTTATAGAAACCCAGCCCTCCCAAAGAGTTCACATAAAAACTGACTCACAGTTCACATTGTTCTCAGGGTGTGTAGGATGAAAGGGGATGACAGTTTCTAAATTCATTTTTGAAAACTATCACTTTAAAAAATACTTCTGATATAATGTTGTGTACTAAGGTGAAATGGTTCTGCAGGTTAATGAAATGCAATGTTTGAATTTCACACAGATCATACTTTTATATTTTTGCTGCAAGATGTCTTTAATAATGAAGGTGTTTCTAAAGTTAAGAGTTCCAGATCACCCTAGTTACTCCTTTTCTTTCACTTCAATTAGACTCCAAATAAATACTTTCCCGTTTATTTAACAATTTTTAGTGCCAGTGCTGAGTCAAATAAACAGCAGCACAGTGCTGCTGTTGACCTGGGGGCCACATGTAAATGTCAGGAGGGCCGCATGCAGCCCCGGGCCGTACTTTGAGCATCACTGGTCAATACCTATGTCCAGCTGCACAATGGTAACTCCAAATATGGCCATGTAAAGTGTCTAACATCTTGGCATTATACCCCAACATTTTTGGCATGTGTACCAACTGATTCTAGTAATGGTTGTATAATTCCATGCACTCTGGGGGCTCCACAGTGGACCACAGGTAGTGCCATACCAGCCTTCTGAGGTTTTCCAGGCACTACCAGCTGCTGCAACCGCCCAGACAGGTTTCTGCCCTCCTGTTGCTCTAGCAGCTCAAGCCCAGGAAGGCAGAACAAAGAATTTCCTTTGAGAGAGGGGTGTTATACCCTCTCCTTTTAGAAATATGTATTACAGGCATGGGAGGGGTAGCCTCCCAGAGCATCTGGAAATGCTCTGAAGGGCATAGATGGTGCCCTCCTTTCATAATCCAGTCTACACCAGTTGACAAAGGAAATGTGGGTGACCACTCCCCTGTCCATCACCACCCCAGGGGTGGTGGCCAGAGCTCATCCAGAGTGTCCCTGGGTTTTTGCCATCTTGGATTCCAAGGTGGTGGGGCAATCTGGGAGCATCTGAGTGCCCAGTGCCAGCAGGTGATGTCAGAGCCCTCCCTTGATAGGTGCTTACCTGTGTAGCTGACCAGTCCCCTTTTCAGGGCTATTTAGGGTCTCTCCTCTGGGTGTTTCCTCAGATTCAGATTGCAAGACTCCAGTAGGAATCCTCTGCATCCTTTACTTCACCTTCTACTGAAGAAACTGAATCTGGACCCTCCAGGAACTCTACAAACTGCAACAAAGAAGCAAAGAGGACCTTTGCAACATTGTATCTTCAGCTCCTGCCAGCAACTGCAACTGTGTCTAGGTTGTGCAATCTCTGAGGACTGCCTGTTTTCAGCCTGCACCAGAAGAAGCAAAGGAATCTCCCTTGAAGTGAAGGAGTCACTTTCCTGCTTTGGCAGACACCCCTCTGCAGCAATGACCGGTGGCGTGGGTCCCCTCTCCTGATGACGTGCGGGGCTCCAGCAACACGGGTGGTGGACTGAAGTGGTCCTGACCGTCCTAAGGTCTAGCTGTCCAACTTTGGTGGAGGTACGAGCTTACCTCCCCACACAAGACAGTACCCCCGTGCACTGCGTGTTTTGCACTTACCAAGGTTTGTGTGCGACCTTCCATAAAGTTCTTCATGCATAGGACAGCCCCAGCCCTCAGCACTCCTTCATGTGATGCACTGCTTCCTGGGTGATTCTCTAACAGTGTGGGATCCCTTTGTATAGTGCTGCATGGGCCTCCCTTTGCACCTTCTTTGTCCCCATGCTGTGGGACTCCTGTGCACCCTGCCTGGTCTCATGAGGGCTCTCTGAGATGCTGAGAATCCCCTCTGCCTCCCCCTCCTGGGCAGCACCATTTTCTGCTAATCAAGAGCTTTGCGTGTGCGAAGGCTTGTTGGCATAATCCAGTGATGCAAACCAGACTGCAATCACCATCCGGCATGGGACATCATCTGCACCAACCAGGAACCTGCATCCGTCTTCTTGTGTACAACACTGACTGTTCTTCTTCACCGATGATTCTTCTTTTGCACCTTCATCCGGGTTAACAAGGGCTCCTGTTCTCCCTGGACTCTTCAGTGCTTCTTAGACTTGGTCCCCTTCTTGCATAGGTCTTCAGGTCTAGGAATCCATCATTGGTGTCATGCAGTTTCTTCTGGTTCTTGCAAACTTTTCTATCACGTGTTCTTGTGTGTTCTAGGAAACTTACTGTGATTTCCTTCTGCTTACCTGGGCTCTGGAGTGGGTTCTATTACTTACCTTTGGTGTTTTCTTACACTCCCAGTACCCCCCTACACACTACACATGCCTAGGTGGGAAACCAACTTTCTCATTCCACAATTTTAGTATATGGTTTGTGTTCGCCCTAGGCCCATTGTATCTATGGTGATTTTCATTATCTGCACTGTTTTCTAACTGTTTTTACAGCTAATTCTTCATTCTAGTGTATAAACTGTGTATACCTAAGGATGTATAGTCTCTAAGGTTTTTTGCCATTTGATTCACCAAAATAAAGTACCTTTGTTTTTGTAACACTGAGTATTTTCTTTCATGTGTGTAAGTACTGGGTGACTACAGCAGTATTGCATGAGCTTTGCATGTGTCCTAGATAAGCCTTGGCTGCTCAGCTACTGCTACCCCTAGACAGCCTGGCTTCTAGACACTGACTACATTTCACTAATAAGGGAGAATTGGACCTGGTGTAAGGTAAAAGTACCTTTGGTACACACTACAAACCAATCCAGCCTCCTACACTACTTTACTACTATTCTGCACTGTCATCAAAACTGGTGGGATAATACAACAGAGCATGGGGTGTTCACCATTACCATGGCCACTCTTGTCATTTGAGCATGAGCAAGAAACAGAAACCCTTCCCAACAAACAAGTATAAAAGAGCTTGCATTGGTCTGTAAACTCTGCAATGTTTACAGCAGACTACCTAATCTAGCGTGTTAGTCTTACAGTACCAGTCCACAGAGTATAATAAAGATTAGGGGAAATGGACAGCATAACCAAATAGAAGGAAGCTTAAGCTTTAGATTACAGAAACAGGAAATAGTCAGCTACAGATGTAAGAAAGAGAGAACAAAGGACAATGGAGGGTAGGATAACATGAATAAACTTTGAAAATAATGAACAACATTTGAAAAAAGAGTCACAGCATAAGAGGAAGGAGGAAAAATGTATCTAATTGGGGGAGTTAAAAGTTATAGAAATAAATATTAACAAGAACTTACTAGAGCCAGCAGAGCTGTCTGCTGTGGCGCTGGTGGTGGAATGTTCACCTGCTATGGCACTGGTGGTGGCACCTTCTTCGGCTTGACCCTCCTATCCCTTCTTCTTGTCTTTGGGTGCTGATGTATGAAATAAAGAAAATAACAAAAAATAGATGAGTTGTGCAGTTAATCTCCTAGAAAATATTTTGACAGGTAAAGGCAGTAACATATTGACACTGTACTTTGCTACGTTTCTGAATCAGACTCCTTAATGCAATATGTTTGAGCTGACCTATTCCTAATTTCTGACACCTTACCTAAACCCTATTTCAGATTTCCTAAAATATATTTGGAAATACTAATGCATTGCAATGAGTTATCTTTGCTTCACAAATCATATTCACAAAACCCCTATCCTGGAGCAATTAAGTAAGTTTCCCTTTTTTCAATGCATACATGCATGCATACATCGCTGGAGGAATACTTGTGAGTGTTTGAGCTACATAAAAAGGAAGGAACAGATAACGCTAACTCACTGACTTATATCACTTACTTTTACTGCTACCAAAGTACCACTATCTTGGTGACAGGATGACAGAGGGGTCAGCATAACCAGCATTATCAGCATAATGAGCCCAAGCACGGGTCTATAGCAACAAGCAGAACTAGGTAGCACTGAGCACTTGAGGTCGCTCAAAGTACATCACATAATATTTATAACGTTATGTGAACTTAATTCACCTCTTAGTGGGAGCAACTTGCTATTTGACAAAAAAAATAGTATTATGGGACAGGACACAACAAAATTAGTAAAAATTAAGCCCCTCAACCTAGATGCCCAGCAGGTTTAGTAGGTCCCTCTCCCGGTCAATGATATTGGTCAATGATATTGGTCCAGCAGTGCATCAGTTGATGCTTTGGCACATGCTTACCCACAGCTGCCGAAGCTACTGCTGGCCGTACCCACTGGCGGGGTCTGATGCCTGATGCCAGCATGGAGGGGAGGTGGCGCTGCACAAAACAACTTAGTGCGGCTACCTCCTCCTCACTAAAATTTACACGAAGCTGTACCCTGTGGTGGAACTTGTGCACACATGGTGGGCAGTTCACCACACACCTTGCACTGGCCCTGCCCTGTCCCCCATCATTCTGCCATGGCACTGGGGGTGATGTAAGAATAGAAACAAGGGTTTAGTTAGATAAAGACCAGATTATTAAGATACAGTTGGGATTAACGTAGACCCAACACGATGTACAGAATAGAAAAAACAAGATGGCCATGCGTGCAGGCAACTGCGTGGTGCCATTTGTGCTCGCACTTGCAATGTGGAGCACAGTACTTGCACTAATCAGGATGAACTGGTGGCCAACACAGCTCCGTCTGTTGCACGGACTTAGGTGGAGTTTACAGACTTTCTTCTTTACTCCACAGAGTTTTGGTATTTCTCTGTGGAGTTCTGCATAGTGGCGGAATTCCGCCCAGACCTAATCTCCCCTCTTCCCAAAACACCGCCATCCAGGAAAACCCCGTGGTTTTTTACTGCCCTCCTGTTTGCTGTGTTCAAATGACTTTAAACATTCTCCTTCCTGCACCAAATTGTTTTGTGCTACAATTTATTCACTGCATTTCTCATCTCCATCCCATAGTATGCATTGCCCAACTACGACAACTATTCCCCATAACTCCTAAAGAGACACTGCTCTTCCTCTTTGATGCCCCTGTGGGCTATCACATTAATGTCTCTGGCCATGCAAAAAACCCTCACTGTACCGTTGAGCTTCCTCCAAGCCTTTCCAATGGCTGCATGTTTTATAGTCCCCCTCTAATGTCTATGTGGCACAAACTCTGCCCAAACCAAACATGTAGCTGCAAAGTTATTTTTGATCTCCTCTAAGTCCAGTTGCATGTGTTGCAGCAACATCATCCCTGACAGCTGCAATACATTGTTCTCCCCCAAGTGAACCAGGAGCATGTCAGGGCAACCCCTCTGTGGAATCAGCTTCACCAACCACAGCAGTACATTGCCCCAGCGCAGCCCACTTTGCACTCACCATAGCACCTTATGCCTGCTGTGCAGCAATCCCAGGCTTCGTCCATAAATCTGCTGGTCCACATACTTCGCTGCCCAATGCACGGAAGAGTGTCCCACAATCCATGTCACCATCTTGCTCCTGCGAGGCTCACTCACACATCCTGCGGTAATAGAAAAGGAATTAGCTGTAAACTCATCCTCTCCCTTCATAACGTCAGCCTTCATTGTCACATTCAGCACTCACAACATCACAACTTCTACCTACCTATCTGACGTATCAGTCACCGATCCCAACCCAACTGCACCACTGCAGTTACTGTCCCAATCCTGAAAGAATGCATCCCATAACAGGTAGGATTCTTCCCTAACTTACGCAATGCTGTGTGCAACACTGCCAGCAACGAAAAAGCAGTAACCCTACTTCCCTGCTCATGACAAAAAAAAACTCCTGCCTCCTCCCTGGCCACAGCTGGAATCTACCACTCATTCTTGGTGCACACCTCAAGACTGCCTCCTTCATGTAACCATACACACTTGCCCCTGCTGACCTGATCCGTCTTGGAACGCCACAACCAAATCCCCTTCTGTCCTTGCTCCAAGTGTATCTCACCATGTCACACTCCAGGTTTCCTGGCTGACCCCCAACAATGCGGACACTTGAAAAGCGCCTAAGAACACCCAAATCATGTATAATCTGAAAATTGCCAGTTCAAAATTATCATAACAACAGCCATTGCATACCCTAAAAAGCTCTTGCAATAATTCAAATGTGATAGCCTCCATAACACAGACCCCCCTTGCACTCCTCTCCCTGCCTCAAAACTCTCCTCAAAATGTCATCTTTGCTCAGGTCAAAACCCCAATACAATATTTTCCATAGAAAGAAATGCCCACCAATTTTTCTGCAATAATCCTGAGGGACAAACCTTTCTCAATGTACATCATAACAAAATATAGCATAACACTCTCCCTTCAAATGCAATGTAATACTGTATCATCACATTCTGAGGGTATCCCTCAAATGCCCCAAACTTCTTCCATGGCCAATGGTAGCTCCTCCTGGTGGACTTGGCTAAAGACCTTTCGACTAGATCAAAAACTCTCATTCCCTCCACGCCCAAATGTCTGCAGGCAATGGTGTCTGCCGACCCTAGGGTAGGTCGCTCCCCCGCCCCTGCAGCTCCACCTACCCAGGCCCCCGCCACCTGTGTGTAGGTCTCGGCTCCACATCTGCGCTTGCCTCTAAGTTGCCAGTTTTTCTCTCTTGGTGCCTTTCCTGCTCTCCTTTGCCTCTATCTCTTTTGCCTTTCGCTCTTGTTGCCTTTCCTCGCTTTTGCCTCCGCTCTTGTTACCTTTCCTCGCTTTTTCCTCCCGCTCTTGTTGCCTTTCCCCTCTTTTGCCTTTCGCCCTTGTTGCCTTTTCTCTTTTTTTGCCTATTTTTCTCCGGTTACCTTTTCCCTCCCGTTTCCGCTCTCCCGCCTTCCCGCCCTCCCGCCTCCTGCTTTCCCGCCGCTGCCCCTGTGCGGCCACGCCCCCCCTGCTCCCATTCGTTGTCCCGCCTCCTGCCTCCCAGCTGACCCCTCCTCCCCCCTTCCCTCTTATGGTCAACGGTGCGCGGCCGTGCCGCTGGCGCGCCGAAGGCGCACCAAAGGCAAGCCCATCTGCGCCCGTCCGCTCCTGGACCGCGCCCAGCGCCAGAACCCCTGGCCCCCAGCGCTCCCATAACCCCCAGCTCAGCTACAGCGCCGCTTCCCTCCACGCACTCAACCCTGGACGCACTACCACCTGCTACCAAGCCAGCCCCAAACGCACCCAGGGACCCTTCGCCTGTTAAACCTGCAAGCATACCTTCCACCGCGCCTACAATCCGTCCACCGGCCCATGCTCCAACAACCATCTCAAGTGCATCCTCCTCAACGCACGCTCCGTCAACATACACGCCATTGAACTATGGGACCTCTTGGACTCTACCGCACCCGACTTCGCCTTCATCACAGAAACCTGGATGAACGCCTCATCGCCCCTGACATCGCCCTAGCAATACCAAACAGCTACAAGATCGCCAGGAAAGACCGCACCAACCAAACAGGAGGAGGAATCGCCATCATCTACAAAAGCTCCATCAACGTCACCACCTCCACCGAAAACACCCTCCTCGCTGCCGAACAGATGCACTTCCAGATCCACACCGACCCCAGGACCACCCTCAGAGGCACTCTCGTCTACAGGCCCCCTGGCCCACGCGCCCCATTCAGCGACTCCATCACAGACTTCATCACCCCGCACGCCCTAGCCTCGCCCCGACTACATCCTCCTCGGGGACTTGAACTTCCACCTGGAGAAGAAGAACAACACCAACACTGCCACCTTGCTCGCCAACCTCGCCAACCTCGGACTCAAGCAACTGGTGAACACCCCCACCCACACCGCCGGCCACACGCCCGACCCCATCTTCTCCGCCAGCAACCACGTATCCTTCAACTACTCCTCCAAGATACACTGGACCGACCACAGATGCGTACACTTCACATTCAGACGCAAGCCCCACCACCTTCGCACACAACTAATCACCCGCAGACCCTGGAACAAAATCCCCACAGAACAGCTACCCTCCACTTTCAACCACAACCAACCTGCCATCACCCCCGACGCCAACAACGCAGCCCTCTGCCTCACACAGTGGATCACCAACTGCGCCGACAACCTCGCCCCCCTCAGAAACCTCCCAAGACAGACCGACACCAGGAAACCTCCTTGGTTCACAGACGCCCTCAAAGAATCCAAGAAAACCTGCCACACCCTCGAAAAAACCTGGCGCAAAGAACACACCGCAGAGAACATGTCAGCCCTCAAGACCGCCACCCGTAAACCCCACCAGCTGATCCGCTCCACCAAAAGGGCATCTTTCAAAGAGAGACTGGACAAGAACACCCACAACAGCAAAGAACTCTTCAACATCGTCAAAGAGCTCTCCAATCCCAACGCCAGCTCCAACACCGTCACGCACTCACAAGACCTCTGCAACTCCCTCGCCACTTTCTTCCATCGTAAGCTCACCGACCTACACGACAGCTTCGGACCCCAGATCCCGCCGACCACCACTGAACTCACTGCCCCAACCATCACCCTCAACGCCTGGACCCCCATCAGCCCGAAGAGACAAGAACCACCATGAACACCATCCACTCCGGCGCCCCATCGGACCCATGGCCCCATCACATCTTCAACAAAGGCGACGTCATCATCGCCCCCTATCTCCAGAACATCATCAACAGCTCATTTGCCACAGCCACCTTCCCCGAGAGTTGGAAACACGCAGAAGTCAACGCGCTCCTGAAGAAACCTACGGCGGACCCCAACGACCTGAAGAACTTCCACCCCATCTCGCTCCTCCCCTTCCCGGCCAAGGTCATCGAGAAGGCCGTCAACAAGCAACTGACCTACTTCCTCGAAGACAACAACTTTCTTGACCCCTCCCACTCTGGCTTTAGGGCCAACCACAGCACGGAAACCGCCCTCATCGCAGTCACCGACGACATCAGAACCCTGATGGACAACAGAGAAACAACCGCCCTCATCCTCCTCGACCTCTCGGCTGCCTTCGACACCGTCTGCCACCGCACCCTAACAACCCGCCTCCACTCCACTGGTATCCAAGGACAGGCCCTGAACTGGATCATCTTGTTCCTCTCGGACCGAACACAGAGAGTCTACCTCCCGCCCTTCCGCACAGAACCCACCGAGATCATCTGCGGCATCCCTCAAGGCTCCTCACTCAGCCCCACTCTCTTCAATATCCACATGAGCCCCCTCGCCAACATCGCTTGCAAACACAACATCAACATCATCTCCTACACCGACGACACCCAGCTGATACTCTCCCTCACCAAAGACCCAGCCACCGCCAAAGCCAACCTGCATGATGGAATGAAAGACGTTGCACAATGGATGAAGCTCAGCCGCCTGAAACTGAACTCAAGACGGAGGTCCTCATCCTCGGAAACTCCCCGTCCGCTTGGGACGACTCTTGGTGGCCCACGGCCCTGAGCACCGCACCAACCCCCTCAGACCATGCACGCAACCTCGGATTCATCCTCGACCCCCTTCTCACCATGACCAAACAAGTCAACGCCGTCTCGTCTTCTTGCTTCAACACCCTTCGAATGCTCCGGAAGGTCTTCTGCTGGATCCCCGCCGATACCAGAAAGACTGTTACCCACGCCCTCGTCACAAGCCGCCTGGACTACGGGAACACCTTATACGCAGGAACCACCGCAAAACTTCAGAAACGTCTTCAGCGCAAACAAAACGCCTCTGCACCCCTCATCCTCGATGTACCCCGCCACAGCCACATATCCGCCCACCTGAAACACCTGCACTGGCTCCCAATCAACAAAAGGATCACCTTCAGGCTCCTCACCCACGCACACAAAGCCCTCCACAACAAGGGCCCTGAATACCTCAACAGTCGCTTCGCCTTCTACACTCCCACCCCTCAACTTCGCTCAACGAGCCTCGCTCTCGCCACCGTCCCTCGCATCCACAGAACCACCGCTGGAGGTAAATCCTTCTCATACCTGGCAGCCAAGACATGGAACTCCCTTCCTGTCCACCTCAGGACCACCCAGGACCACCTCGCCTTCAGGAAGCGCCTCAAGACCTGGCTCTTGGAGCAGCAGTAACCCCCCCCCAGCGCCTTGAGACCCTCACGGGTGAGTAGCGTGCTCTATAAATGCTTTGTTTGATTGATTGATTGATTGATTGTGTCTTGTTGTCCTCTGCTCCTGGTTCAAATCCGAGGAAGCGGTGCCACTCCAGTTGAGATAATGAATCTTCTATATCATTTTTTACATCCATCACATGATTGGCCCTGAAAACAATGTTCAAATGCAAGCAACAAAGCATAAACTGTTGGTTCAGCAACTCAGTATCCATCATTTTATCCACATTAAACATCACCATCTTGTTTGCCATTATATCACCCCATATTGACAACCAGTAATGCTAAAACATCCAGACAGGCAATACTCCACCCTTGTCCCAACCAGTATTGTGGCCACTTCTCCACACACCACCAACCATCCTAAAACAGACCAAACTCATGAACCCCTCTGCCTCCGGAAAACTTGTTGCTGCCAAACTCCGCTTTCACAAAGAAACATAATTGAAACTCTGTTTAACTCATCTAAGAAAGTCTTCCAAATAAAAAGGTAAGACATTACTGACCAAAAAATCCTCACTCTGCGGTGAGGCAAAATAGCTCCTGACATTGCCATGGTCAATCAGCTGCAGAAACTCCATCTCCCTCTCACCATCCTGCATGCAAAGTTCGAGAAACCCAACAACTTCTATACCACTCTCAACTAAACCCTCCATTCCCTGATCACCACCCTCAAGAACTGTTGAATCTCCTGCCTGAGGCAACCGCGCACCAACAAATCTGTGTCCAGTTCAATGCCTAGTAATGTCAAAGTGGCGTTGGGTCCTTATGCCTTTTCGGAGGAAGCGGGACTCTCAGGTCCCATGCCAATGACTCAAACTGTGTGGGAGCCCTGAGGAAATCACCAGACTCCTTCTTACCAACCAACAAAAAAACATTCAAGTAATGTGGCACCTTCCTATGTCCGCTCCTCATAGTGAACACCCACTGTAAGAACATGGTGAAAAAAAGTGCTGAGCATCTCAAACAAAGCATCCAATTGGCGAAACTCAGTCCAGTAAATAGCACCTCCAAAATGCATGCTCAACAGTTGGAAGTCTTCTGGGTGTGTTGGCAGGAGCAGAAAAGCAGACATACGGCCTGAATTAGAGTTTAGCAGATGGATTTACTCCATCACAAATGTGACTGATATCCTGTCCACCATATTACAATGTCATTGTACCCTATAGACATCGTAGTGTGGTGGACGGGATAACGCTCACATTTGTGATGGAGTAACCCATCCTCCATACTCTAAATCAGGCACTTAATCACATTTTGCTAACTCCACCACCTGCCCACACTAACATACCTACCGGATGGTTTCATCCAGCAAGGCATATACCACTTTAGTGTCCTGTGCTGCAATGACGTAATTGACTGAAACTCCCTCCGGCCACAACAAATGGTGTATCAATCTGAACTCTCCTGCTCCCCTCTTGGGCACTACCCCTAATGATGATATAATCACGTTATACAAAGGCCAATCAAAAAACGGGCCTTCCATTCTCCCTTCCTCAACTTCTTTCCAGAACTTCACAGCCACCACATACGGGACTTCCTTAGCTGATCGTAAGTTGCTCGCCCACGTACAACCCTTGGGGCCCTGTTAACCCATGAAAATTCTCTATGAAACGCCACTCCACCTTCAAAGCTGCCTCCCTGTCAGGGTGTACTACTAGCCATAGAGCAAACCTTCCATTTTAATGGGCATAGGAACCCTTTGGAAACAAACACAAATGATGGACGGAATGCAGAACCAATCAAACATTCACCCTCATTCACAGATCTAGGTTTAATCCATCAATTCTTTTGCTCATCATGCTACCCCAGTTTGTACCCCAGCCATATGCAAATCAGTCTTGACCATGCTCCCCATGGGAACAGTCCTGCCCGAACTGCCAGGCCAAGTCTTCCCTGGACTGGAAACAAGCATCCTGGGACCGGTTTCAGGGTATCAACCTTCATCAGCCAGGCTAGCTTGAATCCAGTGGCATGGTGAGCCCAGGACCCACGTCTAGGCATACCCAGGGCAATAATGGCGACAAAAGCAAACAAACACAAATGGTGGATGGAATGCGGAACCAATCAAACATTCGTCCCCAGTCACAGATCTGAGCTCAATCCATCAAGTCTTTTGCTCATCATGCCAACCCAGTTTGGACCCAGCCATATGCAAATCAGTCTTGACCCTGCTCCCCATGGGACCAGTACAGCATGAACTGCTGGGTCAGGTCCTCCCTGGACCGGAAACAAGCATCCTGGGACTGGTTTCAAGGTATCACTGCCATCCCTTTCCTTTGCTCTGCGGGACTGGCCAGAGTGGCTCATTGTGTAAGGGGGTGTTTTAAACACTCAGGCTTAAATGTACAGGGGTGTCTAGAGCTGAAACCCTTATTGCCAACATGCCCCAACATTGGGACCTGCTGGCTTTGTCACATATCCTGCACTCTGTTGAGCAGTATGTGGTTGAAAGGACTAGTGTGTAATTGGAAGGCCGCTCACCATATGTGTAGAAGTCATGGACTATGGAGATGACATCCATTGCATCCACAACTGAGAATCAACCTCCCCCTGTGGCCTATTTAGATTAACGATCACCCTCTCCCAGAACTCCCCATTGTAATTAAACCATGCATGCCCCAAAAGTGCATTTGCATCTTCCTAATGATGTCCATTTACTTGAGAAGTGCGATGGCCCTGTCCACATGTTTTTTTCCAGTACACCCTGGCATAGATTAAAAATGCCTATGTCGTTAGCCTGAATATATCAGTGTAAAAACTTGAAAACATCAATGTACTCATGCTTTCAAATCCTTTTCTTAGTTTTATCAGAAATGTGTGACCCCAGGGGCAGAGCTAGACCTATGTATAGCAGACTCTTCTTGTGTTCTTATCCTCTTTAACGTCACCTCCTTTGTCAGTATCCTTTGTTTGTCGTTCGCCTGCAAACTTTTCTTTTCTTTAACCTTGTTGGCACCCGCCTTCTTGAGCATCGACTGTACCTCTGTTACCTCCTTTCCTTTTATCCCCAATTAATCAATTACACCATCCTCAACCCCCACCAATTTGCAGGCCTTTTCCCCAGATCCCACTTCCTTCGTATTCCAGACTGAGCACTGATTCCTTTTACCTGAAGGTACTTCATCAACATCCTTTTGGTCCTTGTAACATCCGCCTCTCGCCCAATCCTTTTTTCCAGTGTCCACTTCTCTTTTCTGCATGTGAACCCTGAAAGACACCAACTGCACGCTCTGTTGCCTCACTTCTTCCCCATGTGCCGACCTCCATCAACCCCATGTCTTCATCATCATGCAGCTCATCTTTTTCCCATTCATCAGTACCTTCATCATAGCCTAACATCAACTCATCCTTTCCATCAGCCTCTTCACATACAGCTTGACACACCAGATCACTACTCTTTTTTGTAGAATTGCTGATCTCCAGCGCTGCACTCAGCTCCCATCTGGTGCCACATGAGTCAGTTCACAGCATAGGGAGGGCTGCTGCATGCCCCCACCTCTTCAGGTCAATGTCTAAGGGCAGTTGGGCACCTCGTCAGCATTGCCAACTGCCTGTCACCCTTACCTGCTAGCCTTGTTACTCTGGCACCCTGCAGCCTGGGGCGGCCCTTCGCAGCACCGGGTCAGGAGCTGCAACTGCTACCAAGCTCCCTTTCCCCTCTTCCTGACTGTCCAGTACTGACAGCCAACACCCTCCTTTTCCCCTCCCCACTCACCTTGGATGCATCCTCCTCATCCCACTGTTTCTCCTAGCCCTGCAGAGTTGCTCTGGCCTTACACAAACACTCCCACCTCTTCTCCATCTCCTGTAAGAGCATATGCAGCTCCTGAATGTGGGCCACTTGGAGGCCGAGCAGCCTGGCATCTAGTCCAAAAAAAAAACTGCACTGGCCCCAACCCACCTGATCTCAGAGCAAGAGTACCCTGAACGGGCCTCAGCTTACCTGACCTCTCTGTGACTGAACACTCTGCTGCCTGGGTCTGCCCATACTGTGGCCCCCCTCCTCACCACACACTTGTTGGACCTCTTTGCATTGTCTCACAGATTTATGTTTTTAAATGCTGGGCCTCAGTCATGCCCAGCTGCCAGGACCAGTCTCTCCTGGACCAGCCCTGCTGACAGATCCTGTGGAGTTTCAGCCCGGGGGGGCCCCTGCACTGACTCAGGTGCTTCCAGCCTACTCACATCAGGCTCCTTTCACATAGAGCTACCGTGGAGCCCCGCTCCAGCTGGCTGCAATGTTCGTGTCACTGCTATTACGCTTGGTGCAGGGAGTCTGTGATGCCTCCCTGGAGTCCTTCCTCTGCTGGGGGCCCATAGTGCACTTCTCCAGTGCCCCCCACCTTTTCTCCTTGAGTTATTTTTCCCCTTTGAGGGAGAACAAGACATGATCATGGTTGCCATGCTGCCTGGTGCCAATTGCGTTGGGCAACACATTCCAACCCAGGCCTGGTCTAACACACCAGACTGTATAAATCAAGGCTCCCTGCAGCACCAAGGATGCAGAGGGCGGCTCTCACCTCCTCCCTATGCGCCACCATGCCTCCACTCCTAGCCTACTTGCAACCTGTTTTCTTTTAAAATACCCTCTTGCCGGTGGTGCTCAGGAGTCAGGAAGAGACCAAACAGACCTTTCCTGACTCCTTTATAGCTAAACTAAAACCCACTTCTTCCCCCAAAACCTACCTATCCCCTTCCTGGCATTACCCCCTGCATGAATTTCCTTGGGGGAAGACTAATCTGTGTCTGTCCCTTCTCCTGGGGTCCTTCATTGTCACTTACAAGAGTTGGAAACTCATGCTGTCAAATGAGTGTTCCCAAACATAAAAAATGGCCACACCATGCCAAAGTTAACGATATGCACAATTTCTTAAGATGTGCGCTGCATGTATGAGCTTGAGTATCATTACGGTAAGCCACAGAAGCCAAATTAGGTGCAGATCACATCAAACAGGAAAACAAAAACACTCTTGCCAGAGAGCCCGAACGTTACCTTGAGACTGCCGTCTTCCTAACTGATGCAATCTAGGTAAACAACCAGAGCCTAACAAAAAGACTCATTTAAAATAAGCTGGTCTATTCAAGGGCCTTAGATAAATCTCAAAACAAACAGGTGAGTAAACCAACTACGCCCATTCAAACTAAATCATTATTCAAAATGGACTCCAGTACTGGAAACATTTCCCAGACATTCTCAGTACAAATATTCCCCCAACAATCAGAAGATTCACCTGCATATAGAATGCTTCAAGAATGTTTACATTTTTCTGGCTTATATTGCATTTCAGAATGTTTTAAAGCTTCCATGTTCTTTTAATGGGGCTGCTAATTAGAGAGTAATAAAGATGACCATGCATAAAGTTGATCTCTGTGCTTGCCTTACATTTCAGTCTTGGAGGTTCTATATTTAAAAGGAAGAAACAGAAAGAGAAACACTGGATTCTAGAGCACTGGACCTACCCTAGCAATTATTCACCCCCTCTTGAGCCCTTGTTTTTAAGCAATTGCCATACAATCTGTTCTTCTATCATTTGTTAAGCAAGTTGCCTATTATGGACAAAGCATTGGTATCTCAAAATGTGATTTCTGCCACCTGATTTGATAGACACTCTCTCATTTCTGTTGTATATTGTGATGTGACACAAAGGCTATTAATAAGTTGAAAGCTTGTTGACAAATCAGAATAATCCACAATTAAGTAACATAAGTAAAAATGGCTGAAAAACACAGAAAAGAAAATCAAAAACATTTGAAAGCCACTGATGTGACTCTTAATCCTCACCCTTCTCTACTGCACATTCATAGGTTTTGGGCTATCAAGCGATCCCGCAGGCCAGTCAGGCTGTGGCAAAGAAACACACATATACATGTATATGTAATTTTGACTCTCTTTACAATTAATTGTGGAACAAAAATAGAACAAAACCTCATACTCGAACAAAAGAAACATGAAAACATTTACATACAACTTAAACATGCCAGTCTTTGGTATGAGTTAAAGGGTTTCATTTTTCAAAACATTAGTAGATCATCTTTATTGTAGTCACAAATTCAAGTTTCTTAATCTCAATCTTTAGAATTTTATCAGAAACATCAGTATTCAGTAAATCTCAATAAAATGCAATAAGCGGGTTCTATAAAGAAAATGACGGTGATGGAGAGTAATCAGGAGTTGTACATCACATCAGATGACATAACAATTTCTAATTATTTCTAATTGTCTCATTCAATAGTTCTGAGTTTTTTTGTATCCGTAAAGGGGTTTTATTCTTCAAATCATTAGTAGTTCATCTTTATTATAGTCACAAATTCAAGTTTATTAATCTCAATCATTCGAACTTTGTTAGAAATATCAGTAATGGACAAGTAATAAATACATCGCAATAAAATGCACTAAGCGCACCCCATAAAGCGCATATTCTAGGAATGAGAATAAAGGTGTCAGCTCAGAAACCCATGAAGAGTTCTAATTCGAGAGAAATCAAGCATAAGCATAAAGCTTCAGCATCAAAAGCCAGCTCAATAATTCAACAATCAATCAATGCAGAGGTTTGAGGAACTGAGTAGAGTCTCCTAATCAATAAAAAAGGAAATATCCGCAAGAGCAAAGTGCTAATAGGAGAATAGAAAGGACTGTAAGATCTATCCTACTCTAGGAACACACACTATTAAAGACACCCAAAATCAATGTTGCAAACTGGTTGCTTTTCTTTCTTCAGTTGAATAATCAGCTTTCGATGCTCCCATGGGACAATGTTTGCTCCCCGTCTTCTCACAGGAACACAATAGCCCTTAGATAGCAACCTCTAAGACCACAACTATGCCTTATCAAGTAACTATTTTATCTAGTTGCACATGATTCATCCCTCCTGCTCTTGTCTCCATCCCCGTGGGTTAACCCTCTTATCAATCCTCATAAATAACAAGTCTATTCAATAGCTGCCAGTAGTCTTTAAACAGTAGAAACATCTGTGGAATGAAATAAAACACATTTGCATGACAACTATCTATTGTGAAAACAAGTCTTTCAAAAGGTCAATATAGAATCTTGTGGTGATTCTACAATTCTTTTGATTTAGTTAAATATAATATGACAATATCTCAGCGTTTCAGGCTTACCACGTTTAAGTATGGTTGTCTACTCAACCACTACAAGTAACATTATCTTTTCACATTATTTTAGCATTATTTTTCTCAAAATGCTCAATTCACCCTCAATTCCCCCTCTGATGGCTATCAAACAATTGCAATTGAATCTCTAGACATCATTCAAGTCAAGTCTTTCCCTTTTTAAAGTTTCAGATCCTTTCAAAGTCTTGTATTCTTTATGTGTTGCTTCTTCTAATTCCAGCTCCTTTATAAACTTTGTTCTTTTCCTCTATTTTTCTTCTTAGCAAACTAATATCTACAAACTTTATATATAACAAACAATGTTATGAAGCAAATGCTAACTCTTAGTATTGGCACAAGTATAACTCCAGTTGTCGCAAACCATCTTCCTATTTTAGAAGTATCCTTGCCTAAATTCTCTAAAACACTAGTAGTTTCTAATGACTGTAATATAGATTTTAGGTCAGAAATATTCTTTGTAAATTCTCAAATTTTCTTCTTGCCATCAGGAGTGTAAGAGTAACAATATTGAGCCTTCAACCTCTGCAGACTCTACCTTCCTCTGCAAGCAAAGTATATAAAGTTAATTGATCTTGCAAAACCATCTAATCGCCACCAATTCAATGTTAACAGCTTGGAATGCTCTAGAAGTACTGGTTGTCAATTTATACACTACTGTTGAAATCTTTTTCGTTTTCTTCTCATTCAAAACAACCCCTACTGGTGGAATAATGGCTCCAAAAATATCTCCCACTAAATATGCTCCTTCATTTATTCTACTTGTATGTCTGTGTGATGCTGTAATTGTCAAAATAGCTTAGCTATTTAAATGATCCATTTTAGGAAACAGCAAAGCTAAGCAGAAGTTGGACCTGACTCTTTTTACAGGGTCATCCCCAAACATTTTGCCTCCTTCCTCCTATTTTTTCTACAGTTTTTTGGCTTTAAGACTCTGGGCACTTTGCCACTGCTGACCAGTGCTAACGTGAAGTGCTCCCTGTGTAAAATTGTATTGGTAATTCATTTACCCATGATTGGCTTAATTGATCTGCTAGTAAGTCCCTAGTATAGTGCACCTTGTGTGCCCAGGGCCTGTAAATCAAATGCTACTAGTGGGCCTGCAGCACTGATTGTGCCACCCACATTAGTAGCCCTGTAAACGTAGCTCAGACCTGACACTGCAGTGTCTGTGTGTGCAGTTTTCAACTGCCTGTTCAACTGGCACGTGCACTCACTTGCCATGCCCAAACCTTCCCTTTTACTACATGTACGTCCACCTTAAGATAGGCCTAAGGCAGCCCCATGAACAGGGTGCAGTGTATTTAAAATGTGGGACATGTACTGATGTGTTTCACATGTTCTGATAGTGAAATACCGCAAAATTCAATTTTCACTAATGCAAGGCCTATCTCTACCATAGGGTGACGTGGGGAATGCCTTGAAATATCTATTAAGTGTAATTTCCCATTGGGAGCAAATGGAGACTTGGAGTTCGGTATTCAAACTCACAATTTAAAAAAACATCTTTTGGTGAAGTAGATTTTTAGATTGTAAGTTTGAAAATGCCACTTTTAGAAAGTGTGCATTTTGTTGCTTAACCATTCTTTGCCTCTCCTTATCTGCTGGAAAACATGTCTGGGTTAGGATGACAGTTGGGCTGTTTGTGAATTCACTCTAGACAGTCACACAAGGGGAGCTGAGATGTGACCTGCATATCCTGATGGACCATCACTAGGCTGATGGGTCTTCCTGGGCTAGTTTGGTGGGAGGAGCTGACACTTACACCTGAATAGTGCTGTGCCGGTCCTCACACAAATCAATCTCCAACACCCTGGAATGTGTCTGGGGTCAGAGCAGGAAAAGGCAGGGTCTTGTGCACTACAAAGGCTTTCCTTTGAAGTTTGCCTACTTCAAAGGCAGAAATGAGTGTAAGTATTGGACCTCTGAGACCACAACTTTAGAATCCTTCTAGACTGAGGACATTCTGCCAAGAAGAGCTGGATGCTGTAGGAATGACTGTCATTCTGCCTGTTGCTTTGCTGTGCTGGCCTGCGGCTTGCTGCTTCTGTCCTAGGAGTGAAAGGACTGGACTTTGCTTTCTACATCCTGCTTCCAAAGGTTGTCCTAGGGCTTGGACTGAGCTTGCCTCAAAGACTTCATAGGCCAATACCTGGGCTTTCTTGCTAAAAACCTGACTAGCCAAGTGGTGCCAAATCCAGTCTCCGGGCCCTTATAACTGAGTTCTGGTGAAACTAAGAAGAAACCAAGTATATCGACTCTAGAGTGACTTTAGAACTAGCACCTCTGTCTGACTACGCTCCACTACCTGCACCGGAGCCATGGTCCCCACTGAGTGCAACAGCCACAGCTGATGCTGCAGGCCCAATGCTGCCACAGTGCATCCAAAGTCCTGCCACAGTGTGACCAGCCCATAATTCCTCGCGAGTGGCGTTGGACTGTTGGGAACCACTTCGTCAAGATGTCATGATAGCCCCAGTCAAAGCTTTTATATTTCTAAGCACTGTACTGAAGCTTAACCATTGAAAATCTGTATGCTTACTTGTGCATGTTGGATTTTTGTTGTTTTGGTCTTGTTTTATTCAGAGAAATATTGCCTATTTTTCTAAACTGGAGTATTTTTGTGGTGTGTTCATTGTGTTTCTGTGTGTGTGTGTGTGTATGCATACAAATACTTTACACGTTGTCTCTGAGATAAGCCTAACTGCTTGAGCCAAGCTACCAAAGGACTGAGCAGGGGTTATCTTGGCTGTGTGGCTCCCTTTCCCTGACTAGAGTGAGGGTCACTACTTGGACAGGGTACAAACCACTGCCAACAAGAGACCCCATTTCTAACAGTAGCAAATACCCTCCTAATCAGCAGGTGATTAAAAATAAGCATCCTGTCCATGAAATTAAATAGATTTAAAAAATGATTATCTCTTCTCCTTGTAAAATCTGCTATGAACATCCCAACATTTCAAATGTGTGCTCACAATTACTAATTCCTACAGACCTTTTTCTGAATTTGTTTTTGTGTATACATATTTTTTCCTTTAGTCGTCTGTCTAATGCCAGCTTAGGGTAAACCATTTGCTCTCTATATTCATCTTCTTCCTTTTTCCAAACATTCTGAAAAATTGCTTCTCCTTTATTTTTATTATGGAAAATGAGTGCCCTACTTTCTCCTAATGTCATAATGAATGTTTACTCCAATGGTCTCATCAAACAAGTCACATTGTTTTCATATGCCCCAACAGTGTCTATAGGTGTGGATGGTCTCAAATAAATCTCTTTAACCAGTGGATGAATATTCATGCTTTTCTGTAAAGGAACTTTTTAAAGAATCATGTCATAATTAGAATACAGATTTTCAAAGCATTATGGTCTATGTACTAAACTAAGTGAAATACTACATGTAATGGCATATGATTGTGGGATGTGATAGTATATCTCTTCTTCTGCAGCTGAAGACGGTAAGTGTGCACAGACTGGCAATCCTTTGCATTTAACACTTGTGTAGTCCTGAATTAACCTAGAATAAACACGTGTTGAGTAATCTTACATGTAATCTATGAAACGCCTTCAACTTTTCCTCTTCTATTGTGTGTGTAGATGTCATAGAAGTACGTTTAGATAGGTCTCTCTATTTCTGGTGTGGTATTAAGTTTGTTATGACTACTTACACTACTACTAAATCTGTATTGCCTATAATAATCTTGCATCTAGCCTTGGTTAGGAAACACTTATTTGTCTCCAGTCAGATCGTTAATTTAAATATAGGAGCAGGTCAAATTAATAGCCCACTTTCAAACTTCTACTTGTAGACACAAAGCGGTTTCTTAAGTTTTCTTGCGCAATTAGTTCTTTCAGCTTTATTTGCAGCAATATTTACATAGTCACCCTTAGCACTACTCTGTCTTCTAAACGTATTATCCTTATTCTTCTACTGCAGCCTTGGACCTACGGAAATCTTTTTAGTTCTTATTAACTATCTTTCTCAGTTTTTATTATGTCTTTATTTCAGTCTGTCATTTAATAGTGCCTCTCAACTTTTTTCCTTTAATATTTCTTCTTCAGAGATTTTAACTGATGTTTCCTTCCCAATACAGTTTTAATGTGACATCATGGAATTTTGAATATTTCCAATCTCAAGTGAATCAAATCCAGCACTGAAACATGTATTACTCGAGCCATATATTAGGTCCATTCAGGTGCAGAATACCTTCAACAAGGAACTCTCACTCTTTTCAGTGTCTGTTGATCCTCTTCTGTTTCACTTACACCATTTGATTTTGTATCATCAGTGATAGTTGGAGGTGTGCGCTCAACTGACACACTTGATCTCAATGTCTTCCGATTAATGTCTTGTGGCCATTTAGCATTGGTGAGAACTTCATTGATCAGGAACTTCTCCTTCCACCTGGATTATCTGATTGTTCTAGTGATATTTGAACTTTTATCTCAAGTTGAGGTCTTGTTTCTTCTTCTTCACCAGGAACTTCCACTCCACTGTACGATATTTCATGAACTTGGACTGGTGTGACAGTTTGTGCTTTTTCACCCCCTCTGTTACTTGCAGTGGTGGTCTTTGTGATGATGTTGTCACAAGTGCTCATGGTGCTGGTTCATAGAACACTATTTCTTCATATGAACACCTTACTCTCTGAATATGAAATGCATGCAACCAGTTTGGTTTCCTAGTACACTTAACATTAGTGTTTGTGACGAAAATGTCCTGTAAGGGGCCTTTTCACCTAGGTTCCAAGCACGACTTCCGCATGTGATTCTTCAACAAAACCCAGTCGCCGGGACTGAAGTCATGGCACTGTTCCTGATGCGGGTTTGCAGTGGCACAACATTAGGCAATCTCTTGCAGTAATTGAGTATCATGTCATCTGTGATGTTCACAAGCACATTCACAAGTACAGCAGGCAGTCTAATTGCATGCCCCATCTGGATTTCATGTGGTGATAATTCTGTTCTCCTGTCAGGGATACTCTGAAGACTCATCAATACCAAGGGTAAATCACCTGTCCACTTTAGTAATGTGGAAATACAAACCTTTTCCTAACTGGGATTTTATGGTTCCATTTAACTATTCAACAATCCCACATTACGACAGCAATCTGACTCCAGAGAAACCAGTAACCTGAAACTCGGTATCAATTCTCACAAAAGTAATTTGGCTACAGTGAGACTGTAATTTCCCTGCGTTGGGTTGGCTTCCAACAATTAAGAGAAAATGCACACTTAACCAGTTCACATCTCAACCCATTACAAAAAGACACATCAATAAAGTTAATATGCATTTTGTTGAATTGACCACCTGATCTCCTATATGACTCAATATTACTGGTGTTCTCCTTACATTCATCTGTTAGCATGTCACACATTAATTGCACAATTCCTCTGTCTGCAAGCATTCTTAATCTGGGGTTAAACCAATTTTGTCTGAATAATCTCACCACTGCATCTCTTCCAAAGTGAGTAATGCCATGAAAGTGTCCTGTCATGGAAAACAGTAAACTGTTGGATAACACTATTCTCCCATCTACTGAAATCCAAATGCAACCTCCATTTTTGCCACTTCCTGCTATGATCCAGCCTTGCTGTTCTGATTCTGAAACCTCTTCCTGTATTCTTTTGAGCTCCTTCCAAGTATTAGCCACTGACACCAACATTGAAAAAGCAGTGCCCTTTTCATATTCATTTGCATAGGCTCCATTAAATGTATAGGCTCCATTAAATGTGCAGGCCACAAGTGTGGAACTTGATCAGCAAACCTGTTTTTGGCTGTGACGTAGTCATTTACACTTCTGCGAGCTTCACATTTCACCACTGCAATTTCTGTAGGCATTTGCCATGCATCCAATAGCCTTTTTACATATTCGATATTTCGATTAGGTGACCTAGATGAAGTCATAAATCCCTTTGTGACCATAACTCATTGACCACACCGAAGCCATAATGACTATATGTAAATATAGTCACTCATAATAGTGCTGATAGGCCAGAAGATCTTGCAAGGGCAATCAATTCTGCCACTTGTGCTCAGGAAATACATCAAAGCTATGAAGCTTACACAATCTCTTGAATGGTACGGACAGAATAGGTGGCTCTCAAATTACCTTCATTGTTCCTCAGACATGAGCCATCAACAAAAATTTCATAATCAGGCTTTTCCAAAGGTTAAATTTTTATGTCTGGTCTTAGTGTGGTGCATAAATCTGTAACATCAAGAAAATCATGTTCAATTCCATCATCATCATTTTCGAATAATTGCAAAAGGGTTGCCGGATTTAATGTGACCATGTTTCAGCTTCATAGTTTATGCTACAAAATTCTGTTGTTCATACTTTGTAAGTTTGCTTGTTCTCAAGTTCTGTGTTTTTGTTTGGGTAAACAAAATGTAGACATCACTAGGTTTTCACATCTCTCAATACTGACATCAACTGCTGCAACCGCTTTAAAGCAGCCTGGCATTCCTGTGGCAACAGCACCAAGGCTTGTTGAAAAATATGCAACAGGTCTTCAGGAATCACCATGCATCTGTGTAAGCACTGAGAGAGCGGAGCCCTCCCTCTCACTGCAAAATGATGAGAACATCTTATTGTAATCAGGCATACCTAGGGTTGGGGCACAATGACTTTCTCTCAGCTCTAGGAAAGGGGTCATGCAATCATTCTCCGTTGGAGGTGAATCTGGTACATCTTTGTGTGACAGTCTCAGTAAAGACTTGGCTGCTAGGAAAAAGTTTGGCATCCACTCACTGTCTACAGTAGCCAACCATTTCCAGATACATCCTGACTTCTCTCTGTGTTCTGGGTGAATTAATCTTCAAAATTGTTTCCACTCTTTCCTGTGACATCTTTTGCATTCCCTTTTCCATGATATGTCCCAATTATAGGACCTCTTTCTGAAAGTATTGCAATTTGCTTGAAGACACTTTAAGTCCATTCTCAGCCAAATGATTCAACAAGACATAGGCATCCTGTCTACAACCTTCTCGGGTACTTAAAGCCACAAATAGGTCATCAATATGCTATGCGAGAACCAAAGCACAAGGTATCTGCAGGGACTCAAGATTTTTCTTTAAGATCTGATAAAAAATTGATGGGCTATCAATATACCATTGTGGAACTCTGCACCAAGTCAAAACTCCATCTCTAAACACGAATGAGAACAAGAACTGGCCTTCCTCATGCAAGGGAAAAGGGGAAAAGGCCTGGCATAAATCCACAATGGTAAACCACTCTGCAGTGCACAGGCTCTGAAAAAAGTATTCTAGCGGGATTTGGTACCACAGGACAACAATGAAAAACCATATTGTTAATCTTTCAGAGGTCTTGCACATTCTGATGTTTACATTTCAGCTTATGTAAGCCCATGATCTGAGAGTTACAAGGCTTCCCAACAATCTCTTTTAAAATCCTTTTCCTTAACATATCTTCAATCACTGGAGTTATTCCTGCCACTTCCTCTGGTGTTAAATTATACGGTGGTGTTCTCAGATGCATAGCATTGGGTTTCACTGTAATTTGGACAGGATCTACACCTTTGATTAGTCTGACATCTTTTCCTGTAAAATCCTTAAACTTCTGGGTTCACAATCTCTCTAAATTCTGGCAGTAATTCCTCTAGGGTTCTCACAGTATACAATCCCTCAGTTGTCTCGGGCTGGGCCATTTTAAATGCAACATCTTCATCATGTGTTTGATACTCAACAGCATCAGGTGTGTAATAAATTATCCATTTTCACATGCACAACAGATCTCTACTTAACAACTTAACACATTTACAGGACTTAAATCACAAACAACAAATTGCTGATTTTCCTCAAATGAACCTGTTTTTACAAGGACTTTGGCCCTCATTATGACATTGGCGGTAAATCCTACTTACGGCCATGCTGACTGCTGCCAACATACCGCAGCGGCGGCGGATATCCATTCACCATATTATGACACACACACACCAATCCATCACTATTCAGCCACATACACAATTCTGCCACACCAAAGGTCAGTGATAAACTGGCGGTATCAAAATCCACACCGGTACACCAACAGAACAACGCCCATCACATTAGGACCCACGAATCACCATGGCGGACATTCAATGGCGGTAAACCATTGGTGGTACATGCCGCCGCACTCAAAACCAGAGCCACATACTACTCATACCTATGCATCACTCACATACCCCACATCACACACCCCAACACATTATCCAGTACATCCTCACCTACACACCCCACACAACAACCATGGCACACAAAGACACCCCCGATTCTCAGAGGAGGAGCTAAGGGTCATGATGGAGGAAATCATCAGAGCAGAGCCTCAGCTATTTGGAGCACAGGTGCAGCAGATATCCATTGCAAGGAAGATGGAGCTATGGCGGAGAATTGTGGACAGGGTAAATGCCGTGAGACAGCACCCAAGAACTAGGGACGACATCAGGAAGAGGTGGAATGACCTACGGGGGAAGGTACGTTCCATAGCAGCAAGGCACCAACTCGTTGCACAGAGGACTGCCGGTGGACCCCCACCTCCTCCCCCAGAACTAACAACATTGGAGGAGCAAGTCTTGGCAATCATGCATCCTGAGGGCCTGGCCAGAGTAGGAGGAGGACTGGACTCTGGTAAGTCAACTATTTACTACTATCACCTTCCTACCTGTATGCCATTACATACCCCCACCCTCACCCCACTCCCATCACTCCACCACCTCCCACACACCCCACCATCACATCCCACTCATCCAAATGCCAAGCCCTGCATGCTCTACCAATGCATGGACATCAGTCATAGCCCTGCATGGACACCTATCCCCAAAACATGCACACTAAAGAGAAGCAGCTAGTCCACCACATACCAACTTACACAAGTTAAAGCTGCCAAAACAAATACAACCAAAGAGGGCAACCCCCAGATGCACAATATGTCACACAGAATCAATATAACACCATTTACATCCCGAGAGGTATTCCAGCCAATGTCACCGGAGAGGAGATGCCAGCAATATTCAGTCCCCCAAATGAAGAGGTCCACGGTGATGACAGCAACTCTGGTCGCCTGGCCCTTCAAGGACCTCTGGACAGTCGGTTACCCAAGCCCAGTCACACACCACCACAGAGCCTCTCCCATCTGGAAACACCACCACAGCACCCACCAAGCGTACCCATACCTCTGTCCCTAGGACAAGTCAATCAGCATGTTTCCACGTCTACAGGGACCCCAGGTCAAACCTCATACCCAAAACAATCAGGGACCTGGGGTCAGTGGCAGTGGGCACACGGTTCAGGGGACAGAGGCACCGGGCAACAGGGAAACTGGGAGGACTGCTTTGCACCAGGGGGAGGACAGGCCCAGGAAACCGACTCTCTAGGAGGCACTCACCGAGATCCTGGGAGCATATCAACATTCCCAGGACACGATGGGCCAGTACTAGGGGATCAGGGAGGACTTGGAGACCATCAACACCACCCTGGTCTCCATAGCAGGGGTGCTGGCAGGCATGGCCGACATTATGAGGGAGGCAGTCTCACACCAGTGGGCCCCTGCCACTAGCTAGTCATCTGAACTGCCTTCTACCTCTGCTGCCGCTAGTGGCTAGGAGGCTCTGCCACCGGATTCACAGGCCACCAGCATCCCTCCCCTGCAGAAGGAGAACCACCGCACAAACGTTCCCTGTGATCCAAGCAGAAACCAGAGACTTTAGACTCTCCTGATTGTCACCCTTGTGTCTCACTCTGTCACCTCCTGCATAAAAGGCACATGGCATCTCAGGGCAAGGTTGTGCAGCATGTAGCATGCCTCTAGTATCTGGCACACCTTCTTGGGTAAGTAGCACAGGGATCCACCTGTTAGATGGAGGCACCGAAACCTGGTCTCCAGGAAGCCAAATGTTCTTTCTATGATCCTTCTGATTTGCCCTGTGCCTCATTATAATGTTCTTCTGCCCTTGTCCTGGCATTCCTGACAGGTCTCAGAAGCCATGATAGATTGGGGTAACCAGAGACACCTGCAAATATTGAGGGACAACATTTAGCCACTCACTATTCCATATGGCCCACACCATATCCATACATCAACATATACTGGGTGGGGACCAGGGCTCACCTATTAGCCACAACCTGTGCCTCTGTAGTTGGGCCATCACATTTGGGATTCTGGTATTCCTCAGGATAAAGGCATCATGCACTCACCCAGGATACTTAGCACTGACATGGGAGATATACTGTTCCGCCAAGCACACCATCTGTACATTCATACATTCATTGAGTGGAAACTCTTACGATTTCTGTACACCTGTTCATTTTGATGGGGGAGGGAGTACAAATGCAATATATGTTCCATCAATCGCCCCAATTATGTTAGGGATATGTCCCATTGCATAGAAGTCAGCCTTCACTGTGGCCAAATCCTTCACCTGGGGAAATACAATGTAGCTGTCCATGTGTTTAATCAGGGAAAACAACACTCTGGTCAGCACTACTGAGAACATTGGCTGTGACATTCCTGCTGCCAAGCCCACTGTCACTTGGAAAGAACCAGTTGCCAGGAAATGGAGCACTGATATAACTTGCACAAGAGGGGGGGTCCCAGTGGGGTGACGGATAGCAGATATCAGGTCAGGCTCCAATTGGGCACACAGCTCTGTGATTGTGGCCCTGTCAGGTCTATAGGTGAGTATTATGCACCTGTCCTCCATTGTTGCCAAGTCTACCAAGTGTCTGTACACGGGGGTATGTCTCCATCTCCTATACATCTGCAGCAGTAGCAATCTATGGGACAAAAGAGCGAGGAGCCATCACAAATTGAACAATGGGGCTACAATAGTACAATGCATGCTGTCAAATTTTGTGAGAATTGTCCTGTATGTCTAAAGTTACACAGTGACGCAGTAATTATCCTAGGCCTGACCCCCTCCCCTGAAATGGCGTCCTCCTGTCCTGTGTAGAGACAAGTGGAAGTGAGGTAAATCCGCTGATGTTGTGCCCTGTTGCAGGAGGCAGTCGAGAACTGCCGTGCAACTCCTCATTGGTTAACATTGGGCCCTATGGGGTACAGTGGCCAATGGTGATGACAGCATGCACTGCCCTGGACGTGACCACCATTTTCTATCTGATTCCTCATTTGCTACCTGACCTTCCTCAGGAGAGGACCTACACTGCATGTGCTGCTGTGACCTGTGTCTGGAACCTACCATGGCCCGTGTGACTGCGGAAAGAGCCTCTGCCTTCACATCGGCGGAGTTCGAGAGACTGGGGGATGAGGACCTACCCCAGTACGGTCTGCTGTATGGGCCTCCAGACCAACAGGTGAGTACACTGTTAACACGATGCATGTGGCATGAATGCATAGAGTGGTGTGTGAAGGCCTCGTGTAAGGGGGGTGGGTGGATGTTCCCTGGGTGGCATACAGGTTGCGTGCTGGGCCATGTGTGTGTAAATGGTGATGTCAAGCTGTATGGTGGGCCATAAGTGTAACAGGCAGGACTGTCTGACTGATACTACTTTCCTGTGTGTATTTCCTCCTCATGCCAGCGCCCATGAAAAGAAGGGTATATGTTGTGCCATCACCAAGGAGGTGCGGACCCTGGGGGTCTAGGGCAGGTGGAGCACCCACTTTCGGAAATGGTGGGAGGACCCGAGACACTGGCCATGGAAGACGGCAGTTGGCTTCCCAACGAGGAAGGTGTGCCCATTGAACCCTGACCCCTCGAAGGCCTCCATACTGGCAGTGGCCTATCCTGAGCTGGATGGGCGCTTGAGAGCATCACAGCAGCCACAAGGGGGTGAGTACAGTGCCCATCATCACAACTTACGCATGGTAGGGTGGTATCTGGGTGGGGGATGTGTGTCAGTGGGTGCCCTAGGCCAGGCCTGACATTGCAGTGTAGGTCCCCTGGTGTCAATGTTCCTGAAGGGATAATCCTGCTACCTAGCTAGTAGACATCCACTGCTGGTCAGGGCTGCCTGGGTCCCAGGTGTGCTGCAGTTGGCGGTGTGTGCCCCTCCCTATGCCTTGGTGGCTAGCAATATTGCTGGTAGTGCAATGCATATTGTGTAGGCCTGTTCCCTGTGTGTGTGTGTGCTGTGTACGCCATTAGTGGTGTTGGTGCATCCATTGACCAAGTGTATCCTTTGTCTCTTCCCCCCCTTTTTGTTTTGTCGCCCTGTCCTTATGTGCATTAGCATTATCTGGTGGAGGAGCATGGGCACCGATGACGGAGGGAGCTGCATCCCACAGGACCCAGCAGGCGGAATCCACCGACGGTGAGGGCACCAGTGGGACAGAGGGCAAAGGGAGCACCGCAGCGGAGACTGGAGGGGACAGTTCTGACACAGATACCTCCTCTGATGGAAGCTTCTTGGTAGTGGCGGACACCTCTGTGACCACCCCAGCTACAGGTACAGCTGCCACCCGCATACCAGCACCACCCTCCCAGCAGCCCCTCATCGAGTTGCCCGTGCCCGCTCACCCAGGAGGGTGGGCATCTCCTTCGCCTCAGGCACCTCAGGCCATGCCCCAGTGAGCCCTGCTGCCCTGAGTGAGGAGGCTATTGACCTCCTGAGATCCATCTCTGTAGGGCAGTCAACCATAGTGAATGCCATCCAGGGGCTGGCAGCCCAGATGCAACTGACTAATGCATTCCTGAAGGGCACTCACACTGGCTTGGCGGCCCAACAGAGATCGATCCAGGCTCTGGCCTCTTCTCTGATGGCAGCCATTGCCCCAGTTTCCATCCTCCCCCATCCAACTTCCGCTTCCGAATCCCATTCTCCTCAACCCCAACCTATCCCAAGCACACAGGCAGACGAGCATGCACACAAAACAACACCCAAGAGTGGCACAGGCACTCACACAAACACCATCCAGATGCAGACACACCAACATCAACAATTTCCACTGTGTCCCCCTCCTCCTCCTCCTTCACCTTCCTCTCAGTTCAGTCTACACTCACACCTGCATGCACTAAATCCTCATCCACTACTAGCAACACCACCAAACCTAGCAGCACATGCACCTCACTGGCAGACACCTTCACAACAGCAATGCACACATCCCCTGTGTCCTCTCCTACTATGGGGGTCATTCTGACCCTGGCGGTCCAAGACCGCCAGGGCCACGGACGACTGAAGCACCGCCAACAGGCTGGCGGTGCCTCATTGCCCATTCCGACCGAAAACCGGGTCCGGCGGTTTCCCGCCGGATTTCCTCTGGCTGGGCAAATACTCCATGGTGGCGCTACAAGCAGCGCCGCCATGGGGATTCTGACCCCCTTCCCCGCCAGGAACAGGCTGGCGGGAACGGGTGTCCTGGGGCCCCTGGGGGCCCCTGCACTGCCCATGCTGCTGGCATGGGCAGTGCAGGGGCCCCCTAACAGGGCCCCAGTATGCTTTTCACTGTCTGCCTAGCAGACAGTGAAAAGCGCGATGGGTGCAACTGCACCCGTTGCACACCTGCAACACCGCCGGCTCCATTCGGAGCCGGCTTCAGTGTTGCAGGCCTCTTTCCCGCTGGGCCGGCGGGCGCTATTTTGGCTAGCGCCCGCCGGCCCAGCGGGAAAGTCAGAATGGCCCCAGCGGTCTTTCGTGGAGCGGCCATATGGCGGTTCCAGCCAGGCGGGCGGCGACTGCCGCCCGCTGCGGTTGGAATGAGGGCCTATGTCTGTCCCCCTCCTAAAGTACACAAAAGTAAGCACTCAGACACCTAACAGCCATCTACCTCACAGCAGCAACCAGCCCATGCACCTGCACCCAAAATCAGCAGGCAGACTCCTCCTAAAACCACTCCCTCTTCCTCCACTACCAAACCTTCTCCCTCTTCCTGCCCCAATGTCCCTAAAAAGCTTTTCCTATCCACCACTGACCTCTTCCCTACCCCTCCCCTCGTCCTGCACATCTAGCCAGGGTGGCAAAAACCCAGGCAAGCACCTCAGCCACCTAGTCCACCAGCCTAGTAGTCACCACACCCACTCATGGTGGGAAAGCATCCAGGGCACATGTCCTGAGGGTGAAGGAGCCTCACCAGGTAGCCTCAAAGGTACGGAGCCTGCCACAGCTGCTGCCAGGAAGAGCAAGGAGCCTGCCACAGCTGCTGCCAAGAGCCTGCCACAGCTGCTGCCAGGAAGACCCAGGAGCCTGCCCCAGCTTCTGCCAGGAAGACCAAGGAGCCTACCCTAGCTTCTGCCAGGAAGAGCAAGGAGCCTGCCCCAGCTGCTGCCAGGAAGAGCAAGGAGCCAGCACCAGCAGGCAGTAAGGGCAAGGGGTCTGGGTCAGGGACTCTGGCGGAGCCCCCACCACGAACCATGGTTGTGCAACCATCCGAGGCTGCAGGGGATGGGCCGGAGACTCCCCCCACCAGCAGCAGCACCACCACCAGTGGGCAGCCATCCGTGGCTGCAGTGATTGTGCTGGAGCCTCCCCCCACCAGCGGCTGCAGCATCCATTACCGCCGGCGGACGATATGTAATCCTGCCTCCATGGCCTGCTGTGCAGCCTGCCCCCTGCAAATTCAGTGGGTATGACCCCCACCTGAAAGACTGTGACATTGCACTCCCCAGGATCAAGAGCACAGGGCACGATGCCCCCTCCAGAACTAGTGGGTAAGACACCCACCAACCCCAGCCTCCCTAGGACCAAGAGCACAGGGCACGATGCCCCATCCAGAAACAGTGGGTAAGAACCCACCAACCCCAGCCTTCCCAGGATCAAGAGCACAGGGCATGATGCCCCCTCCAGAACCAGTGTGGGAGACACCCACTCCAGAAACTGTGGCCTTGCACTCCCCAGGACCAAGCACAGGGCTTGTTGCCCCCTCCAGAACCTGCAGGGAAGTCACCCACTTGAGAGACTGTGGCCTTGCACTCCCCAGGACCAAGTACAGGGCATGTTGCCCCTTCCAGGGTATGTGGGCAAGTCACCCACCTGAGAGACTGTGGCCTTGCACTCCCCAGGAACAAGCACAGGGCATGTTGGCCCCTCCGGAACCAGTAGTCTTGTTTCATCCCCCGGCTGAGGTGCCCCCGTATCCCTGAGGTGCCTGCCTATTTACCAACTGATGCCCCTGCAGTGTTCTCTCCGTGTTGATGCAGGTGACAAGTGGGGCCCTGGCCCTTGGCCTGTGGCCCTGTGGCCCACGTACACTGGGGACTGGGCAGTGTCCCTTGTACTGTACAATTGTATATATCTGTTGCATTGTATATTTCTTATTTCTACTGTGTTGATCCTATTACACTCCCTTTAGTAAATTCCTGTTGTCCTTGCATTATTCGGGCAGTGAAATGCGCAACGGGTGCTGCTGCACCCGCCACACGTCACATTGGCGCCAACTCCATTAGGAGCCGGCGTCAATGTAAAGACCCTGTTTCCCATTGGGCCGGCAGGTGGAAATACTGTTTCTGCCCACCAGCCCAGCTGGAAAATCCTAATACGGCCGGTGGAGCCTTCACTGCACTGGTGATGAAGTGGCAGCTATGAGTTCATATAACTCATAATGAGCCCTTGTGTCTCTCCCTGTGCTATTGGTGTTGTTCTCCCTTCTCTCAATGAACAGTTGCAGTGATGTTCTGGCAACAAACTGCGTGAATTTTGCAAAGTAGAGATGTACCTTCTCTGGGTGCTCCGCCAACAGCTCCTTGAGCCACATTATTGGGAACAATGGTTATTGGTGTAGTTGCTGTGTGAATCTCTATAGGCTGGGCAGTTATGACTCCAGCAACTGGTTTTGATACATTCACAATAGAAGCAGTAACATCTGGAGTATCAATATAGGAACACTCTTACCAGGTGCAGGCACAATAGTAAACATAACAGGTTGTACAACGCGCTCTGTTATCTTCAGTGGCCTCTCAATTTGTATCACATTTGGGTCAACAGAAGAAGTAGCCAGTGTAGCAACAGTCGTCAAAACACCCTTAGTTTTGTTTTGGGGCCACATGTGGTGGTGGACACACAGCCAGTAATGCATCCAGAATGCCTTTCCCTTGAATCACTATCAGCATCTGTTTTCCTTGCAGCTCTTCCATCATCATTTCCCTGTGCTTTATTCTTCTTCTATTTTTCAGTGGTTATTACTGGGTACATTCTAGTTCCCTCGACTTTCCTTTTTTTCCACTTCTGCTGTTCTTTGTCCCATTGAGCATCTGCATAGTTTTGCAATTCTTTTTGGTCTGTACTGGTATTTCTCTCCCTCCTTAACATGTGCTGGTTTCTCACATGCATTTTGGGCCAGATGTACCATGCAAGTTTGCATTTCTTAGTTGTCTGAATTGCTTTTTTGTGCCATTAAGAAATGCAAAATTGGGTTTTCTAATGTACAAAGTGCTTTAAGTAATCACAAATTGCGATTTTTTCCTTATAGAAATCTAATTTGCGATTCCCAGGAACGAAAATCGCAAAAAGGGATTTTCTATTTGTGATTCCTATTCCGATGTACCATGTATTTCCTAAATGCGACTTGGGCATTTATGAGATGCAGTTACCACTGACTTCAAGTCGATGGTAACCAGGTGCAATTTTAAAAAAGCACCCCAATGTGTTTTTGTTTAATTGTAATAGTGCACAAACATGCCCATTGCCATCCTTGGTTTTGCATTTCCTAAATATCAATTTCCTAATAAAAAATCGCTATTTGGGAAAAGCGCAACCAGGCCATTGACCCAAATGCAATGGGATTTCCCAATAGTGATTCCTACCTTGCACATTGCATCTTGGATTTCTTAACTAGCGATTTATATGAAGTCGCTATTTAAGAAATGCAATATTGCATGTTCGTACATCTGGCACTTAATGCTTCATACTGTGTGGGTCTAGGTGGTTGTGTCATCTTGTATAATATTTCTCTCAATATTTCAATAATCTTAATCTCAAAAGTACTATATTGTGGCAATCTCAATGGGCCTTCATTTTCAGTGATCTTGCACCATTGACAAAGCCATAGACATGTATATAACCCAATATTCATCACCATATAATGTGCTGGGGTATCCTCAGTCAATGCCTCTTCATTGTCCTGTGTGGAATTCTCATGTCACCTCTTACAAAACTCTTAAAAGCTTTAATAAATTTCATATTTTGAGTTATTTAGCAATGTACCAGGAAAAACAATTTAATTTTCAATGTTTTGATTCAATTTACAATTCGTTAAACATCAATTTCTTTCTAGTCCGTCATCCAGTCACAGTGCTGCGTTTCACACCAACCGTCCAATTCCAAAGCAGCACTTTCTGACGTAACTCTTTACTCTTATAGTGTTTCACACTCATTTACAGTTTTCTCATACACAATCTTCTCCAGTTTAAAACAAACACATAATAACAGTGCTTTGCCTGCAAGAAAACAAAGGTAATTCAACAATCGGGATACTAAGGGTTTATCACCCTTCAACTTGTCACACCAAAAGCCCTTCATAAGCATGAATGAAATCTCAACTAGTAGGAAATGACAATACTCAATGTACTTTTCCCTTTGTGCAATAAGTTTTGGTAAAATCAATTAATATTAGTACATGCACAACAACTTTTTAAAATCCTTCTCTCGAATGGGCAATCGAGGATGCTTCATGATCTGCACCACAAGCCTTTAGAAGACAAAGAAAATCATAAATTCAGTTCTTAAATCCCAGGTTTTGGATCTGAGTCAGATAACCTTCATATCAACTCTGAAGTGTCATTAGTTCATTCCTTACACATACTCTAACACACAGGAAAAACTCAACAACAACAAAAACAATTGTGAGGCAGAACCCTATTGATCCTTACATCTCCAATACTGCAACCACCTGCAAAACCATACTCCATCAATCTTTAAAATTCAGGCTTTGGACTACCTGCTTTTCTGCTGGAATGGGGATGTAATTTAAAACCAAGTTTACAGGAGATCTGATCATCAAGGAACTCCCTCCTGGCTCTTCAGCTCAGGCCGATGGATCTATGACGTTGATGGAGATTAATCAGGAGCTGTACATCACATCATATTATCATAACAATTTCTAATTCTGTCAGTCAATACTAAGATTTTTAGTATCCGTTCAGGGGTTTTATTCTTCAACTCATTAGTAGTTCATCTTTATTACATATTTATTTATAGTTCATCTAGTCATTTATTCAAGTTTATTAATCTCAATCATTAGAATTTTGTTAGAAATATCAGTAATGAACAAGCAATAAATACATCACAACAAAATGCAATAAGTGCATTCCATTAAGCGTACATTCTAGGAATGAAAATAAAGGTGTCAGTTCAAAAACCCATGAGGCGTTCTGATTTGAGAGAAATCAAGCAGACGTATAAAGTTTCAGCATCAAAAGTCAGCTCAATACTTCAAGAATCAATGAAAGCACAACTTCTCATGAAGACAGGTTAAACAAACTCAGTAGTCTCTAAATAAAAAAAAGAAAATATCTGCCTGAGCAAAGTGCTCACAGGAGAATGGAAAGGAATGGAAGGTCGAACTTACACCAGGAACACAAACTATTATCAACATACAAAATCATTGTCGCAAATGTGTTGCTTTTCTTTCTTCAGTTGTTCAATGCACCCATGGGAACATGTTAACTCCCTGTCTTCTTACAGGAATACAATAGCCTTCAGACAGCTGCTTCTAAGAGGACAACTCTATCTTACCAAGTAACTATTTTGCCTTGTTTCTCATGTTTCATCCCTTCTGTTCCTGTCTGCATCCATGTATGTGAACTCTCATATCAATCATCCTAAATACCAAACTTGTTCATTAGCCTAATGAGTCTTTTAGAAGTAGAAACATCTGTGGAAACAAAAGTAAACATATCTGCAGACAGCTCATTGTGAAGAAAAAGTGTTTTAATAGGTCAAGATGGAGGCTTGTGCAGATTCTACAATTCTTCTCATTTAGTTAACTGTAATATGACAGTAGCTCAGCATTTCAGTGCTAGCATATTTAAGAATGGTTGACTTGAACACACGTTATAAGTAACATTAGCTTTGCACATTATTTTAGCATTGTTTCTTGACAATTTTAATGCACCATCAAGTGTGCTTGTAAATTGCCCAGGACACTCTTTTAACTGACGGTCAAGCTCATTTATCTAGTGTGGTTCCTGTTTCTTAGTGCTTGGTGGATGTTTCTATATCTAGTAGGATGCCATAGCAGATCTCCTGGTCCTTTCTCTGGTCATTTTAAAAATTCTGTCAGCACAGGAATTCTTCAGTCTGTCTGGTGTTCATGCTTCAGTTGGCTGTTGTGCTGCAAGGCCCAATAGTGCAGGTAAAGGAGCAGGCTTTGCCTGACAAGTGTAATCACAAACCTGCTATCCCTGATTAGGTTGGGTTGAATGAAATGAGGCAAATCTTGGCACTGGGGTGTACACACACATATATGGGCAATGAAGATGATAAGTGGATATAACATATGTGCAGCACAATGCTGATATCATACCACTGCAGGACCTGGTTGGGGCTGATAAATTTGACAGGTATGCCCTTACACATTTTCCCCAGTTCCCTCTTCATAAATCCTCTCCACTTGTGATTTTATAGGAATAAAAAGGACATTGTCATGCTCTTTTGGTCTTAATGTGCTCCTATAATGTATCATATTGATATAGAAGGCTTGGTTTACGAGGAAGATATGACTGTGTACCAGTTTGGCTAGTAGGTTGTTAATCACTGCTGACCACAGGATTCTGTTGAATGGAAGGTTAATGTTATTCTCCTGGGTAATCTATGTGGGGTCCAGATTGTACTTCAGTACATGTATTTTCTCTATATATGCTGCCAAGTTCCTGAAGCCTAATTTCTAGGACCTGCATAACTTGATGAGGTGCCTTCCTTAATAAAACCACAGGGGGATTATTTGGCTATTGATGCCTGTGAGTCAGATACTGCTGCTGTTTTCTCTGGAGGTATTACAAGGAAAGCCAGGTGCAATATCTGGCTTTCTTAATTGTATATAGATTTAAACCAGGTGACTTTACTCTTGCACATGTCCTTCCTAGAACAAAGCATATTTGGAGGTGCAATAGAGTAGATGGTGAAGAAGGTATTTTATGTTAGCAAACATGTGTTACCAATACTATTCAAGGCCGGGTTAGAGCCATGCAGGCCATAATATTCTGGTCATCATTCTGGGATCATATCATCTTAAAAGTCTAATTTTCAGTATTACAAGTACTCTAGTAGGCAGCATCCAAGCTGTATTTTCCAGCCTTAGCTCTTTATGAAGCATTAGCAATCCTCCAGTGAGGTTTGACATGCTTTTCACTTCATGACCATGGTCTTGTGGCACGTGTTGAGTCTGGGTAGAGAAGATTCTGGGCTTGGGTCAGACGCATGCCCTAGGTCCATTGCTATTAGACAATTAAACTGCTGGTTTCCACTCAATTAATTTTGAGATTCCAGAGGTTGTAAGTGGATTCATATTTGTACCATATTTGTCAGTAGCTATCTAGGATGTATTTTACTGTGTACCTATCTGGATATCTCACAAGATCTCATGTATGACGATCATTTTGATTTACTTTTTTGCAATTGGTCTCACGATTGTGCCAAGATCTTGACTCCTTTGGTGAGACTGCTGAATAGGAAAGACCTAATGCTCTATCTTTACTTGAACGATTGGTTAATCAGCAGTCTCTTTCCAGCTGGCAAGTATGTATAGTCAGAGGGTTGGTGGGATGAGGATATAGCATGGATTCTGCTAAATCTGCCAAAGACTCATCTCACTCTGTCTCAGTCTCTGGATTTCATTGGGGCTGTTTTCATCACTGACTTTAGCAAGGCTTTTTTCTCAGGTCAATAGATGTTTGTGCTACAGACCCTGTTGACTACCATGTTCGATGCCGGGGTGTCTCCTGCTCAGAAATCCACATTATTGGAGGCCTATGGACTTTCTGATGCCATAGGCTGGCCACCATCAGAAGCCTCAGGGGGAGCTTTGCAGAGGTCACGGTGCTCATTGTCAGAGACCTTTGATAAGCTAGTGGAAGCTCCTTTTCATGAGTCAGTTACATTGGCTACACACTTTCACATCTTAAGGTGGGGGTGGTTTTAGACTCTCTGATTTCCTGGGTGGTCACCAGAAGTACAATTTTCTCAAGCTGGTGTGTCTATGCTGGAGTCTCAGAGGCAGTAGACTTGGTCTGATATCTTTCAACGGGCAGGAAATTCAAGCGATCATAAGGGACCCGTTATCATTTTTGCTTGGAAGGTGTTTCACTTTGGTCGGACAGACAATGTGGTGGGCGGAGTATAAATCTCTCAGCAAGATTGGACCGGGCTGAAGCACTTGGTGAGAATGGTGGTGCTGATTTTTTACCATGCGGGATAGTTGACTATTTTTTACTGTCTTTGTATCTGACAAGAAAAGATAATGAGAACACTGATGGGCTCACTTGTATTTGTCACAGCTCCCAGGACTACTGGATTTGTTCTCAGTGTTCTAGGTCACTTGTTGCCACTTTGGTAACTTGACATTGAGCCCGTTGCAACATGGGAAAATTAGGTTTCCTCTCCCTCTGACATCAGGATGGTTGCTCAAGAGATGCCTTGGACTAAAGATTTACTGTATGTTTCCTGATGATTTTCTATTGATTTTTCAGGTGCTGGAGAGGTTCCTGAGGGAGGGGGCACAGGTGATTGTGTTTCTATTTCGCGAATTTGTAGGAAATTGTTGCAAATTACGCAATTTGCATTTTATGAGGAGGATTTATGCTACCCACAATTACAAGTGTTTGCCTACTCAGAATTATTGGATCTGCAAACTCCAAACTTGATAGTTCAAGTCCCAAAGATAACTTACCTGCCTCCTAATCCAACTTGACCACTTCCACAAATAACCTCAAATTGTAGGTAAAAGAGATTAGATGCATACTTTTATTTTTGAGGTTTTTTTTTTTCTGTTTTTTTTACAGTTTAAATTTACTTTCTTTAAAAAGTTATCAATTTAAAAAATATATATATATTTGTATTCCTTTTATTTTTTCTGAACAGTCTTTAAGTTCTGCATGGAGATGTTTTTTGAAATTATTATTTTATTAAGTTTCCCACAGTCTACCCTTCTGTGACAATGCCTGCAGTACGTTCCCAAATGCTACATCTTCTCATCATTTTCTCTTGACCCAGCAGTTAATGCAGAGCCCTTCAAATGATTGACTCCTTTGCATTTCAGCCCAGGTTATGCTGTTGAATTGCATAATGCTCAGGCACAGCCACACCCCACTGGTTCCCATTGAGTATTGTCCAGCATTTCCTCTAGCAGCACCACTGATTCTTTCTCAGACTTCGGTTGTTGTGGGTTTACAGTAGTGGATAGAATGATATTGTTGTTCCAAAAATATCTTTCATGGTGTCTACTTTTTTCTGAGGCTATGATGGAGTCCAAATGTAAACAAGCTGCCTCTTCAAAGATAGTGGTCAGATAAATTATTTGAGGATCTTTCGAAAAGGCTGTGTGCTTGTTTTTTTTACCTCCCATGAGTTACTGTGTTGCTCCCAGTCAACCCATCAAGCCAATGAGGCAATACTGCTAGCTTCCTGTGAGCGAATTAATTCCTGTTCTGGGTCCTATGGGAGTTCAGCAGGACCCAAAACACTTTTTTAAAAAGCTGTTTTTAATATGACAAAGTCATGTAATATTAAGTTGAGCTTAGTGGTCTTTTCACAGGCTCAAATCAACAAGATGCATTTTCTTATTACTTTTGTGTTGTTCAGTGTTGCAGTAGGAAAGCCTTTTCTGATTGGTTCCTATGAAGCTCTATATTCTATTGGAAGTAGCTCCTACCTTTTGACTTTTATTACAGATTGGGACTTGAGAGAGTTTACATTTAGTGCACTCTGCTGTATTTTATGGTAATTTCTCATTTTTGGTAGGATTAACCATCTTCAGAATTTATGACGGCTTGAGAAGGAGACCAAACCAAACATCAGAAGCCTCTGTAAGAAGCAGACGAGGGGACCAATCCTCAGTTTGTTTTATGGGAGTTCTCTAACCTCTTGGGAGAGAAGAAAGCACTCCTGAAAATGATAACTTGTAACTTATGCAAGAGATAATTAAGCTTTCAAATTGGCAAAATAATATTAATTCAGCACTTCTGGAATGCTGAAACATCTTAGAGTATGGTACTCTTAGCAGTTTATTGCAGCAAAACAGAGATGCAATGGCAAAGAGGGACCTATGGACCCTTGAGTCTTTAAGCTTGAAATAATGTTCCAGTTGATGTTCTTGGTGCACAGCAGAGGGACTTAGATCACTGCTATGTGAGGATTAGACTGTTGTGCATTGATTGTGGAAATCTGCTCTCTGTGGGATAACAGAATACCGCAGTTCATGAGAGGCAGCAGTCTCACCATGAAGCCATTTGCAAAAGTTCACCTAAGTTTTGATGCCCAGTCTTTTTTTACATAGATGATCCCCAAAGGAAATGATTACAGAGAAAATGTTAAACTCAAAATAAATAAACCTGTCCTTCTTTGAACCAACATTATTGGTTAAATTATATAGAAAAAATTATGTGGTTTGTCTTGTCTGTCTCCTAATGTTAACATAGCCTTACACCCTGCTATAGTGGACCATAGTTGCCATTGAAAAGACAGTCTAGTGTTGTAGGTCACAAATAATGCAAAGATCTATAACAATGGAAAGGAACTTTCTTGGCCAGTATATTACACCACAGTACGCTACAGGGGCATTAGAACACTCTGTCCCATAAGGAATGTGGGATGGGCTAGGAGGCAAGCCCAGATTGGCTGCTGGGCTTGGTCATGCTTGGTCTCTGACCAAACCATGCCCTCAACTCCTCTGCAGGCTGTCAAATGCCACTACTGGGGTCCAGTCTTCTGCTGTGCACAGCCATCAGTCATGTGCAGTGGTGGTTGGCCATAGCATTCAGTTATCTTCTGGCCAGGCAAACCTCCACTGTGTGTGGCAAACCCTACACTGCAGTGGGCAATCACCCGCTGTTTGCAGCTTTCAGCCATGCACAGTGGGGGGCTGGTCACAGGGCCTGGACCCCTGCCAGGGTCGCACCCAAGGACCCGCTTTAGTTGGCCAACTCTCTGTGGAGCATGGTCTTAGGCCATGCATAGTGGAGTGATGGCCAGAGGGCCTGTGCACAACCCTCCACAGTGTGACAGGACATGTATGGAGGGGTTGGTGGCAGCACCTCACATCTGGCAAGGCCCTGCCCTTAATTCTGATGCGGGTGGACAATCCTTTGCTGCGCACAGGCAATCCCCCTGCAGACCCACAACACACATTTTCATTGATTTTGTTTTTAATTTATTTTTTGGTACTGCGATACTTTCACTTGTACCAGGGTCCAAGCTTCACCCACATGGTCCTGTGGTACTGTACAAGCTTCACTTCAAGAAGCTTGCATTGCATTGTGGAAACATGAAGGAGAAGCTTGAGTGGTGGCTCCCAAGGGAGTGCCACAGTATCTCGCTGGAGAGTTGATCTGGGTGCCATAGGAGTACCACAGTACCAACAGCTTTAATTTATGTCACCTATTGTCTCCTGAGGGGTCCATCTGGAGCCTACCCCTTCAAGTGCTAGGGAATCAGGGTGCCCCCACATAAATGTTTTTTAAAACATTTATAGGAATTAGGGAATGAGTCTCCAAGTCCTATCCTTGGCTGTTGCAATTATTTTTCTCCGGTCTACAGCAAGCAAAGTAAATTGCTTAGTAGTGCAGGATTTACCAATCTTGTGGTAACAACAAAGCAAATAAAAGGAAAAGCTCCTTGGCCAGTAAGGGGCCTAGTTATTTCAATTTTTGATACCTTATTAAATGCAAATTTCCCAAAATATCTAAGTGTTATAGCACATAAAAAAACAAAAAAGCACACTTTCTGAGCAAATTTCTTACCTTTTGTCAAATTTGGTGTATTTTCATTCCGTCAGTTTATTGTAGCTGCAACAGACGTTTACCATGGGAATTAATGTGGGAAACCAATATTTTGGTATTCATTTTTTTCTGGGCCCCCACTCAATGGATCACCCAAAAAATTCTGGGAGGAGCTGAGATGGATGAACTTTTTGGGGAAAGTATCATGAAGATTTGACAGCAGCAAATTTATTAGTGAAAAAAAAGATCTTCCTTTGGAAACTCAGACTTCACTAGTGGCAACCAAAATGGTGCAATATATTTATTCAAGTAATTTATTACATTTACATTTGATATGCCTGAAGTTTAGGGTCCTCATTATGAGTGGCCCAGTGAATGGGCTAGATTTTTCTCACCCTATAGTTACTAATACTGGTAACTCAAGAGGGGAGGTGAATCCATCCAACTATGATTAAAATCCAGAGGGTTCACTACACTAAGAAATGAGGAAGTACAAGAGGAATCTGCAATTCTTAGTATGATTCCTCATTTTGGGCCAGCCTTTCACCTTGAAATGTCTGCTGCTTTTAAAAGCTGAAATCTCTAGGTCACAGTTAGGAGATCTATGATGCATTATAAATTTCATATTTCAAATGCAGCCAGAAATTACTGTTTTACTGATATAAACTTACACTTTTGGGTATTCGCAAAGTCCAAGTGTAAAGTTGCTCATAAGTGTAGACATACCTACCTCTGCACCCTGAGATTTAAGGTATTACTGCCAAAAAGAAAGAGTGGTAAGTCCAGCATCACAAATGACCAAACAATGACATTGCAACACCCTACTAGAGAATGTATGGAGATAGGGATTTGAAAAAAATCCCACTTTTGGAATAATGTTAATTTAATAAATAACTTAAAATAGTCACAAATATATACAAATACTGTTGAAAACTATGTAAAAACAAAATATACTACTTAGTTAATTATAAAAAAAGTTAGCCTGCATTGAATTTATAAAATAAAGTAAGATTAATCTGTGATAAAATATAAACTGCATTTAATTATATTTAATAATTGTTAATAGTTTTGTTACTTTGTTGGGAAATTTATTTTTTAATTTGAATATCAGAAAAAATGCTTTTGTTTTAATACATTTAAATTAATTATATTTTTAAAGTGTTGTATTTGCTGTTCCATTCTTTTGCTCTACATTTAAAATAAAAATATAGTTAACTTACAATCGTATTTAAAAAAGCAGTCTGTTTACTAATTTAATAGTCAGTTTAATAAATCTTTTAAATTTCCCCTATACTTTACCATAGAGAGATCTCTACCTCATCATGTATACATTCAGTTTAAACAACGCCAGTAGAGCAAAATAAATATGATTGTTGCACATTAAGCTAGTTTTAAATTAAATCTTCGTATATTTTAAAATAATTAAATTAAACTAAATTATTTTCTGAGGTTTAAATTACAGCAGACATTACCATTAAAGTAAAAATACATTTTTTATTACGCATCAATAACCATTGAAAGTGACATAAAGAATTAATTAAAAGCCATTTAATAATGTAAAAAAATTAATGTTACATTCAAGTTAAAAAGGTTGTTAAAATGTTATAATGAAACAATAAATATGATTCATTTCTATATTTCTTTAATATTAAACTACATGTTTCAACTATTTTAAATAATATAATTTACAATGTTGCCTATGAGGTGTCATGTGAAGTCACTACCTCCATAATTTTTGTATGGAAGGGGGTTAAAATACCAGTGGTTGGCTATGTGCAGGGCTGGACTTACTTCCTCTTACTTCTCAGGTAGAGTGATCTAACACTGTTTGGGTCCCTTTTTGGCAGTAGTAAGTTTAAAAGTAAGTTTGTGAATATCAATGGGCTCGCTCTCTTGTGGGTGTGTGCATGCCCCTCCCTAAACCATACCTAATCCTACCTAAACCACGCCTTACACCTTCCTTAATCGATCCTATTTAGTGGTAAGCATGCCCCTTTTTGCATGCCTCTCCCCCTGGTGCCTCTCATATTTACTGCCATGTAGCAAATGTACATGTGTGACAATGTCCTCATACAAAAAGATTGGGGAGATGAAGGAGGAAGTGGAGAGTTACATGTGTACCTTTGTAAATTGGAGTACTTCTAAATGTATTTCAAAATGCAATTTGTGATTAGGCCTCACTATGTAAGTTTGACAACACCTCTTATGCACAAGTATATAGTGCTGTGCTCACGATACAAAATGTGAAAATTGTGCCACAACAAAGGCCATTGAGAGGGATCTTGCATAACTTTTTGAAACGTAATGAAGGTATTACCTCCAGTACATTTGTCTTCAATGTGATTGTTGCACATACTATGCAGTACAAAATCATGAAATGTCTCCCACATTATCTCTTCCCCATTGTTTGTGCTTGTGTTCTTTTGATTAATTTTGTGCAATGCTAGGTCATGCTCCTTTCTGTGATTTTAGCAGGTATGGAATTATGTTGACTTCTTTGAGAGGTTGTGCAGTTCCCCCGTGGATTGCTCACTTTGAAGGCATTATGAGTGGTTTCACTCTATGTGATGCAATACCGTTTATACCCCAGAGACTTTTAGTGCGAAAGCATTTGTGTAGAAACATTTATTGATGCTATTGTTCATATCACTTTGCATTATTTTGCCTCAGGCAAATGTCATGCACAGCTATAGAAAATGTGGGCCTCAGTATGCTACTCGAGAGTCAGTTTTCTTCTTAGCCTGCATTGGTAATACTGAATGGTTATGGGGGTAAAAGCAATTCGTCCTCAGCGTGTTACATCCCCATGCAAATGAAAGAACACCCCCTCAAATCCCACAGGTGGCAAAAGTGCACCAGCACACCGCGTATCAATAAAAGAAGCCTGACAAGCATTAGTGGGCCCTTTTCTAATACCGAAGTGCCCAGAGGCTCAAAGAACAGACACAAGGCCCATTGCACTAGTAGGACACTACCATAGTAAGGCACCAGGAAGATTAAAATGTCCTCCAGCCCTCTTCTTTACATTTGCTACCAGAAAAACCTTCCCCCATGCATTTTAAATGTAATTTTTACAATTTGCTGTGAAACTTCACAATTGTTTGTTTGGTTAATCAATGTAGTTTTTTCCATTCAGTTTTTACTAAAGGGGCACACATTGAAAACAATTGTGAAGTTCTGTACTACTCAGTAAAAAAGGCAACTCTGAAATTGGTTGTAAAGAGCGGCCAATTGCTGGAGAAAATCTCCAATCATTAACATTGAAGAAAAGTGTTGAAGTGAAGTTTATAAATGCTCCTAAAATCATGAGTTTGTGGCATTCACACATTCTCTTTGCAAACCAATGCTTGATCAACACATTTCTGGGGGTATGCAAAGGTTGTATTATTTCCTTTTGTGTAACAACATGCAATTCTATGACAAAATTATGTGAAATTATGCAAACCTCATTCCTAGAATTCAGAGCTGTTTGGATCTTTTAATGGGGCCTAAATTTTCAAAATGGGGGAGAGAGTGGATCTTGGCAGCCCATAGTACGTCCTCCCCACTGACATGAAGTATCCAATCTACAGATTCATTTTAAAAGAACATGGCCCCTTCACCCACAGCAGATTTGGAGTCAAGGGTCTGTTTCTTTGCAGAGGTCAGTCTCTTTACAGATGCTGCAAGATCACAAGAGAAATAACCTATGAAAGGCTCCATAGTGCTTTCAGCAATGTATTAACAGGATCTTCCTGTGGTCCAATAGAGGTTGAGCAGGTGACAATGCTGTCACCTGTTTCCAAGTTAGGCTGGTGGTCAGAAAGTGAAGTTTCCTCCCACTAGCCTAGGGGGAAACTCTTAATGGGGCCAGGAGGGAGGTAGCCTGTGTGGCAGCAACCTCCCCAATGGAGGTTCAGCAGATGGTGAAAAACGTCCGCTGAACTCATTATGACCCCCAAAATGTCTAAACAGCTGCTCTGTATTTCACTGAATGTGCTGCCCCGAGGACAGGAGTGGTTTCCCAGCTGCTCTGAGGGTAGTGTATTAATTGTAATGAGGTGTCCTGTCCCTGAGTTGCACCTAGTGCACCTGTTTAAAGGTGTGCCGTGGCACAACTAGGAATACTGTTCCTTATCTGTAATATGGGCCATGTTGTTTTTGGAGAATTCCCTTACAAGACATCCATGCTTAGGTTTGCTGTGTGCTCTTTCTTTTGTGCTAAAATAGTTGCATTCTATTTCAACTCATGAATTTTTGTGCAATAGAAAGGTGTGTGGACTCAGGCTGGTATTCAAAAAGGCTGCAGTTGCAATCTCTACAACCAGTGTGGATACATACGTTTCATAAAGTGTTGGGAAAGCTTCAGCATAATCATTCACAAAAGGTGGCAAGATCTGCACCATCTGTGGCAGCTTTTAAATAACAACAGTTTTGCCACTGTCAGTTCAGGTGAACAGTTTTGCCACTGTCAGTTAGGCTGCAAGAGTAGCTTTGCTGATAATCTTTAAATTTACAAGGGGTGCACATCTGCTGACATCATAAGTGATGAGAGAACCAAGGTAGAAATGGCTTCAATACATTCTATTTTTTCTGGGAGAATCTATTGTCCATTTAAGCTATTGATCTGTCTGAAATGTTCAAGAGTGAATTTCTGAGAACTTGCTGGTATGAAAAAGAAGTGTGATTGTCATGATCAGATTATCTTCTGTAGAAAGTACCACTGAATCTGTAAGTTGGCAGATGAGAGTCTTGCTCTTTTTTGGACTATGGTTAACATGTGTGGCTTTATTTGACACATAAACAGAAGAGTTACATTGGATAGAAAACATTGGATCTGCACTCAGTTTTCCGGTCAGTAAATGTGAATTGCATATCTCCCAATGCACAAAACACATATTTTTGCTTTGTCTGAAACATAGCATTAGCAGGCTTTAAGTCTACAAGTATGTCTTGTAAAGACTTTCCATTATATTAACATTTACTAATGTAGTTTATTGAGGGAATGTAAGATGTGTGAGCAATTCAGGCTGGTGAGCTCTGGATGTTCAGCAACATCGTGATGAGATGCTTGTTGTTTGCAGTGTAGAGAGTGGTCTTGTAGTCTACCTTTCTGATAACAAGTGTGTGGATGATGGTTTTCCAGTTGTTGGCTGAGAGCCATTTAAAAATTGCCCTCAACATCTTCAGAGCGTGGAAGCAGGAAGCTGTGACAGCGTTAACTTGGGCTGTTTAATTAAGTTTGTAATCAATGATGATACAAAGGTTCTTGGCATGGGTGTGATGGAAGTGGGAGTAGATCCTAGCTGTATCGTCTACCACATAAAGTCACAAAGAGAGGAGCTCACCCTGAAGCTCACGACTTCTGACTTGCCTGTGTTCGATTTTAGGCAGTTGGACTTCATCCTTCATTCATCAGTCATTGTGAAATATATATTCTAGGCAGATTCAGCTAAGAATTTGTGAGGCTTGCAGTTTTTGAGATCCTGTTTGTGAATGGTGAGTTTGTGCTTGTGTATTTCTTGCATGTGGAATCTGCACAGTGGTGTAACGAATCTTGAAGGGGGCCCCCCCTGCAAAGTACCTTGAAGGCTCCCTCTGTCCACTGGACCAAGTTAGAGGACTGCCGCCTCTGCACAGTGTACTGTGCTGAGGGGGCCCCCTGGAGCTCGAGCCCCCTGCACTGGAGGGGCTAGGGGGGCCTTTGTTATGCCACTGAATCTGAACATGTGCAGTTTGAGTGTAATAGGCCTTAAGAAAACCACTGAGGGCCCACTCTGGTCAACACACAAATCAGGAAACAAAAGTGCAGAAGTCTATATTGTACGTGACAAGTACAGGCCTCGGTTTGAACATAATGGTCAAGAAGGAACGCAGGGACAGAAAGGAGAATGAGAAGAGAGGCCTGGTGCAGGGTAAAGCAGTTACGATTCAGCTTAGCATACCACAGATAACTTATAAGGACGCACACACACAAGGGAAAGTCTGGGCCACTTTTTGATAGCAGGAAAGGAGAAGGGTAAATCATGACAGACTTGAAAGGGAGACATGGTGTTAGATGTTTGTGTTTCAAGGCTGGCAGAAAGGAGGAGACAGACGTAAAGCTTCAGAGACTGGTAGACATGTGGGGAGGACACATTGATAGAGGTCACAGGGTAGGATTGAAGGGCATTGTGTTTGTTAGATAATATGTACGTAATATATCTGCCATGAATGTATTTTTGTAACACGAATCCAGATAGCGTTTAAAGAATTGTTGTTTTTGTTAATTGTAAGTGTTGTGAAGGAGGTGGATTTTAAGTGCCCACCAAGTGTATAGAAATCACCGTGTGTAAGAGCTGAGTTGAGTGTGGCTTCAGTTGCAGAACTGTGCTGTACTCCCGGACGTATTTTATTTTATTTTATTTGACTTATAAATACTCAATTATTACTAAATTGTGTCACTTCTTTATTATTGATAAGAAATTCAACTACGTTTTGGTGAGTGGCAGCCAGAAGCCTGCTATTTTTTCAAATCTGTGGACAAGCGGCTAAAGGAGACATCACCTGTGATGCTTGAACAGAATACTGTGCGCATACCAGGTGAGGATTACACCTGTCTGTTCGAGCGGACGGACGATATTTCAGAGGCTGCTGTCCTAAAGGGTGAGGAGGGATCTGGCTTCGAACTATGTTAGATGAAAGTGCATAATTCTGTGGTGATTGTAGTATGGGGAAGTAAATGCATGCGGGATTTGTGTGGGTTTAAAAAAAATATAATGTTGATGTAGAAATGAAATGTGGTACCCCGGCCAGGCCGGAAGACTAGCTAGTGGGGATTCCCTTTAATAATAGAAAGGAGTTAATGAGTATTAGTGGATAACCTAGGGGACAGACCCTGGAAGACACATTAGGTGTAGAACCTAGGAGATTAGTTCCTAGAAGACACCTTAAGTGTATTAGCAGGAACCTAGGAGAGTAGCTCCTGGAAGACACACTAGGGGCCAGATGTATGAAACTGTTTTGCATTCGCAAACGGTGCGAATCAAATGCAAAACAGTGGTCTGTGATGCATGAAAGGCATTTGCAGACCAAAAATAAGAAATCACAAAAATTGCGTTTTTTTGAGTTGCGACCTGTTTTTGCGAGTCACATTTTGCGATTCAGTATTTCAAGTCAGAAATTGCGAGACGCAAAATGCGACACGCAAAACCAAGTCGCAATTCGATGCACCAAAAAATAGCAAATTGCGATTTTTTGCAGAATGGCATTTTGCACATGCAAAATACCACTAAGTGAAAACAAGTGGTAACCAGGTGCAACCTATATAAAGAGGCCCAGAATGCCTCAGACTCTTTTCCACAATGGCTGCACTCTACGTCATGGTGAGGAGGATGAGGATCTTGGCAGGTTTGAGGAGATGGAGGAGGAGACAGGAGCGCATTTTCAGAGTGCGCATTTCACTTTTTGACCAGACAGAGGAGGAAATATTTGATAAGTACAGGTTGAACTCAGCCATGATACTTGATCTGATAGCTGAGCTACAACCCATACTGCAGCGCAGTACACATAGGACTCATAGCATCCCCACCCATGTGCAGGTATTATGCTCCCTCCACCTACTTGCCTCAGGGAGCTATCAAGGGGTCATAGCAGCAGCTGGAGGTGTCTCACAGAGTACCATCTCTAGATTTTTCAATGCAAAGGTACAGTACTTCTCTTCACTGTGTTGTGGGTGTTGTGGTCTTCTGGGTGTCGCTCTACTTAATTACATTGTATGTGCTACTTTCAGCTCTAGGCTGTGAACTACCACTCCCATAATGCATTGTTGTGCTGCTTCTAAGATGTGTAATGGACTACTTCTCATAATGTTTTACATTACTTGCTAATTCCTAAGGGGCTTTTGTGCATACACATATGGGGTTACAATTCAATATTGCACTTACCTTTGCTGGTACTTGGTGTGCCGGAGGTGTCAATCTCAGTGACCCCACTGACTGCTTCAGGGAGGAGTGTGGACTCCACTAGGTCCTCTATTGGGGTGGAGGGTGACTCTGTGGGTGGGCCACCTCCTGTGCTCCTGGCCTCCTGCAGTCGTCTTGCCACCCTCTCCTTGGCACGGGACCGCAGGTCATACCACCTCTTCTTAATTTCTTTTACTGAGCGCTGTGCCACTCCAACAGCACAGATCTTTGTTTGGATGTCTGCCCAGAGCCTCCTTTTCTCACTCTCAGGCACCTTGAGTTAGCCTTTGCCAAAAAGCCGGTCATGGCTCCTGACCACCTCCTCTGTCAGCACCTCCAGCTCTTGCTTGCTAAATTTCAGCTTACGCTTTCTTTCTTCCTTCTCCTTTCCCTGGGCAGAGGTGTCCATGGTTGTTCAGCTGTGCTGCTGCCTTCTCCAGAGACTTGCTCAGTGTGGTTGGGCTGACTCTCTCTGAGTACTGGTTTGGGTGTGGCACCTGAAACTGCCTGGGATGACTCACTTCCTGCTTGTGATGTCATCAGGCTCCTCCAGGTATGCTTTCTCGCAATTTCTTGCAATTTGCGATTTTCAATTACCGAATCGCAATTTGCAAATATGCAAATTGCGATCGGGTAAATGGGCCTCGCAAAGCACAAATAGCAATTTTTTTTTAAATCACAATTTCCGAATCGCAATCATGATACATGGCCTATTGCGACTCGGAAATATTGATTTCTTAAAAATCGCTATTTGCGATCCGCAAAGCCATTTCTTCATACATCTGGCCCTAGGTGTATTTGTGGATACCCTAGGGAATAGGCCTGGAAGGCAAACCAGGTGTATTTGTGGATAACCTAAGGAATAGCCCTGGAAGACACACTAGGTGTATTCATGGATAACCTAGAGAATAGCCCTGGAAGACACACTAGGGCCCATATTTATATTTTTTTAGCACTGCATTTGCGTCACTTTTTGACGCAAAAGCGGCGCAAACTTGCAAAATACAATTGTACTTTGTAAGTTTGCACCGCTTTTGCGTTAAAAAGCAGAGCAAATGCTGCGCTAAAAAAGTATAAATATGGGCCTAGGTGTATTAGTGGATAACCTAGGAAACAGTTCCTGGAAGGGACAGTTAGTGTCCGTCAGGTAGCCCGGCTAGGTCCGGAGGGTGAGAGTAGAGAATGGGTGAGATAGGTAATGTGTAAAATCGGACAAAGTGTAAAGGGATAACCAAGTGGTCGGTGTCAAGTGACTTTATCTGGAGCACAGTCAAACATTGTGTTGAAAAGTTAAAAAGTTTAATGATGATAATGGAAATGTGTGATCTTAATAATGTGTAATACAAACAATGAAAAGACTGTGATTTTCCATAATTATAGTGGGCAAATTGTAGAGAAAAAACAAGGATTCTCGCCAGTGGTTATGCAATGTGATCTAAGTGAGGAAGAGAGAGTGAAAAATCTCTGTCGTATATTTGATATTCCCGGGGGAAAACTTGAAGTGCCCAGGGAGGGGGAAAAACGTTAAAAAAAATAAAACCAGAGAAATTAAATTAGAGAATATTAAAATTAGTGGAGATAAATAAAAACTCTCATGAGTGAGATTGATAGTGCCCTGTGGCAAGAAGAAGACACCCTCGATTTAGTTTTAACATTTGAATGGGCTCACGGCCAACCCTGGTGTCCGTGCGACACTCCTCGGTTTCATATAATAATGGAGGAAGTTATTGTGTTAGAGGTTCTCCTAGATGCATTTTTTACAGATTTGTATGATTCAGGGGTTTTAAATGTAGAAAAGGACATTAGGTTTCTATGTGTTGTCATTGAGAATGCTAATTCATAATAAGATGTGACCTGTATTATGTTAGGTAGTAAGCTATTTGGTCCCCTATAAATGTATACACACCTGACATTGAAATAGAAGAAGTACTCTAAGCTACTGCTATAGGTAAAAAACATGCATAGTAGTATAAGGAACACAAGAAGTAGGTAGAAATAAAGAGCTTAGCAAGTGTATGTCGCGGGGGAGAAATCATGGATGCTCCCTTGGAACATATGATAAAAACATTTTCGTCTGAGAAAAAGAAAATACAGAAATATTGTAAGCAATGGTACAGAAACACCAAAGACTATGTTCAGCCATGGCCTAGGGAAGGAACATTTGATGAGGACATAATTGAACATACATTGGCTCACATGAAATCTAAATATCAGAAGAAAAAGAGAAAGAAGAGGGAAGCTATGTTGTCGTTATGGCGGGTTTTCTGCGATACAAAGACAAATATAAAACCAACAATGTTAGAACAGACAGCGACACAAATACAAGAGAAAGCTGCAGAAGAGGATCCAGAGGGACCCCCATCATACGGTCTCTATCCTATTCGGCCAGCGGCTGGATACCAGGATCCAGTGCGGGTTGAATTTGAGGAAGGTGAGACAGAGGTGAAGGAGGCAGAGAAAGCGCCTCCCTTGTTCCCAACAGCTCTGCGGTCAGATTATGAACAGAGAAGGAAGGAAGGAGCAATGTCTAGGGTACATCTTACTGAAGAGCGGGCAGAAAGATTGGAGAATGTTGATTCTCTTTGAGGGCAATGGACCACTGGGCAGATTATTCGTAAAGTAGGGGATACATCTGTGAGAACATTGAGAGAGGCAGCAGGAGAGTGGATGTTGGAAGAAAGGGGAAAAGAAGATGTAAATAGGTTACGATATGATAGATATTTAGAAGAAAGGAGAGAGGAAACAGAAACTGATGCCACAGTTGAGGATTGGGGTGACGACTCTAATACAAATGAGGGTACAGGGGAAAGAGGCATGGGCCTGTATAACTTTCGACCCCGTCCTATACGAAGGTTACAATTAATAGTGCGAGACTCAGAACAAAGAGGAAGTCAATCTTAAAATAATCTAAATAAAGGATGACACCTATTGGGACAATAGAACAAGAAGAAGGAAGGTATTTTTGTTACCCATTCTCAGATGAATTGGCAGAATGGACTGAAAAAGAGGGGAGAAAACCGTGGCCCCGACAGGGGTCGTTTCAACCCTATGATTTAGTGATAGCAGAAGATTGTGTACAACAAGGACAGGGTGCCCCGGGTTGGGATTATCCATACATGCAAGAGTCTCTTGCAGTTTGGGAAACGTATGCAGAAGACAAACCGACTGAAGTGATATGCAGCAATAGGCCAGACCCGAGGCTAAGGAGTAGGTTAACAAGTTCCCCACCTATCAAACAATTGCCTCTCATTTATAAAGGAGGGCAGGCACCGATATACGTGACTTGGCCGCAGGTGGATAAAGAAAATTAAAAAAGAGCACTGCCTCCATTGTCTGAAGGTGCAGGAAAATGGATAGGGAGTTTTGAAAAACACACAGCTGGAGTGAATCTTACCCTAGGCGATGTTAAGAGTTTGTTGAGTTCTCTGGCAGGAGATGAGGTGAATACTATATTCACGAGCGCAGGACTTCTTCAGGTTACGTTGACAAATACCCATTTGATGGGTCGTCCTTTAATAATGTTCGTCAGCATGTTTGGGATGCGCTGAGGCGGACATACCCAGACAGACCAGACATTGGAGCCCTTCTGGCAGAAAGTATTAAGCCATCTGAGGACATTGCAGTTTATTACAAGAATCAAAGAGCAATGGATACAGGAGGTAGGATGTAATTGTGAAAATACAGGAGGAAATGCACTGTTATTTTATAATGTGCTGAAGAAAGGCCTTCCCACGGATATACAGGTACATTTAGATGGAGTGGTGGGAATTGAGGCAAAACAGTGGCCAGATATACAGGCGCACATAGTACATTATTTTAAACAAAAGCAGGAGAAAGACAAAGAGAGAACAGAGCAGACAGAGAGAGCTACTGCCAAATTAGTGCAATAAAAAGTTAAGAAACTGAGCACTGAAGGAGTGCTTGTGACCGTACCATCAGCGATGGCGCAACACCAGTGCAAGGGAAAGTACCAGGAGGTCAAGTAGTAAGTGAAATGGGGAGACAACAAGGAGGTCTGCAGGAGAACAAGGAGCAATGCATGGAAGAAAACAATGAGGATTCAGAAGGGGGTCTGTGTGCTTTTATTACAGCAGGTCGGGTCATTTTGTAAGAGAGTGCAGAACTAAAAGGATTGATGAGTGTATGCAGGGATGGGCCGCTCCACAAAGACAAGTTGCGATGCCACCGTAGATGCAATGAGGACCACAACAATATACAAGACAAGAGGGTCCCCAGCCCCCTCAAGCTCAGTGGATGGTACCTCAGGGACCACCGCAACAACAGGTGCCGCAGAGTGGCAGTAACCTCATAAGTGGACAAGTGTAGGGGCAGGTAGGAGGAGTAGTGGTGCAAGGAGGTAACCCCTTTTACGTGTTGCCCCAAGTATCTGGAGGGGTACAGACACCTAATTATGTACAATGACAAAGCCCACAGGTAACAACTATGTGTCCAATACTATCGGTAACCCACAGACCAGAGGAGGAACCCACTGTGATGGAAGACATAAAAGGTTGCCCCTATCAGTTTTTAATTGACACCGGGGCCACCAAATCTTGCATAAATGAATGTACGTTACCACTCTTGTGTAATTCAATGGACACACAGGGGTTCTCTGGGGCAGTCAGATGGGTTCCTTTTACTCATTCAGTAAACATGACTGTGGGTGATACACAAATTGATGGGCCTTTGTTATACTCTCCTGAGTCACCTGTCAATCTTTTGGGGAGAGATCTAATGAGTAAATTAAACATGACCATTTCATTTTTGAACGATGGACCAATGGTGTGTTATATGCCTGGTGTTACGCCAGGTAGGATATTGTCTCCCCTTGCTTGTGAAAAATCTAGACAGCAGGTCAGAGCAGTGCCAGTAGACACAGAGGCTTTTCTGCGGGGCATACATGCTCTGATAGCGCATACCCCAGCGCTGCAGGGGAAAACAGTGCAGTTACCAAAATAATTGGTGTTTCGGTCATGCAAACCCATAGAGCCAAGGGTAGAACGAGAAATGGTGCTGAATATATCAGCTCTTGAATTAAGGCCAACATATGCTGTGCTTATTGCATTTGACAAAGGACAGGGAATGTGGGCATCAATAGTGTTCGCAGATCCTGGGGTCAAACTGAGAGATATCTCAGATGAGGAATTGTTCAGTGAACACCCCGTAATTGGAACAGTTGTGTTTGAAATGGACATTTCTCTTAGAATACAGGTGCAGTATAGAACTGTGTCAAACAATGTACCAGACATAACAGTGGAAGAAAGAGATTTGGCTAATGTACTGGAACTGTTCTGGACAGAGGATGGAGAGATGGCATTCCAAGTGCTAAAGAAAGCGATTATGAATGCCCCAGTGTTTGGTAAGCCTGATTACAAGAAACAATTCTACCTCTTTTGTCATTGTAATGGAATGACTATGGCTGCAGTATTAACTCAGAAAACATCTATGGGACATAAGCCAATTGCCTACTACAGTGGCTGCTAGATCCTATCATGAAGGGCCATTATCCATGTGAGCAAGCCCTAACTACAGCAGCGTATGTGGTCCAGAAAAGCATTACTATCATGATGGGATCACCTTTAACACTGTATGTAGAGCATGCAGTATTTGCTATTTTGCAAAAAAGTAACAGCTCTCTTATGACTTAGAGAGTGTCTGAATATGAAGTAATACTTTCATTACCCACCTTACAGGTGGTTAGATGTCATACAGTTAATCCAGCGAAATTCTTTGCGCACCCAGTTACTGATGACGAACAAGTACAAAACTGTGCCAATTATGCACCAGAGGTAGAGAGTAAGGTGGGGGAAGATCCCATCCCAGGGAGCATGTTGCTCTTTGTGGATGGATCCTCTTTCATAGACCAGGAAACAGGGATTAGGCATTTAGGAGCAGCAGACTAGATGTTACTATCTATTCAGATTCAGAATATGTTACCGCAACTGTGCATTCAAGCATCTGCAGGTGGGAAAGGAGAGGATTTCTGAAATCTGATGGGTCTCCAGAGATGCACAAAGATTTATTGGCAAAATTGATACATGCTTTAACATTACCATCTAACGTGGCAGTAACAAAATGTGCAGCCTATACAAATAAGCAAGACCTCCTCTCTAGGGGTAATGCTCTGGTAGACTGGGCAGCTAAAGAGGCAGCTAAGACATCTCCAAATTATATTGATACACAAGAGAGTACATTGGAAATGATAAGGAGACAACTGAATTATATTGACTTACCACCTTTGTACATTGAGACAGCACAATTACATTTACGTGAGTTGCAGGAAGAGACACCAACACATGAAAGGGAGTTATGGTAACAGCGAGAATGTATACAATCACCCACAGATTTTATCTATAGAAAGGAAAGCACTGGCAACCTGTAATGCCCCAAGTTTTGTTGCACACAGCATTGGAACAATTGCATCTTCCTGCGCATACTGCCAAAGAATATCTTCTAGCTACGTTGCAGGCAGATTGGTTCATCCCACAATTGTCGGAGATGATTACAATATATATTGCCGAATGTGCAGTATGCCAACAGTACAGCCCAAGACCTACATTAAAAGTCATTACATCAACAATTCCCCGTTCAACAGGTCCATTTAAAAATCTACATTTAGATTTTGTTGACATAATTGATATATCTAACAATTATAGGTATCTAATAGTTATGGACTGCCCTTTTTCAAGATGGATCGAGGCAGGACCATGTGTACATAATGATGTTAAAGCAGCAGCTAATTTTTTGATAAGAGAAGTAATACCAAGATGGGGAATAGCAGAAACAATTCGATCAGATAATGGCAGCCATTTTGTAAACGTCCTTTTTCAACATATTTGTATCTCTCTGGGGATAAAGCATAAACTGTCATCTGTCTATCATCCCCAAAGTAATGGAATAGTGGAACGCTGCAACAGTCTATTGGAAAATAAAATAAGTAAACTGTGTGATACTTTGCATACAAAATTGGTTCCACTGTCTTCCATTGGCCCTGTACGCTCTGAGGAATATGCCAGGAAGTGACCACCACTTCACACCGCATCAGATAGTGACAGTACGCCCTATGCCAACTCCGTTGACAATAGCAAGGCAAAGGACAGATACGCATGAAACTGCTGAAGTGTTGGGGGAGGAAATGAGTGGGTTTTTGACTCAATTGTTGAAATCTGCTAAGTTCTTCTCTAAACAGGTAACTCAGCAGCAGAAGTGCACCACCGCAGCCCAGCAGATTAGTCCAATTTCTGTGGGACAATCGGTATACATTCATTTTGTGAGACGATGGAAGGACAGAAAGTTCGATGGGCCTTATCCGGTCACTCAGAGCACCCCCACTGCAGTGAAAGTGGAGGGCAGGAAACTATTGATACATTTGTCGGACAATCGACTGGCTTCTACTTTGTGTCAAGCATTGCCATTGACACAGGAACTTTCGCAGGGAAACAAGCCAACGGAGAAATAACAGTGTACTTTTTCAAAGAACGAGTGGACCATCATATTAGTTCTGCTAACAGACTTTTTTGGATTATTTTTGTATTTGTCTTTTTAATTTTTTTCTTATTTACTGCTGGTTTGCAATGGTATTTTAGTCCATGTAGAGAATCATGCTTAAAGATGACATATTCTAAAAGAAATGTGTATACAAATAGATCTCATATTATATATTATAGATTAACTGAAAGCGCTTGGCATCAACACATGATGGAAATAGGTATGCAAAGTACTAACGAGTCGTGTTAAGTATGTTTTTTTGATTCCACATGTAGTGATTCAGATAGATTACATTCATCTAAAGAAGTCTCATCGAATGTTATACAGTGTCTTCTCCATCTTTTTCTATGCAGAATGAGGGCTTGGATGCAACCTTCACAAGTGCAGCAGTGAACATTCTTAGTAAACATCACACAATATGAAAGAGGGCTAGCTGACATAACAAATGTTCTGACTGACCGTAAGGATATAGAAACTAACATAGAAGCAACATCAAGGACAGGAGCTCTAAGGTACTAGGGGGGTAGATAGAAAGCTAGAATAATAGGACAAGGACTTTTAGGGGTATCACGATCTACTCTTTTATGCAGAGATTATACAGCCACACCGAGGCCCTATGACTGTCAAGAGAGACCTTATCTTAGGGTAAATGGGTCAGTATGTGTCCATGGTCAATGGCACCATGGTGCAGTATTTGGATGTAGAGCTCCCTCCTTATGGGAGAAGAGTGGGACAAGCATGAATATACAACAAGATTGCCAGATTATATGGGATGAAAATATACAAAGTTTAACCTGGGTAGAAACACCTATAACACTTTGAGTGGGTCGAACGCCAAGTGTTTTCTCCTTATGTTTAAAGGATAATGGAACAATTTCAGTAGGTACAAAGGTTAATTGTATGATCACAAGATATAATGATGACATGCAATGGGGCACCTCCAGTCTAATGAACTATTATTGGCAATGTGGAGAATGGCTAAATATGCGACTTCCCACAGGATGGAATGGTCTCTGTTCTTTAATCACTGTACACACCCCTTCTTTAGTAATTCCAGGAGTGGATGTTTCAAAGTTACTTGAGCATCCTATGAGCCAATCCAAAGGCTGTGTTACACTAACATCAAAGAGGAAGAGCTGCTGAATATTTTGGCACTGCAACATGGGCAAATATTCCCCAGGAATATCGACTGTTCAGTGACGCCGTTGTTTTTTGGAAGCATCCTCCCATTCATTCAGGCCAAAGCCACTGCCCCCAGGTTGCAAATAACTTGTTGGGAACTGATGAAAGCAATCAATGCAACAGAAGATGGTTTCAATGCAATCAAAGAAGAACTGAGGGCAGTGCGAGTGATGCTTATGCAACATAGATATGTGCTAGTCTTGATGACGGCAATGGAGGGTGGGGTCTGTGCCAAAATCAGTACGGCGTGTTGTACATACGTGCCGGCTAATTATGCGGACAATGGAATGATAACAGAGGCTATACAGACTTTGCACAATCTACAGAAGAACATGGTAGAAGAGGAGGGTGCCTCCAACGAGAGGTTTCCAGGGCTGTTTTCATGGATGCCGGCCTGGTTAACTGAGTTGTTTAAAGAACTTCTTCCAATTCTTGTGATGATCCTTTTAATGTATTGCCTAGTTCAGGTTATTGTAGGGTGTTGCAAATTAGGTGGTCAGAAGTTGGGGGGATGTTTACTAATAGATTAGGTAGTAAGGAGTGGAAGGAGAAGCAGAATGCCCACACCGAGATGGGTACATTGGGTAGAAAAGGTGAGCAGGTAGTTAAAAATTCAACTAGAGGGGGGAATGTAATAGGCCTTAAAAAAACCTACAGAGGGCCCACTCCGGTCAACACACGAATCAGGAAACAAAAGTGCAGAAGTCTATATTATACGTAAAAAGTGCAGGCCTCGGTCTGAACATAATGGTCGGGAAGGATCGCAGGGACAGAAAGGAGAATGAGAAGAGAGGTCAGGTGCAGGGTAAAGCAGTTGCGATTCAGCTTAGCATACCACAGATAACTTAGAAGGACGCACACACACAAGGGAGAGTCTAAGCCACTTTTTGATAGCAGGAAAGGAGAAGGGTAAATCATGACAGACTTGGAAGGGAGACACAGCATTAGATGTTTGTGTTTCAAGGCTGGCAGAAAGGAGGAGACAGACGTAAAACTTCAGAGACTGGTAAACGTGTAGGGAGGACACATTGATAGAGGTCACAGGGTAGGATCAAAGAACATTGTGTATGTTAGACAATATGTATGTAATATATCTGCCATGAATGTATTTTTGTAACATGCAGTCAGATAGCGTTTAAATAATTATTGTTTTTGTGAATTGTAAGTGTTGTGAAGGAGGTGGATTTTAAATGCCCATTAAGTATATAAAAGTCACGTGTGTAAGAGCTGAGTTGAGAGTGGCTTCAGTTGCAGAACTGTGCTGTACTCCCGGCCGTATTTTATTTTATTTTACTTATAAATACTCAATTATTACTAGAATTGTGTCACTTCTTTATTATTGATAAGAAATTCAATTACAAGAGTGAGGCTGTTTGTTTATGTGTCTGTATGTGCGCGCACTTGTGGTATTCTCGAGCATGTGTGTGTGTTGCATGGCCATTCTGGTGTAGGTATTCATTCATTCAATAATGGTTTGAGCTCAGTGTGAATGTGCTTATGTGTTGGGTGTATAGGTATAAACATGGTGTTTATACACGTGGTGGGTGCCTGTATGTGGTGTGTTTTGTGTACTTCAAACACAATTCTCCTATTCTTGTTTTCCCAAGAAAATTACGTCTGGTGTTGTACTAATTGTATCAGAATACAAGTGTAATTTTCCACTTGTAAATCGCTGGAGGTCTTCCCTGCCGACCTTTACGCATGGAAGTTTGTGAGAGGTCCGTCGTTTGATGCTATAATTCTGATCTCGATCTCTGCAGTCAAAGGGGTCAGAAATGAACCCATACTCCGAACTCGGTGGGGGCTTTGTGCACTGCTTCGCCTCAAAAGAGCAGAGTCCAACTGAGACGTATGTATTTTTCAGGTCACTTTACCTGCATTAAGATTCGACGACATAAGATATTATTGCCCAAGGATGAGGCGAGAAATTGAAAGAAAGTAACTCTGTGCAAGGGAAAAATGGGCACTGGCCAGGAAACCAGCAAAACAGTTTCACTGTTCTGGATTGTAAATTCAAATTCTCGCACACTTGTCACTTAGAATTAAAAAAAAAAAAAACTTTTTATTGCTAATTTTAAATTAAAGATTACATTCTGTGCCACGAGTATGAGGTAAACGGTTTATTTTGCACAGCAGACTTCATTTTGAGGTAATGAAGAAAAGAAAGCATGCATATGCAAGCTCGAGACAGGACAGATGTAAATAACTGCACCTGCTTCAATTGGGAGCGACTTTATTTGTGCTACAGAACTTGGCATGCAGTTTGGCACTCGGCGAACATTTCCAACAAACCTGTCTTTGTTTTGACAGAAACGCTGTGGTAAATGAATGACGTTACAGCTAGGCGTGAAACGTGAAGGCGCAAAATTAACTATTGAAGTAATTACTGTTCTAATTCTGCGTAAACAAGCATTTTGAAAATCATTATTTGTTCAGGGAAATAATGTTAGTGATTAAACAAGGTGGTTTGCTTGACTGAGCACAACTCAGCGCATTTAATTACATTTGAAAGCAGGGGAAAGAAAGTAATAAACATTAGCACCGGATTTCTGAATGACCAACACTGTGTGCTTGCCCTAACCGGTTTAATTGTGTGTTTATTAAAATGTCTTCATGTTCCGTCCGCCATACATTAATTAAACAATAAATAACATGTAAGGCCTGGATGCAATATGATTGTATACATAGTTATCAAAAAAGCAGTTAATCATAATAGTACGCTGTGAATAAAGATTTAGACACGTTGCATTCATTCTTTACTAAATTAAAACATTTTGTGTGACACATTTACTTTACCATGTTGAAGTGCCAAATGAAGCACTGTGGTTATATGGACTGGGCTGCGCGCAGTTTTCATTACGGAACCAAACTACTATTAGCAGTGCTGGAACAGGGAAAAAGTACTCCTGGAACACATAAGCTGGGGGTCAGGGTGCAGCGGAGGAAAGAGGGTTGATTGAGGAGGAGTGGATCTTGAAGAGCAGAGTCTAACATCTAATGGGTTTATTGAAAAATATATATAATATATGTATGTAGATATATATATATGCATATATATATATATATTTTCCAAACAAAGCGAGCCAAGAATTTCGACGCGCACTAGCAGCTGGTGCAAGGCAGGAGAGTTGGCTGAACTCTCAAAATATATGAAGAACAAAAGAAATAATTGCCACGCACTCCGCTCAGCCACAGAATAAGTTTAAGTGGTTTATTCGGTGCAAAAAGAAAAAGAACAACGCGTTTCGACTATGCAGTCTTCTTCTTAGTTCAATAGTCCTTTCTCTAACAGATCTATTTATAGTGCATATTTCACATACCAATCCAATGCATTCTGGTTATAATAGTTCAATTGTACAATGTCAAATTTCACCTAATTTATACTAAATTTCATCAATTCAAAAATGTGTTCGCCAGAAAATAATATAAATGATACACAAATTATATCTGTTATATATTAAAATAAAAAAAAAACACATTTTCATGTGTTAGAGAGAGAGCAAAATAAAGTATTATTCTACAATAAACAATAAACAATAAACAGCCATTACATAATTAAATGAACCTCACAATTCATTTCCCTAATTAATTTACTTCCAATTCATTGCTCAAATGTGAATCATGTGAAGAAAAGTTAATTTGATTAATATGGTCATATGATTTAATATTTAATCAAAATTCTAGTAATATTTACAGTGAAATAGATTCCAATACATTTTAAATTCATTTTAAATCATTTTAAATCAGAGATGGACATAAAGCTCCTCGTCATAATTGAGCCCTAACGGGATCTTGGTCCTCATTAAGATGATATACTTAGATTCCAGTTGTCTCAATTTTTTTACTCTATCTCCACCTCTTTCATTTTCAGGAATGTGGTCTATCCCATAATAACGTAACATTCTCCAACTATTTGTTTCATGTTGTTGGAAGTGTTTGGCTATGGCATATGTTTGATCTTTATGTAAAACTGCTCTGACATGCTCTAAAATTCTCTTCTTAAGCATGCAGATTGTACTACCTACGTATCTCAGGCCACAATGACATTCAATTACATAAACTGTAAATTTTGTGTTACAAGTTATTCGGTGTTTAATGTTCATTACCGTTTCATCCCATAATTTTACAGTTTTAGTTGATTTTCCAATTTTGCAAGCTTTGCAACTATTACATTTAATGAAGCCACATTGTTGTTCAATTAACCAATTCTGTTGATTTTTTATTGTGAAGTGGCTTCTTACAATATAATCTTTCAACGATGGAGCTTTTCGATACGTGATCATTGGACCTGATCCTATTATTGGACCAAGATCTAGGTCTTTCCGTATAATATGCCAATGTTTGCATAAAATGTTTTTGATAAGGCCACTTTCTTTAGTGTATTCAATTATCACCCTCACATTGTTTTCCTCTATTTTGTCCTGTATAGCCTGAGTTTTCTTGGGCACTAATGTCTCATCTCGAGAGATTGTTTGTACTTTTTCTAAATTTCTTTGTAAAAGTCGAGAATTGTAGCCTCTTTGTTTGAATCTATGTAAAGTTTCTTTATATTTCAACTGTACCTCTTTCTCATTGGAACAATTTCTACGCATTCTGATCAACTCTCCATAGGGAATGCTTTTAAGAAGTGATTTAGGATGGAAACTTTGACCATGTAAAATGCTATTTGTTGACGTCTTTTTACGAAAGACTGTGGTTTCTAATTTATTATTTTCTACATAAATATTAATGTCTAGAAAATTAATTGATGACTTACTCATTTCACAAGTAAACTGCAAACCCACATTATTCTGATTCAATTTGTCAAAGTATAGTTGAAAATCATCCTGTGTTCCTTGCCAAATTATAAATAAATCGTCAATGAAGCGTACCCAAAGTGCAATTTTATCCATAAATACATCATTATCCTTACTCCAAGCTATTTCCCTTTCCCACCAACCCATTGTTAAGTTGGCATAATTGGGAGAAAGGGAAATGCCCATAGCTGTACCACACATCTGCTGGTAAATCTCATGATTAAAGATAAAAATGTTATTATTGAGGCATAGTTCTATCATTGAAAGCAACATCTTTGAATGTTCAAATTCCGCAATACTTCGCTGTCTTAAAAAATATTCACATGCTCTTAAACCAATATCATGATTAATAGACGTGTATAAGGATACAACGTCTATTGTTACTAATAAGTAGTCATCCGACCAATTTAATTCCGATAAGATACGTAATAGATCTCCCGAATCCTTAATGTATGAGCTTAAAGTCATTACAATTGGTGCCAGATAAAAGTCAACATAGTCAGAAATTCTTTCATACAATGATTCACATGATGAAACTATTGGTCTACCAGGTGGTAATGTTAGTGATTTATGAATTTTAGGTAAAAAGTATATAGTTGGAATGGTTGGATTCTCCTTTTTCAAAAATTTAAATTCATCTAAATTCAAAAGTGATTGTTGATGCCAATCATCTAATTTCGAATGTAATTGATGAATCATTTGATTGATGGGATTATGATTCAATTTTCTGTAATTCGATTGATCATTTAATTGCCTATATGCTTCTGTCATGTAATTTTGTATGTCCAAAACCACAATATTTCCACCCTTGTCTGCGGGTTTGATTATAATATTAGCATTGTTCGTTAATGATTTTAAAGCTAATCGTTCACTTGTTGAAAGATTTTCCCGATGACCATGGTGTCTGATATTTTGTAACTTTTCCAAATCTTCCAACACTAGTTCCATAAATATATCAATCTTATTTCCAGGTGATAATACCGGACAGAATTTAGATTTCTCTTTAAAATGACTGAACTGATGTTTATTAGTAGCTATATCCAATTCTCGTAAAACTTCTGATTCAGTGTAAGTTTCATCGGGTAAGTCAAAATATAAATCAAATAACGTTTTCAAGTCTCCAATTTGATCAATATATAAGTTGGATTGATGTGGAATGTCAATTGATATTTCCTCTTGTGTTCCTTCAGTTTTTTCGAGTTCATGGAATGATACTTGACCAATTTCAATTTCCGAATAAACTTGTAAATGTCAATACGAGTGTTTGCATAATTAAAATGTTTTTCCGGGCAGAAAGATAAACCTTTATTAAGTAAATGACGTTCAGACGATGTTAGTTCATAGTTCGAAAGGTTTATTACTAAGTCTGGCTTCTCAATTATTTGTTCTTTTGGCTCCTGAGGGGGTATTGCCTTTTTCCACTTTCTTTTGGATCTTCTGATCTTCCTCCTCTGTTTTCTGTTTGATCTATTTTTCTTCCACCTCCTCGGTATCGATTTGTTCCTCTGCCTCTCGTTAGTCGTTGATCTAGATACAACACTTGCATTTCCTCTAAAAAAGTATTTCCACTGGGATTGTCAAGATGCTCTGAGGAACTTTCCCCTTCACTGATATCAGATTCACTGGGGGTATCTTCACTACTCTGAACAGACTTCAAATTCTTACGGTGTAAATCAGTTTTAAGACTTTCAAATCTCCTTGCAAAGGTTAAAATTCTGCCATACTTGTAATCTCTTTCATCTCGTATAAATTTGTTTTTCTTCCGTTCCTGTATTTCAAGTTCATACTTTTCTAATCTGGATTCCATGTTGGTCCTAAAAACTAATTGTTCATCTTTTGCTTCACTTTTGTTAATTTTTTCTTCCACATCCTTGATTTGTTTGTAAATCTCTTCCAAATCCAATTTAGCATGTTTAATTAAAATTTTCATCATGTTTAGGGAACACTGTGTATTGTTCTCCTCCCATTCTTTGAATAGTTCTGAGCTTGCTCCTGAATATGTTGGTATAGTAAATATGCGTAAACCTCTCGGAATTCTTTTAACTTCAATGTACTTCTCTAATGATAGAATTTCCCAACTTTTACTGATTTCCTTTTTGTAATATTTTTCTAATTGAAAAAATTGATATTTTAAAGATGAGTTATCATGTGCCAAATTAACTCCTGATGTTGAAACTGAAGAACCGTTATCAAATAATTTTGTAGCCACTGATAATCGTTTAGTTTGCCTTGCTTCCATATTAAGTTGTTATGGCTGTTAAAGTTAATAATCACTTGTTCCAGTTATTTCACCGAACAACAAAACCACAATGTTCTTCTGAATTCTGAAGGCTGAGCCACCCTTAAACGTTACAGGATAACTTCTTTCCTTTTTTTAACTTCTTTCCTTTTTAACAAAGGGCCGCTTCGGCGAATGTCGAGTTATGTTTGATTACAACGATATAAAGTATCCGTGTGAAATGATCTTACCCTGCAATATCAGCAGATCTGGCCGGTGTCCTCCGACGCCGGTCACGCCGTGTTGAAACAGGAGCCGCCTGTGAAAACTCTCGTAAGACGCCGGGCGCTGTCGTATTATTTGATTTAATTTCCAAACAAAGCGAGCCAAGAATTTCGACGCACACTAGCAGCTGGTGCAAGGCAGGAGAGTTGGCTGAACTCTCAAAATATATGAAGAACAAAAGAAATAATTGCCACGCACTCCGCTCAGCCACAGAATAAGTTTAAGTGGTTTATTCGGTGCAAAAAGAAAAAGAACAACGCGTTTCGACTATGCAGTCTTCTTCTTAGTTCAATAGTCCTTTCTCTAACAGATCTATTTATAGTGCATATTTCACATACCAATCCAATGCATTCTGGTTATAATAGTTCAATTGTACAATGTCAAATTTCACCTAATTTATACTAAATTTCATCAATTCAAAAATGTGTTCGCCAGAAAATAATATAAATGATACACAAATTATATCTGTTATATATTAAAATAAAAAAAAAACACATTTTCATGTGTTAGAGAGAGAGCAAAATAAAGTATTATTCTACAATAAACAATAAACAATAAACAGCCATTACATAATTAAATGAACCTCACAATTCATTTCCCTAATTAATTTACTTCCAATTCATTGCTCAAATGTGAATCATGTGAAGAAAAGTTAATTTGATTAATATGGTCATATGATTTAATATTTAATCAAAATTCTAGTAATATTTACAGTGAAATAGATTCCAATACATTTTAAATTCATTTTAAATCATTTTAAATCAGAGATGGACATAAAGCTCCTCGTCATAATTGAGCCCTAACGGGATCTTGGTCCTCATTAAGATGATGTACTTAGATTCCAGTTGTCTCAATTTTTTTACTCTATCTCCACCTCTTTCATTTTCAGGAATGTGGTCTATCCCATAATAACGTAACATTCTCCAACTATTTGTTTCATGTTGTTGGAAGTGTTTGGCTATGGCATATGTTTGATCTTTATGTAAAACTGCTCTGACATGCTCTAAAATTCTCTTCTTAAGCATGCAGATTGTACTACCTACGTATCTCAGGCCACAATGACATTCAATTACATAAACTGTAAATTTTGTGTTACAAGTTATTCGGTGTTTAATGTTCATTACCGTTTCATCCCATAATTTTACAGTTTTAGTTGATTTTCCAATTTTGCAAGCTTTGCAACTATTACATTTAATGAAGCCACATTGTTGTTCAATTAACCAATTCTGTTGATTTTTTATTGTGAAGTGGCTTCTTACAATATAATCTTTCAACGATGGAGCTTTTCGATACGTGATCATTGGACCTGATCCTATTATTGGACCAAGATCTAGGTCTTTCCGTATAATATGCCAATGTTTGCATAAAATGTTTTTGATAAGGCCACTTTCTTTAGTGTATTCAATTATCATCCTCACATTGTTTTCCTCTATTTTGTCCTGTATAGCCTGAGTTTTCTTGGGCACTAATGTCTCATCTCGAGAGATTGTTTGTACTTTTTCTAAATTTCTTTGTAAAAGTCGAGAATTGTAGCCTCTTTGTTTGAATCTATGTAAAGTTTCTTTATATTTCAACTGTACCTCTTTCTCATTGTAACAATTTCTACGCATTCTGATCAACTCTCCATAGGGAATGCTTTTAAGAAGTGATTTAGGATGGAAACTTTGACCATGTAAAATGCTATTTGTTGACGTCTTTTTACGAAAGACTGTGGTTTCTAATTTATTATTTTCTACATAAATATTAATGTCTAGAAAATTAATTGATGACTTACTCATTTCACAAGTAAACTGCAAACCCACATTATTCTGATTCAATTTGTCAAAGTATAGTTGAAAATCATCCTGTGTTCCTTGCCAAATTATAAATAAATCGTCAATGAAGCGTACCCAAAGTGCAATTTTATCCATAAATACATCATTATCCTTACTCCAAGCTATTTCCCTTTCCCACCAACCCATTGTTAAGTTGGCATAATTGGGAGAAAGGGAAATGCCCATAGCTGTACCACACATCTGCTGGTAAATCTCATGATTAAAGATAAAAATGTTATTATTGAGGCATAGTTCTATCATTGAAAGCAACATCTTTGAATGTTCAAATTCCGCAATACTTCGCTGTCTTAAAAAATATTCACATGCTCTTAAACCAATATCATGATTAATAGACTTGTATAAGGATACAACGTCTATTGTTACTAATAAGTAGTCATCCGACCAATTTAATTCCGATAAGATATGTAATAGATCTCCCGAATCCTTAATGTATGAGCTTAAAGTCATTACAATTGGTGCCAGATAAAAGTCAACATAGTCAGAAATTCTTTCATACAATGATTCACATGATGAAACTATTGGTCTACCAGGTGGTAATGTTAGTGATTTATGAATTTTAGGTAAAAAGTATATAGTTGGAATGGTTGGATTCTCCTTTTTCAAAAATTTAAATTCATCTAAATTCAAAAGTGATTGTTGATGCCAATCATCTAATTTCGAATGTAATTGATGAATCATTTGATTGATGGGATTATGATTCAATTTTCTGTAATTCGATTGATCATTTAATTGCCTATATGCTTCTGTCATGTAATTTTGTATGTCCAAAACCACAATATTTCCACCCTTGTCTGCGGGTTTGATTATAATATTAGCATTGTTCGTTAATGATTTTAAAGCTAATCGTTCACTTGTTGAAAGATTTTCCTGATGACCATGGTGTCTGATATTTTGTAACTTTTCCAAATCTTCCAACACTAGTTCCATAAATATATCAATCTTATTTCCAGGTGATAATACCGGACAGAATTTAGATTTCTCTTTAAAATGACTGAACTGATGTTTATTAGTAGCTATATCCAATTCTCGTAAAACTTCTGATTCAGTGTAAGTTTCATCGGGTAATATTACAAAAAGGAAATCAGTAAAAGTTGGGAAATTCTATCATTAGAGAAGTACATTGAAGTTAAAAGAATTCCGAGAGGTTTACGCATATTTACTATACCAACATATTCAGGAGCAAGCTCAGAACTATTCAAAGAATGGGAGGAGAACAATACACAGTGTTCCCTAAACATGATGAAAATTTTCTACAGAAAAAGTATTTTAAACGCGAGCTGACGGATCTGCACAATAAAAAAAAAAATACAGCACTCACGTCAGCTGCTGTCTTGAAAGTATCGGGGTGATCCGTCAAGTGAGGGCTGAGGAAAAAGGTGGGGTCCCAAAACGTGTTTTCTCAATGTTAATTTCCATAGGGATTTTGAACAGGACTAGCGGCAGAACCATTGGTCGGATTTGCACCAAATTTGGCAGAAAGCTAGCTCTTGGTCAAGAAAGGGACCTTTTTGTGATGTGGTGTAAAATCCGTTCAGTAGTTTTTGAAATATTAAAGAAAGAACGCATTATATATATACTCATATATATATATATATTCATATATATAGGGATGTGAAGGCTCCGCAAACCCTCCTGATATTGTGCTGAGCTTTGATTGGCTGTCAAAATTTCAATAAGGCTTCAGCTAAGTCCCAGAAAAAAAGATAAAAAATGAGAAAAGGGGCCAGGGTAGGGACACTCTGACCCCTTAGCTCTGGTGCTGGGGTCCCAGAGTGACCCCACCCCCCCAGGACAAAAATATCTTCACTGTAAATTTGCAATGGGATCATGAAATTGTGGGACCACCACCTTCCTTGGGGATCAAAGAAAAAAATGAAGGGGGTCCATTGTGGCCCCCCGGCCCCAGGGTCCACCTCTTCCTTGGTGGGAAAAACAATATTGGAGGGGGGCTGCGCAGCCCTTCTCATGGAGTCATACATGGCCCTGGGGACTGCCATCCCTCCCCCCCCCCCCGGGCTGACTCCTGCTATGTCCTGGGGTGCCCACCCACGGGACATAGCTGTTTCCTCTGACTTCGCAGGAGCTATGACAGCTCCCACCAAGTCAGAACAAACACTCCAGTTCCAGCAAGTGTGAGCTGTCGCTTGCTGGAAGCAGAGATTTCCTCTCTTTCCTTGTCTGAAGAGATGTGGGCAGGGAAACAGAGTGAACAATTGCTCTCATAGAGAGGGAGGTGCATATTTAACGCCTCAGTGTCTGTGACAGCAATGACGGCTCTCGCAGGAGGTGGGAAGCCGGATAGGACTATGGGGGTCTTCAGGCTCCCCCTGTGGTCCCACAGTACACTGAGTGCTCAGTGGAGCACCGAGGAGAGATGGCCGGGCTGAAATAGACTGGCGGACGGGGGGCACATGGCCACTTTCCCCCACCACTGCACAATTTCTGCACAATTACTCAACAAGGTAACACTTACTAACTAGCCAGTAGAAGGCGCTCTAGTTAGGTAGACATTTTGTGCAAGCTCTGGACTCTAGTTGGATAAAGGAGTAGGTGAGATTCCATTGATCTGAAAACTGTGCATGGCTTCCATTCTCACCATGACACTCATTTCACAGAAATTAAACCTCAGCAGGAAGCGCTTACAAATATAAAAATAGCAGGTGCCCCAGTTGAAGCTCCACTTCTGGAAAGGGCAAATAATCCTAACTCCTAGGCTTTGCGAATGCTCAAAAATGTTCAAAAACGATCTGAAATCCCTTGGGGAGGTGAATGCATCTTTCATCTATTGGCGCACAATCAGACACTCTCACACCCACTCTCACACCCACATAGACCCTCTCACACCTAGACAGACACTCTCACAGCCACTCTCACACCCAGAGACACCCTCTCCCACTTATTCTCACAGCCAGAGAGACAGGCCCTGCGGCTGAATCCCATTGTCCATTGCCAAAGGCAGTGTGCAATGTGGGGTTGGGTAGTTAGGGTGGAATTCTGTGCTCAGTGGTGGTTGGATTAGCATATAGTAATGGAATTTAATTTATGTTAAAAAAAACATAGAAATTCACTGAAAAAACAAAGATTACAGGGACATTATAGCTAGGTTCTAAATTTACTCACACAGAACCATAGAAATTCATCAGTTACAGTTGAAGTTATTTCGAATGACTATAACTCTCACCATGTAATGCTAATTACCTAGATATTACAGCACCCATGACAACTTTTATAACGTCAATAAAAATGTAAATGAAACATTGAAGTCAAATTATAGAAGAAAAAAATGTGCTTGACGAGGACGCAAACTATAACTCCAACTATAAGAGCTGAATTTCTATGGCTTTGTGTGAGTAAATTCAGTACCTAACCATGATGTCCCTGTGACCTTTGGTTTTTTAAGTGTGCATGTGTGTATACATATTTATATATATATATATATATATATATATATATATATATATATACAAATACATATGCACACTGAAAAAAAACAAAAGTTACAAGGAGGTTCTGGTTAGGTTCAGCATTTACACGTACAAAACCACAGAAATTCAGCCATTAGAGTTATTTCAAGTAACTATAACTCGTGCCCTAAGATAGCTATAATTTATGTCCCCGCCATGCACAGTTTTCAGATTTATAATTTGACTCCAAATGTTGCAATGATATTATCAATGATGTAATGAAAGATGCAATTACTGATGTGATATGTGGGGGAATTAGCAGTGCATGGAGACAGCGTGACTTATAGTTACCTTAAGGCACATGTTATAGTTATTTAAAATAACTATAACAGCTGAATTTCATGGTTTTGTGCGCTTAAATTCTGAACCTAACTATAATGTTCATGTATTTTTTTATTTTTATGAATTTCTTTCTTTTTTTAACGTAAAGTAAAATTTAATGTCCATATGTTAACCTCTGCCGCATGCGGCCTTTGGCTGTGGGTGGTGGGGGGTTGGCTTCAGGAAATGGCCTGTGGCCAAGCCTTATGGCCAACTCACTGGCTGCCTCCATACAGCCATTCCTATGGTCTTCAGCCGTGTGCTGCTGGGATTTGGCAAATGCAGCTCCCTGTGGGTGGGAGTAATTTTTGACAGTGGGCAGGGAAACAGAGTAAATACTCCAGCTTTTCTCCTGCCTGCTGGGAGTGAAGTTACTATTTGCTCTCGCTTGGCAGGAGCTGTCAAATAGCTCCGACCAAGTGAAAGCAAAAAGCTGTGTCCCATGGGTGGGCATCTCAGGACATAGGAAGCTGGACCTGGGGGTGGCAGTCCCCGGGGCCATTGTTGACTCCAGGAAGGAGGCCATGTGACCCCCCTCTTTTAATTGTGCACAGGCTGGTCCTGGCGAGGTGGTGGTCCCCAGGACCGAAAAAAACCTGGGAGGGGGGCAGTGCGACCCTCCTACCACTTAAATGACATTGGCCTAGCAACGCCAAAATGCTTGTTCCCAGGGCTAAAATCAGCCTGGAGAGGGGGACTGCAAGGAGAAAGTAGTGAAAACTAGGGAAAAGCAAGAAGAAGAAGGCTCACAAAAAAACAGCAAAAAAGCAAGGAGAAAACACTGAGAATTAGGGAAAAGCAATGAAAAGGCACACAAAAAAATAAGAGAAAACCAAGAAGAAAGTAGTGAAAATGGGGGAAAGGGAAGGGGAAGGCACACAACAATGGGGGGGCAAGTAAGGAGAAATCAGTTAAAAAAAGGGAAAAGGAAGGAGAAGGCACACAAAATGGGGCAAAAAGCAAGGAGAAAGCAGTGAAAATGAGGAGAATAACAAGACTGAAGCACTCAAAAAATTGGGATAAAACAAAGTGATAGCAGTGAAAATGAGGGAAAAACAATAAGCGGGCACACAAAAAAACACCCAACCCCAGATTCCGCACGGCCTTCAGCCTTGCACGGCGGGGGTTTGCTGATGGGCGGACCTTGTGGCAAACCCCCTATAACCATCCAGAGAATATTTCTAGACTTTATAAGTGATATTCTTAGAATGAGATATTTCAAGACAAATTGAAAAGAAAAATATATTTGTCAAGTAAAAGAGTGCACTACATTTGAGTATATATCTTAAATATTTGAATTTGAAAAGTAGTTAAGGCAGGAATGTGACTACTAACACACCTAGACTGGAACTGTCAACCGTCAGCCTCTAGGCCACAGGTCACTCTTTGCTTTGTAGTTTCCAGACACATATATGACATTCAACCCAAAGATTTTGATGGGAAAAAGACGTAAATGTTCCATCACTAAGAATGTTTAACAGTCAAAACACTAGTAAATAAACAGACACTCTGCATGAGGTACCAGGATTTGAAATTTCAACCTATTGAGTAACAGTCCGATAGTTTTACAAGTAGGCCAGAAGTGACTATTTTTTAAAATTTGATAAAAGTAATTAGAATGTTTGAACTAAACATGTTGCTACTGTGACACTTGTTAGTGTGTGGAGAGACCATTGTAATAACAATCTCTCTCTTCCATCCCATTATGGGTTGGAATAGAGAGAAAGAGTGACAGGATGGTGGAGGAGCCTGAAGGCCACTGTGGTCCTAGATGGACCCCCACATCCTGCGGAAGCCGGCATTGCTCTTGCACATGGGGAGCTGCTTGAAATAGCTGCTCCCTAATTGTGGACACAATGTTTTAATCTGTTTCCCTGCACACATATTTGCGTGCAGGGAGAAAGATGAAAACCTCTCTTTCTGCAACCGGGAGCTGTTTGACAGCTCCCACTTGTAGAATGTGTAGTTATGTTTGCTCTTGCTTGGTAGGAGTTGTCAGCTCCCCCCAAACAAAAGCAGACAGCTACCTTTCAAGGGTGGACACCTCAGGAGATAGCCGGAGCCAGCCCTGGGGGTGTGGTAGTCCCCAGGACCATTGATGGCTCCACGACGAGGACTGTGCTTTCCTCTTCCATCATTTAATTTTACCCTAGGGAAGTGGCTCCTGCACACATATTTGTCAGTGCACTGGGGAGGTGGTGGTCCCCGGGGCTGCAAGGTGGCTCCACGGGCCCCCCTGCATTGATTTAATAACTTTTCCCCTCTTAATGTCCCCATGACCATGGGGGAAAAGCAGAGGACTACCGCAGGAAACTGCACTTTATTTTAAAAACTATCTTGGAAAAATCTGTGAATCCAAAAAAATGCTTTTGAGTTCTGACGGGGTTCATGAGGAGCACTTGCACCAAGGCCAGGGGCTCAGGGTGTCCTTACCCTGGCCACTTTTATTTTTATTTTTGTGGGGTGTGGCTGAAGGTGAGTCCCAAAATGGCTGCAAACAGTGCCTTGTTGAAGTGTTGGCAGCCAATCAGATATCAGCTTGGGGACAGTTAGATCCATGGAGGATTTGCGTCTCTAGATATCTATTTTTGTTTTTTCTTTAATATCTCTAAAACTCTTGAATGAATTTACAGCAAATCACAAAAATCACACTTTCTGGACCAATGGCTAGCTTCCTTACAAACTTGGTGTAATTACGTCCAGCGGTTTGGCCTCTAGTCATGTTCAAAATCCCTATTGGAAAATCCATGGGGAAAATGAATTTAGGTATCCCCCATTTTCTCAGCCCCCACTTAAAGGATCACCCCAAAACACCTTGAACACAGCAGCTGAACAGACTAAAGTGTAAGTTTTGAAAATTTCACAAAGATTCGTGAAGCGGCTCCAAAGTTACTCTAATTTTATATATATACATATATAAAAATGTATATACACATATCATCAAATCAAATCAAATCATTAACATTTATAAAGCGCGCTACTCACCCGTGCGGGTCTCAAGGCGCTAGGGGAAAAAGGGGGGGTTATCGCTGTTCGAACAGCCATGTCTTTAGGAGTCTCCGGAAAGCGGAGTGGTCCTGGGTGGTCCTGAGGCTGGTGGGGAGGGAGTTCCAGGTCTTGGCCGCCAGGAAGGAGAAAGATCTCCCACCCGCCGTGGAGCGGCGGATGCCAGGGACAGCAGCGAGTGCGAGGCCAGAGGAGCGGAGGAGGCGGGTGGGGACGTAGAAGCTGAGGCGTCTGTTGAGGTATTCCGGTCCCTTGTCGTAGAGGGCTATGTGTGCGTGGGTGAGAAGTCGGAAGGTGATCCTTTTGCTGACAGGGAGCCAATGCAGGTCTCTCAGGTGTGCGGAGATGTGGCTGCTGCGGGGTATGTCTAGGATGAGGCGGGCCGAGGCGTTTTGAATGCGTTACAGGCGATTTTGGAGTTTGGCTGTGGTCCCGGCGTAGAGGGTGTTGCCGTAGTCCAGGCGGCTCGTGACGAGGGCGTGGGTCACGGTTTTTCTGGTGTCAGCGGGGATCCAGCGGAAGATCTTGCAGAGCATGCGGAGGGTGAGGAAGCAGGCGGAGGACACGGCGTTGACTTGCTTGGTCATGGTGAGAAGAGGGTCCAAGATGAAGCCGAGGTTGCGGGCGTGGTCTGTGGGGGTCGGTGCGGTGCCGAGGGCCGTGGGCCACCAGGAGTCGTCCCAGGCGGACGGGGTGTTGCCGAGGATGAGGACTTCCGTTTTTTCAGAGTTCAGCTTTAGGCGGCTGAGCCTCATCCAATCAGCGACGTCCTTCATACCCTCTTGTAGGTTGGTCTTGGCGCTGGCGGTGTCCTTGGTGAGGGAGAGTATAAGTTGGGTGTCGTCGGCGTAGGAGGTGATGATGATGTCGTGCTTGCGTACGATGTTGGCGAGGGGGCTCATGTAGACATTGAAGAGTGTCGGGCTGAGTGATGAGCCTTGGGGTACGCCGCAGATGATCTCGGTGGGTTCTGAGCGAAACGGAGGGAGGTAAACTCTTTGGGAACGGTTTGAGAGGAAGGAGGCGATCCAGTCCAGGGCCTGGCCTTGGATCCCGGTGGAGCGGAGGCGGGTGATTAGGGTGCGGTGACAGACGGTGTCAAAGGCAGCCGAGAGGTCGAGCAGAATGAGGGCGACTGTTTCACCGTTGTCCATCAGGGTTCTGATGTCGTCAGTGACTGAGATGAGGGCGGTTTCAGTGCTGTGGTTGGTTCGGAATCCGGTTTGTGAGGGGTCGAGCAGGTTGTTGTCTTCCAGGAAGGTGGTCAGCTGTTTGTTGACGGTCTTCTCTATTACTTTGGCTGGGAAAGGCAGACGAGAGATGGGGCAGAAGTTTTTTAGGTCGCTCGGGTCAGCCGTAGGTTTCTTTAGTAGGGCGTTGACTTCGGCGTGTTTCCAGCATTCGGGGAAGGTAGCAGAAGAAAAAGAAGAGTTGATGACGGTCTGGAGGTGTGGGGCGATGATGTCGTCGGCTTTGTTAAAGATGAAGTGCGGGCAGGGGTCTGAAGGGGCGCCGGAGTGGATAGAGTTCATGATGGATTTGGTTTCTTCCGTGTTGATGTGGGACCAGTTGTTGAGGGTGATGGCCGTGGATGCCGGTTCGGTGGTGTATGGTTGGGTCTGGTGTCCGAAGCTGTTGTGGAGGTCGCTAATCTTGCGATGGAAGAAAGTGGCGAGGGATTCGCACATATCCTGTGAGGGCGTGACGGGGTTGGCGTTGGCGCTGGGGTTGGAGAACTCCTTGACGATGCTGAAGAGTTCTCTGCTGTTGTGTCTGTTTTTGTCCAGTCTGTCGGTGAAAAAGTTCCTTTTGGCAGTGCGGATCAGGTGGTGGTGTTCGCGGGTAGCGTTCTTGAGGGAGGTCATGTTGTCAGCAGTGCGGTCCTTGCGCCAGGCTTTCTCAAGGGCGCGACAAGTTTTCTTTGATTCTTTGAGGGTGTCAGAGAACCAGAGAGGTTTTTTGGTGTTGGTCTGTCGATGCGTGCGTTTGAGGGGAGCAAGGATGTCTGCGCAGTTGGAGATCCAGTTTGTGAGGTTGAGGGCTGCGTCGTTGGGGTCGGTGGTGAGGGTGGGTTGGTTGGCGGCGAGTGCGGAGAAGAGTTGCTCTTTGGGGATCTTGTTCCACTGTCGACGAGGGATGGGTTGGGTGCGGAGGTGGCGGGTCTCGCGTCGGAATGTGAAGTGGACGCAGCTGTGGTCAGTCCAGTGTAGGGCGGAGGCGTGGCTGAAGAAGACGTGTTTGCTGGCAGAGAAGATGGGGTCAAGCGTGTGTCCGGCGATGTGGGTGGCGGTGTTCACCAGTTGTTTGAGGCCGAGGTTGGCGAGGTTGACGAGCAGGGTGGTGGTGTTGGGGTCGTTGTTTTGTTCCAGATGGAAGTTGAGGTCGCCTAGGAGGATGTAGTCCGGCGAGGCGAGGGCGTGCGGGGAGATGAAGTCGGCGATGGCGTCGCTGAAAGGGGCGCGTGGCCCGGGAGGACGGTAGACGAGGGATCCTCTGAGGGTGGTCCTCGGATCGGTGTGAATCTGAAAATGCAGGTGTTCAGCGGCGAGAGGGGTGTCTTCGGTGGAGGTGGTGACGCTGATGGAGTCTTTGAAGACGATGGCGATACCTCCTCCTACCTGGTTGGTGCGGTCTTTTCTGGAGATCTTGTAGCCTTCGGGGATGGCAGTGGCGATGTCAGGGGCCGAGGAGGCGTTCATCCAGGTCTCCGTGATGAAGGCGACGTCCGGTGCTATGGAGTCCAGGAGGTCCCAGAGTTCAATGGCGTGTTTGTGGACGGAGCGAGCATTGACTAGGATGCACTTGAGGTGGTTGATGGCGCGTGGGCTTGTGGTCGTGGTTGTTGCGTGGTGGAAGGTGCGTTTGCAGGAGTTGCAGGCGAAGGGTCCATGGGTGCGTTTGGGGTGAGCTTGGAAGCAGGTGTTGGAGCGTCCTGGGTTGAGGGCGTGGAGGGTGGTGGGGTCGTAGTGGGTCAGCGGGGCTTGGGAGAGCTGGGGACCAGGGGTCGTGGCGCTGGGCGTGGGCCAGGCGCGGACGGGCGCAGACGGGCTTGCCTCTGGCACGCCTCCGGCGCGCCAGTGGCGCGGTCGCACAGCGGCCGCCATATGAGGTGGGGGGGAGGGGTCAGGTGGGGGCGAATGGGAGCTGGGGGGCGGGGGCGTGCAGGAGGTCGCGGCGGGAAAGCGCGAGGGAGGGGGGTACAGGTAGAGTGAGAAGAGCTGGGGGAGGGGGGTTTAAGGGTGGAGGGGGGTGAGTGTTAGGAGGTTTAGGAGATAAGGGAGAAAGATAGGAGTAGGGTTGAGAAGATAGGGGAGGGGGGGTTGTAGAGGTGGGTGAGGGTGAGAGGTAGAGTGAGAGGATAGGAAGATAGGTAATAGAGGGGGTGAGGGAGGGGGGAGAGATAGAGAAATAGATAGAGAAAATAGATAGGGAAATCGATAGATAGGGAAATAGATAGAGAGATAGGAAGATAGGAGGAGGTGGAGAGTGAGGGAGTTAGATAGTGGGATAGAGAGATAGAGAGATAGGTAGATAGGAGGAGTGAGGGAGGTAGATAGTGAACGGGTTAGATAGGAGAGATAGAGAGGGGGATGCGAGTGGGGGAGGGGGATGAGGCAGGAGCAGGAGGGCAGGCGCGGGGAGAAGAGGACGGAGGAGGCAGAAGAGCCGAAGACAAGAAGAACAGAAGACAAGAAGAACAGAAGAACAGAAGAACAGAAGACCGGAAGGAGAGAAGAAAGGAAGATCAGAAGACCGGAAGGAAAGAAGAAAGGAAGACCGGAAGAACACCGAAGAACACCGAAGAACACATATATATATTGACTGTAAAAACAAACTTTACAGGGGTGTTATATTTAGGCTCACATTTTAAACGTACAAAGCTGTAGAACATCTCCAGTTATAGTTATAGTTATCTCAAGTAACTATAACTCGTGCCCTCAGGTAACAATAACTCGCTCCCTCACCATGCACAGTTTTTTCGTAAAAGGTTTTACTGCAAACATCATATTGATATGATTAGTGATGTTATCAAAGATGTCATGAGCGCTGTAATCTGTGGGGTAATTAGCAGTGCATATATGACAGCAAATCTGTACTAGCCTACTCAAATGGTCACAAAGAGGCTCTATTTTAAAATATCTTAAGACACCTGCTTCAGCGATCTTTGTGTGTCTGGAGATTATCATAACAGTAAGATAGTTCTGGTAGTTAATGCAGTTACCCTAGAGTTCTCTGTTTTCTCCAGTCACAGATTTGACTCCTAAATTAGCACAGCCTGCTGCAAAGCATATTGTGTAACATGCTGATCACAGATTTGTATTTTATTCAGCTAGGAAAGTGGGCTAAGTGATTTTGACACTTTGCTTCTTTGCTACTTCCAATCCTTTTCATATAGCTCAGTGATCTATTAACCTGCATCAAGGAGCTGCATACAAACTATAAGGCATTGGTTTAGATCCTTAATGTTTTTTCTTAATCTGTTGTAATCTAAGATTGCATAGAAGAGCTCCTTTAGAAATTAATAAAGTCTTGTTAGTAAAGACAGCCCCCAGCACGGAGTTACATTTCATATCCTGACTTTATTTTTCTCCTGACAGTTTACTCTTAACATTTAATGACTATAAGTATGGAAAACATGTGATTCATACACCTCATAACCCTTATCATCTTAAATAACATTTCCTTTACATTGATTTCTGGTATATGATTTATAATGTCACTGTGTGTGATGTAAACTGCTTTGAAACCCTCTAAGTAGAGCTGTAAAAGTGCTAATTAAAAAATAAATTTGCAGGTGACATTTACATCAATATTATTGTAAGAACTCAGACACAGATAAATCTAGCAATCTTACAGTGCATGCACATTTCTTATATAGAGGGGTTGAACAAATTCAAAATCTTACCTCTAAGACCTAGGGCCTGATGTAAAAGTTGGTGGATGGGTTACTCCTTCACAAACTTGACTGGGATCGTAATATAGCAAACCGGCTCTCTGTCCCATTTGTGTTGGAGTAACCCCATCCATTACACTCTAAATCAGGCCCTTAGTTTCTCTGAAGTACTTATGAAGTGATAAACTATGTACCTTTGTTTTCCTTCCATTGCATTTTCATCAGGGTGTTAGCTTCCAAACAGCTCCCAGCAACGATGATACCAGAACAAAAGAAGGGATGATGGCCCTGCAAATCAGGCCTTTGTTTTACCTGCCTGGAAGTGAATATATGAAAGGACCCTTGCTGCCTGCTTGTTGCCTCACTGAAAGGAATGCAGAGACAATGTGCATGCACTGCTGAACTGTCCTCTGCCGAAAAATGAGATCAGGACAAGTTCAGCATACTTCCCTGGGTCAGCTGGGTTGCAGATCTGGCCCAGAAATAGCTACCAAAACTGGGATCCAGCTCAATCTCCCTTTTTTCATCACTGGGTTCTGGATTTGTCAGAGCACATCAATCCTGGTCTGGTGTCACCAATTTCAGCGCCCTTCAGATTACATTAGCATTTGATTCTTGGCTGCTCTAGTGAGACAGCTAATAAGTAAGGATATTGAGCATAATAATCATAGTCCTTTATTAAAGTAGGTTCAAAGCTAATGAGAATTGGATTGAGATGAGTAATTTATTTTACAACTACAGTAAAAAAAAGCTCCAGACACAAATATCCTTTGGCAAAATTTGACCTGGGCTGAAATACACTCAGGAAGGATATGACTTTCCAGCCTGAGCAAAGACACCATGAATGGCTTTACATCTCCCTCCCTAAGTTATACACATCTTCTCAGTTAAGCCTTAGGCTACACTGAAGGCAACATATGATGTCCTTTGAGAAGCATCAGTATTGCTCCTCACCATTGAGAGCCTTTTGGGGTGTTGCATTCTCCACTGTTGCTGCTTCTTCTTCATTACCCTTCTTTATGTAAAAATCAGCTCTTTTAGCAGAGGTCGTTTAACACAGGTAAACTGTGGAGTTTTGGTGCATGATATGCTCCACCAAGAAAATGTCTTCTGTTGCAGAGGAGCATTTGTCACCTACACATTTTCTCAAATTATACACCTTTCTACACAAACTACTGACTCTCTGAATCATTGCTCAGCTTTACCATTTAGTCAGCAACACTGGATCATGTTAAGCACAGCACTTGTGGAAAATGGAGAACAGTTTTTGAGAAGAGGACACAATGATTTGATGGCTTTGCTTTCATAGGGACCACCAAAGGTCAGGCTCCACTGCCTATACAGTGTCAGTGAATTTGTAGTGCTCCACTAAGACACTGACATTCACAAAACCAGTTTAGCTTTTAGTAAAGTACTGCTTCTTCTACAACAATATTGCTCGACATGTTGTTAAAATAAAACTTAAATCCATTTTAATTTCATATTCAGTTTAAAACCATGTCCTATCATCACAAAATTCCATGCATAGCTCCACACTGACACACGTCAGAACACAAGAGACAGATCTGTTACCAAATAGCAATTGTTTCAGGAATTCATTAAATGACACATTTCCTTTCTCATGCAAAATACTACACAATGGTATTCACTGATGAACACAAGTCACAGATGAAAAAGAAGCAAGGGTGCCTAATTTATTAGGGTTAGGTTTTTTCTTGTGTAGAACTATAGTAGTTACATGCCTGAACATGTACAAAACTCATGAACGATTCTGAACATTAGTGGTTTAGGAATATTACCCATTTGGTACTGGTGGGCCTTTCCTGCTCCTGAAGAGAAGGAGTTAGAAATTGCAGTCAGGTAACAAAATTTAAGCCACCAAGACATGTCCTTTAGCTACTGTGAACTCTTTAGAAACAGCTAGAGCCTGATTACGACTTTGGTGTTCCGGAGACCACCACGGTGGCAACAGCAGTGAGACTGCCACATTTTTGGTGGTCTGAGGGCAATATTACAATACACACGGTTTTATAGACGTAAGACTGCTGCGGTCTCACCCACACTGCCAGCGAATGCTGACCACTGTGTTGGAGAGATAGCCCAATGCCACTATCGGAGGGTGGACTGCCAGTGTAACCTCCATACCAATCATGATGCTGCTTACCATTGACGTGACTGTGGTGAGCCAACCATCACATTTGATCTGACAGAAACTGGGGGGAGATATATGAGGCAAAAACTCACCTGTAGTCAGCCTCACACATCCAGTGCCACCATGGAGCAAATCCTACATGTAGTGCCACTGTTGTGTTGCTCGATGGCACACAAAATTTACGGCATCATGGATGGAACCGACAGTAGGCCAAACACCTACCCATTTCCTCACACTTCACTGCAGCTCAACATGCCGCCATTGACCTGGCATGTGGGCTATGCTCTGTAGTCCAAAAGATTGTCTGAGCCCCGGTTCAGAGTCATACACAATGAGGTTACAATCACAGCCTCATTGCCCACCTTTTGGCCAGGTCACTGACACTGCTCCGCCTCCCTCTACAAAACGTTCAATGATTGCATATCCTAGTCACAAGGATAGTGATGTGTTCATAACAATGTGTCACACAACAGCAGATCTTCATCAATCTCACACCTACACATTGAAGTGACACTCTCATATTGATCACATGCCATGGTATGTCATGACATAACAGGTAAATCTGTATGAATGTGTAATTGAACCCAAACACACCTTCCCTACAACACCCTTGTAATGGACTCACATATATCACCCACATTGCAAAAGAATGTAAGATAATTGGGATGTAGAATAATTTGTGTAACAAGCATCAAAAGCACACAATGCAAACAATCCTTGCATGATCAGTATGGTGGCATCTGGGGACCCCCAAGAAGACTGCTGCCCTGGGACACATTCCACTTTGCACATGCCTCTAAACCACAGGAACTGTGGCCTGATAAATATCAGGGACAACCTCTAGCATTATCAAGTGTCATGTCCATGTGGCAAATGTGTAAGTTCAAGTCTAGACAGCAAATACAACAGGCACAGCATGGGTCACACAGTAGGATAAAGTAGGTATAAGGTACACACATCAAAATGGCCCCATGTCCATTGAATTGTATAGGAAGGTAGCACAATTGAACACCCTCCATGTGTGAACAAACAAACCTCTAGCCTGCACACATGATACAAATGTTCAATCTTCATCAGGAGAGAAATGAAACCCAATAGATGTTGACAATGGCGAAACCAAGATGAAATACTTACCATATGAAACAACACCCAATGCAATGCCACCCCAATTGGATTACATCCCAAGCATCCATCTATTCAACATGTCCTGGATGACCCAACAGTGGTTCCAAAGTCAGATCCTCACCACTACATCAAATAGATCATCAATCAGGGTTAAACAAACACAACTGTAGTCATGCATCACAAATTATACATGAACACCAGAAAGGTAGAAAAGTAATGGCAGGACCAATGTTTAGCACAACAACCATATGAATTTTATTGACAAAACTCCAAAAATGGAGTAAAAGCCAATGGGTGGTCAATGAAAAAATTTGCATATTACACTGCTGTGCCCAAATTCTTGGCTCACTAATTACTGCCACAGGAACCTCCACAGGAAGTAGCATCATCTAATGGGTAGTCCTGGCACCTTAATGGTCACCCTTGAGTTGGGTTAAGGATGGGTGGGGTTTGGGAGGGGTGGGCTTCAATTTGGGAGGGGTGCATTTCTTGTTGGGTGAAGATGGGGTATGGCTGGGTTCGCTTGTAGGGCAGAAGTCAACGGGGAGGACTTGAACATTGAAGGAATGGGTTAGGTTTTGAATTTTGGAGAGAGGGGATTTCACATGGGTAAGGGCAAGGCCACACAGGAAACTTTCCTTTGGTAAATGGGGACGGGGTGTACAGGAGGGAATAGGGGTTGGGAGGTTGATGAAGTGCCTGTGTCTGCTGTGGCTTTGTGTGTTGTTAGTGCTGGTGTATGTGTCTGAAGTATGTTTGTGTTTTTTTGGTGTCCGGTGCATGTGTGAGTGTGGGTGTTTGCATTTCTGGGATGTGGTGTATGGGGTGAGTGATGGCTCGATCTGTGGATGGTGGGGTGATTGATGTCTGGGGGTATGGTGGAAGTGGTGGCTGGGTCTGTGGGTGTTGGGGTGGGATCTGGGGGCATGGGGGAGTGGCAACTGTATCGGTATATGTTGGGGTGATATCTCAGAGTATGGTATATATGTGGTGGTGGTTGTAAGTCGTGTGAACGACTGTTGCATACTTGTGTGTTTTGTGGTGTTTGTGTTTATGTGTTCTGCTTGTAGCTTTTGAGGTGCTTTGGACATGTATCGGAATAGGGAAATTCGATAGGGAAGAGGAAGGTCGGGGGAGGATTATGAGGGGTGGAAGGCTGCTGTGGACACCAAGTGCAGCGGTGCTTGAGTTGGCAGTCCTTGCCCTGTGCAGCGGTGCTTGAGTTGGCGGTCCTTGCCCTGTGCAGCAGTGCTTGCCCTGTTCAGCGGTGCTTGAGTTGGCGGTCCTTGCCCTGTGCAGTGGTGCTTGCCCTGTTCAGCGGTGCTTGAGTTGGTGGTGCTTGCCCTGTTCAGCGGTGTTTGAGTTGGCGGTCCTTGCCCTGGTCAGCGGTGCTTGAGTTGGCGGTCCTTGCCCTGTGCAGCGGTGCTTGAGTTGGCGGTCCTTGCCCTGTGCAGCAGTGCTTGCCCTGTTCAGCGGTGCTTGAGTTGGCGGTCCTTGCCCTGTGCTGCCAAGGACTGAGGTAGTGGATGCATGTCTCCACTGGTTCTGGAGGGGGACTGGTGCCCAGAGTGCTTCATCCTGCCAAGGACTGAGGTAGTGGATGCATGTCTCCACTGGTTCTGGAGGGGGACTGGTGCCCAGAGTGCTTCATCCTGCCAAGGACTGAGGTAGTGGATGCAATGTCTCCACTGGTTCTGGAGGGGGACTGGTGCCCAGGGAGCATCACTCACCCCATGACGGTACTAGTTGCATCAGTGTCCCTGCCGCTCAGGGTTAGCGGTGCTTGAGTTGGCGGTCCTTGCCCTGTGCAGCCGTGCTTGGCCTGTTCAGCGGTGCTTGCGTTGGCGGTCCTTGCCCTGTTCAGCGGTGCTTGAGTTGGCGGGCCTTGCCCTGTTCAGCGGTGCTTGAGTTGGCGGTCCTTGCCCTGTGCAGCGGTGCTTGAGTTGGCGGTCCTTGCCCTGTGCAGCGGTGCTTGCCCTGTTCAGCGGTGCTTGAGTTGTCGGTCCTTGCCCTGTGCAGCGGTGCTTGAGTTGGCGGTCCTTGCCCTGTGCAGCGGTGCTTGAGTTGGCGGTCCTTGCCCTGTCCAGCAGTGCTTGCCCTGTTCAGCGGTGCTTGAGTTGGCAGTCCTTGCCCTGTGCAGTGGTGCTTGCCCTGTTCAGCGGTGCTTGAGTTGGCGGTCCTTTCCCTGTTCAGCGGTGCTTGAGTTGGCTGTCCTTGCCCTGGTCAGCGGTACTTGAGTTGGCGGTCCTTTCCCTGTGCATCGGTGCTTGAGTTGGCGGTCCTTGCCCTGTGCAGCGGTGCTTGAGTTGGCGGTCGTTGCCTGTGCAGCGGTGCTTGAGTTGGTGGTCCTTGCCCTGTTCAGTGGTGCTTGCCCTGTGCAGCGGTGCTTGAGTTGGCGGTCTTTGCCCTGTGCAGCAGTTCTTGCCCTGTTCAGCGGTGCTTAAGTTGGCGGTCCTTGCCCTGTTCAGCAGTGCTTGAGTTGGCGGTCCTTGCCCTGTGCAACGGTGCTTGAGTTGGCGGTCCTTGCCCTGTGCAGCGGTGCTTGCCCTGTTCAGCGGTGCTTGAGTTGGCGGTCCTTGCCCTGTGCAGTGGTGCTTGCCCTGTTCAGAGGTGCTTGAGTTGGCAGTCCTTGCCCTATTCAGCAGTGCTTGACTTGGCGGTCCTTGCCCTGTGCAGCGGTGCTTGAGTTGGCTGTCTTTGCCCTGTGCAGCGGTGCTTGCCCTGTTCAGCGGTGCTTGAGTTGGCGGTCCTTGCCCTGTGCAGCTGTGCTTGAGTTGGCGGTCCTTGCCCTGTGCAGCGGTGCTTGAGTTGGCGGTCCTTGCCCTGTGCAGCGGTGCTTGAGTTGGTGGTCCTTGCCCTGTGCAGCGGTGCTTGAGTTGGCGGTCCTTGCCCTGTGCAGCGGTGCTTGCCCTGTTCAGCGGTGCTTGAGTTGGCGGTCCTTCCCCTGTGCAGCGGTGCTTGAGTTGGCCGTTCTTGCCCTGTTCAGCGGTGCTTGCCCTGTTCAGCGGTGCTTGAGTTGGCGGTCCTTGCCCTGTTCAGCGGTGCTTGAGTTGGCGGTCCTTGCCTTGTGCAGCGGTGCTTGCCCTGTTCAGCAGTGCTTGAGTTGGTGGTCCTTGCCCTGTGCAGCGGTGCTTGCCCTGTTCAGCGGTGCTTGAGTTGGCGGTCCTTTATTGCCCAGCTGGGCTGGGGCTGGCGGTCCTTCATTGGTCAGCTGGTCTGTGGCTGGCGGGGCCCTCCTGGGCAGCTGGGCTGTGGATGGCGGGGCCCTCCTGGGCAGCGACGATGGGGCTGGCGGGGCACTCCTGGGCAGCTGTGATGATGGGCCTGGCGGGGCCCTCCTAGGCAGCGATGATGGGGCTGGCGGGGCCCTCCTGGGCAGCAGCGACGATGGGACTGGCCGAGCATTCCTGGGCAGCGGGGATGATGGCTGTCTTCTCCGCCGTGCTGCTCCTCCCAGACTTGCCGGGTTTCTTGTGGCCCTTCACCACCTTGGGAGGAGTCACAGCTGAGTCCACACTCCCACCGTGACCCCTGGGAGCGGCTTGGGTGGCTGGAGTCTTCCCCCTCTCCCGCCAGGCACTGGCCAACTTCTGGTGCTTCACAGGGGGGGGACTGGCTGTGCTGTGGCTCCATGCCACACTGGGTGTCCTGGTGGCAGAGGCACTCCGCATACCTGTGACAACAGGCACCACTGGTCCCGGAGATGTTGTGGCTGAGGTGCTAGTTCGGGACCTATGAGTTGGACGGGGTGGGAAATAGGTTAAGGGTGGACAGGAAAATTTGTATGGACACACTGGGACGGGGTTTGGGAGTGGAGGAAGAGGTGGTGGTTGTAGGAGGTGTACGTTTTGTGTCTTTGGGTGCAGGTGCATGCGCTGGAGGCTGTCGTGAGGTGGATGGCTGTTGGGTGGGTGTGTGCCTGTGTTTGTGTATCTTGGGAGGGGGCATCACAGACACACTGGGAGAGAACACAGGGGACGTGTGAATGGTAGTGGGGTGGTGATTGCACGTGAGCAGGGTGTGCTGGTGGGTGTGCTGGTGCGGGACGTATTGGCTGTAGAGGTAGTGCATGCAGGTGTGAGTGTAGACGAGACTGGGAGGGAGGAGGGGGATGACGAAGAGGGGGGCACAGTGGAGGCAGTGGATGTTGGTGTGTCTGTATGTGTGTGATGCTTGCGTGAATGCCTGTGGGATGTGTGGTGCTTATGTTTGCCTGAGCTTCCCTTGTGTGGTGAGGTGTGTGCAGGCTGGTCTGATGGTGTGCTTGGGATAGGCAGAGGTACAGGGGATTGGGTCTGGGTGGAGGAAGTTGGAGGGGGAGGCTAGACACAGGGACAATGGCTGGCATCAGTGCTGAGGCCAGAGTTTGAAAGGATCGGTGAAGTGCCATCTGACCAGAATGAATGCCCTCCAGGAATGCATTTGTTTGTTGCAACTGCCTTTCTACACCCTGGATGGTGTTCAAAATGGTAGACTGCCCAACAGTGAGTGACCTGAGTAGGTCAATGGCCTCTTCACTGAGGGCAGCAGGGGTGACAGGGGCAGGGGCTGAGGTTCCTGGGGTGAAGGTGATGCCCACTCTCCTGGGTGAGCGGGCACAGGGCGAAGGCTGAGGGGCTCCTGGGAGGGTGGTGCTGGTAGGGGGGGTGGCGGCTGTACCTGTAGAAGTGGCGGGCACAGATGTTGCCGCCACCACAAGGGACCTCCCATCGGAGGATGAGTCTGTGTCGCTGGTTTCAGCTCCTGTGCCCGCCGTGGTGCTCCCCTCGCCCTCTGTCCCACAGGTGTATTCTGAATCCGTAGTGTGGCCCTCCATGGCCATGTGGGATGCAGCTCCCTCGTGCTCCGGTGCCACTGCTCCTCCGCCTGTGGATGCTAATGCACACAAGACCAGGGAGACCACATAAAAGGGGGGGAGACAGAAGAAAGACATGTTGAGTGCATGGAATACCGCTACCGTTGGCGGACAAGACAGACACAGAAGCCCCCTGCACTATGTTGCGCTGTTGGGCTCTACAGTGCAATTCCTGGGAAATGGCCTACAAGGCTATGGATTACATATTCACACATAGATGACACAGGTGCATGAATAGCTGTACTTGGCACTCTACAGTGGTGGGGTGTGGGGCCACAGGGCCATGCCTTACGGAGGGGCCTAGGCTACGGAACTCGCCCTGGCCTAGGGAAACCCACAGCCCTCCTCCCCCACCCAGACACCTCCACTGCACGCAAAGTCAGCTGAATGAGAGTGTACACACCCCCTTGTGTCTGCTGTGATGCCCTCAAGCACCCATCCAACTCCGGGTAGGCCACCGCCAGGATCCAGAACATCAGGGAGGTCATGGTACGACGGGCACCCCTCCCACGTTGGGAGGCCATCCCCAGCTGTGCCTCCGCTGTCTTCTTGCTCCAGCGGCGAATGTCCTCCCATCTTTTATGCAGTGGGTGCTCCGTCTGTGGTGGACCCCCAGGGTCCGGACGTCCTTGGCGATGGCACGTCAAATATCCTTCTTCTGGTGGGCGCTGACCTACATGAAATGTACAGGGTAAGAAGAGAAGTCATTACCAACTGCGCCGTCAAAGTGAGTGGCCCCCATCCCTACCCTTGCCATGTGGCACATGCACCCACCGTCTTTCATGCACGCAGCACTCTGCCCCCTTCCTTCTTACAACCAGCCCTCTCCACACAGGCATAGCCCATGCAACATGCTCCCTGTGTACTTACCTGTTGGACTGGAGGACTGTAGAGTAGCGTGTACTACCCCATCAACGAGCTTCTCCAACTCCTCCGTTGTGAAGGCAGGGGCCTTTTCCCCAGACGCACGAGCCATTGTCTCTTCCAGACCGAGGTCACAGCAGCACTTGCAGTGTAGGTCCTCTCCTGTCGAAGATCAGGTATCGAGTGATTCAACAGATAGAAAATGGCGGTCACGTCCGCGGCTGTCAAGTCTGCGGCGGTGCGTACCATCACCGCCAGCGTACATCGTCATTGGCTCTGGGACCCATAGGGTCCAATGTCAACCAATGCAAAATTGTGCCGCGGTCTCCGACCACCCACCGCGATGGTGTACAACACCAGCGAAGTTACCTCACATCCCATTGTCCCACTTTAGAGGTCAGGCAGCTGCCATTTCAGGGGCCCACATGGCCTAATTACCAATTGCGTCACACGTACCTAGGCCTAGTCTCAACACACATACAGGCCACATTTTGTGTATGAATGATGTTCTGTGTAGACTGTGGGTACATACCTCTGAGTTGTTTGACTCTGTGGTCGCTGTTGTCCTTCATAGGCACCGTCCGCTGGGACATGTGAGGAGATGGTGGAATCCTCCGGTGTACCGACCGCTGGAGGACCTGTCGACAATGGAGGAAAGAAATTTGATTATCACCTACAGGTTTGACCTTGTCACAATCCAGGAACTGTGTACCAAGTTGGAGCCAGACCTGATGTCAGCAATCCACCATCCCACAGGAATTACCCCTCAAGTGCAGGTGCTATCAGTGCTCGATTTCCTTGCTAGTGGGTCTTTTCAGACAACAGTGGCCATGGCATCAGGGATGTCCCAGCCTATGTGTTCCAACGTATTGTCCAGAGTGTTGTCTGCCCTGCTGAAACACATGCAGAGCTACATCGTTTTCCCTCAGGTGGAGGATTTGCCTACAGTGAAAGGTGACTTCTATGCCCTTGGACATATCCCCAACATCATAGGTGCCATTGATGGGACCCATGTGGCTTTGGTCCCCCCCACAGGAGTGAATAGGTGTACAGGAACCAGAAGAGTTATCATTCCATGAATGCACAGATGGTATGTCTGGCCGACCAGTACATCTCCCATGTGAATGCCATGTTCCCTGGCTCAGTGCATGACGCCTACATCCTGCGGAATAGCAGCATCCCTTATGTGACTGGGCAACTCCAGCGGCACCATGTGTGGCTATTAGGTGACTCTGGTTACCCCAAACTGTCATGGCTACTGACCACAGTGAGGAATCCCAGGACAAGGGCAGAGAAACGCTACAATGAGGCCCATGGTCGAACTAGGAGGGTGATCGAGCGGACCTTCGTTCTCCTGAAGGCCAGGTTCAGGTGTCTGCATATGAAAGGTGGATCCCTATTCTACTCACCAAAAAAGGTGCCAGATCATCGTTGCCTTCTGTATGCTTCACAACTTGGCTTTGCGACGACAGGTGCCTTTTCTGCAGGAGGATGGTCCAGATGGCGGTGTTGTTGCAGCTGTGGAGCCTGTGGACAGTGATGAGGAGGAAGCAGAGGAAGAAGACATGTAGAACAGGGACTCAGTCATCCAGCAATATTTCCAGTGAAACACAGGTGAGAATACATTCCTGCCTACTACATGTACTTTAACACTTCTACCTCTATCTGTCTGTCGATTTCACCCAGTGTATGGTCACAGAGTTGTCACTTTCCCTTACAGTTTCACAGGTGTGGGTCCCAACGTGTGTCATCTGCTTAGATTCCTCATGGACTAGAGCTGTGTGACATAGGTATGTTGACGTTACTATTTCATGAGCATTTTGTCACTGTAATTGCAAATACACTATTTCAAATTCACAGACAGACTCCAGATCTTTTGGTGCTTTAAGTGTGTTTATTTCAATGCACAATATTGGAGGGCGAAGTTAAAAGGTGAGGGGTGATGGCGGAGGAGTTTCCATGGCAGAGTCCAGTCTATTAGTCTCACAGGCGCATTGCCCATATGGGCCTAGGAAGTGGAGCTGGGGCAGTTTCAATATGGACAGGGTGACAAAGTGGGACAGTGGGATGACAATCAGGGTGGTTTCATTTCTTGGCGGGGGTTTTGGCATCATGCTCTGTCGTGTTCCTGGATCTCAGGGACCGTTTGCGGGGTGGTTCTCCGTCTGCAGGGGGTGGGGTGCTGGTGTGGTGGTCCTGTGGCGGTGCCTCCTGTCCACTAGCGCCGGCGGAGGTGGTGGGCAGTTCATCGTCCATGCTAGTGTCAGGGGCCCCTTGTAGTGCCGCAGTGTCCCTCCTGGTGTTGAGAAGTTCCTTCAGCACCCCTACAATGGTGCTCAGGGCGGAGCTGATGGTTCTGAGTTCCCCCCTGAACCCCAAATACTGTTCCTCCTGCATCCGCTGGGTCTCCTGAAACTTGGCCAGTACCGTTGACATCGTCTCCTGGGAGTGGTGGTAGGCTCCCATGATGGAGGAGAGGGCCTCATGGAGAGTGGGTTCCCTTGGCCTGTCCGCCCCCTGTCGCACAGCAGCCCTCCCAGTTCCCCTATGTTCCTGGGCCTCCGTCCCCTGGACCGTGTGCCCACTGCCACTGCCCCCAGGTCCCTGTTGTTGGGGTGGTGGGTTATCCTGGGTTCCCTGTAGTGGTGGACACCCAGCTGATTGACGTGTCCTGGGGACGGAGGTATGGGCCCGCTAGGTGGGTGCTGCCCTGGTGTTTCCAGAGGGGGGAAGGTCTGTGGTGGCCTGTGCCTGTGTGAGGGGAACCAACTGTCCCGAGGCCCACGATGGTCCGGGCTGGTCATCTAGATCCAGGTGGACAGAGGTGCTGTCATCACTGTGGGCCTCTTCTGTGGGTGGAGTGGACATGTCTGGACCCTCCTGTCTGGTGACGTTGGGTAGTGGTCCTGCAGGGGTGTAAAGCCATGATTATTGCATCTGTGTGTGTCATGGTGTGCAATGGGTGGGTGACCGTGTACCCCAGTGCTGGCATTCCTGTGTGTGAGCTTGTGTGATGATGGTTTAGGGGGGTGTATGGGTATGTGCAGTGGGAATGCTTTAGTGATCGGTGTCCATGCGTTGTATTTGCATGCAGGGCTTGGTGTTGGGATGTGTGGTTTGTGATATCGGTACATTTGTGAGGAGTTGGAGTGATAGGGGTGAGGGCGAGGGTGGGGGTATGTGATAGCATGCAGGTAGGGTGGGGGATGTAATAGTTAAGATTTGATTTACCAGAGTCCATTCCTCCACCGACTCCTGCGAGGCCCTCAGGATGCAGAATCGCCAAGACCTGCTCATCCCATGTTGTTAGTTGTGGGGGAGGAGGTGGGGTCCGCCACCAGTCCGCTGAGCCGCCTGGTGGTGTCTTGTCACCACGGAACGTACCTTCCCCGGTAGGTCGTTCCACCTCTTCCTGATGTCCTCCCGATTTCTTGGGTGTTGTCCCACGGCGTTAACCCTGTCACCTATTCTTCGCCATAGCTCCATCTTCCTTGCAATGGAGGTGTGCTGCACCTGTGATCCAAATAGCTGTGGCTCTACCCGGACGATTTCCTCCACCATGACCCTGAGCTCCTCCTCCGAGAACCTGGGGTGTCTTTACTGTGCCATGTGTTGGTGTGGGTGATGTATGGGGTTGTGTGTGTGGTGATAAGTGTGGTGATATGTAGTGGTACGTGGTGTTTTGTGCATGGAAGTTGTGTGGGTGATGGTGTTGTGTGCCTGTGGATGCTAGTTTGTTGATGGTGGTGTCTCTCTCTGGCCTTCTCTCTGTAATTGTGGTAGTAGGGGTTTGTGGGTGTGTGTTTTATATTGTATTGGTTGTGTGGGAGTGGTATGTGTATGTGTATCAGGTGTGTGTATTTCGAATTGTCCAATGTGGCTGTGTTTTGTAAGAGTGTGTGTATTTTGAGCGCGGTGGTGTGTACCGCCAATGGAATACCGCGGTTGAAAGACCACCGTGTGGATTCGTGTGTCGTGATAGTGTGGGCGTATTTCTGTTGGTGTGACGGTGGAGGTTTTGTTTTCGCCAGTTTATCACTGACCTTTGGTGTAGCGGACTTGTCTGGGTGTCTGAATTTTGTCAGATTCCGAGATGTGGGTCATAATAGCTGTGGAATTCCGCGGCAGTGTGTTGGTGGTCTTCTGCATGGCAGTAAGCGGCTTTTACCGCCAATGTTGTAATGACCCCCTATGTGTGCTCAGGGCCTGTAAATCAATGCTTCTAGTAGGTCTGCAGCACTGACTGTGCCCTCCACATAAAAAGCCCTGTAAACATGTTACAGACCTGGCATTGCTGTGTCTGGTCTGTGTGTGCATTTTTAAACTGACATTTCTACCTGGCACGTGCACCCACTTGCCAATCCCAAACCTTCTCTTTTAATACATGCAAGTCACCCCTAAAGTAGGCCTAATGCCTCCCCATGGGGTGGGTGCAGTGTATTTAAAAGGAAGGACATGTAGTGGTGTGTTTTACATGTCCTGGTAGTGAAATACTGCTAAATACATTTTGTTTCACTATTCAAGGACTATCTCTACTGTAGGGTAGCATGAGAATTACCTAGAAATATCTTTTAAGTGTAGTTTTCCATTGGGAGCAGATAGAGATCTGGAGTTCGGGGGTTTTGAACTCACAATTTAAACATGCATCTTTTGGTGAAATTGGTTTTTGAAAAGTGGGCTTTTTTTTGTTTAACCATTCTGTGCCTCTGCCTCTCTACTGAATACACGTCTAAGTCAGTATGACAGTTGGGGGTTTGTGCATTCATTCTAGACAGTCACAAAAAGGGAACTGAGATGTGCCCTGCATATCCTGATGGCCCATAACCAGGCTCATGGGGATTCCTGAGTTAGAATAGTAGGATGAGTTCACACAAAGCAGTCTCCAACTCCCTGGAGTGTGTCTGGGGCGAAGGCAGGGAAAGTCAGGGTCTTGTGCACTACAAAGACTTCTCTTTGAAGTTTGCCTGCTTTAAAGACAGAAATGGGTATAAGTACTGGACATCTGGGACCACATAGTTAGAATCCTTCTGGACTGTGGAACTTTTGCCAGGAAGAGGAACTGGATGCTGTAGGAGGTACTGTCACTGCTGTCTGGTTGCTTTATTGTGCTGTCCTGCTGCTTGCTCCTTCTGTTCTGGGGTGAAAGGACTAGACGTTGCTTTCTACATCCTGCTGCCAAAGGTTCTCCAAGGGCTTGGACTGAGCTTGCCTCCTGTTAAGAAGTCTCAGGTACATCAAAAACCTTACCTCCGAGTGCCTGGGCTTTTCTGCTGAGAGTGCTAACTTGCCAAGTGGTGGCGACTGCAGTCCCTGGGCCTTTGGAAGTCTAAGCTGGTGATCTAAAGGAAAACATCCACAAATCAACGTGTTGGGTTAGAAGAATCAATGTAGCACCTGTCTCACAGCTGACGAATCGATGCACCATTTGTATCGCAGCTGGAGAATTGATGCGCACCTGTCTCATGGCTGCAGAATTGTCACAGCGACTGTTTAATAATGGTCCCATCAACATAGCATGTCTGGATCTCCCACACATAGTCCCGGGGCATGAACTTTTCTCGACCCTGCAGTAAGGAGCCGAGGCCTTGTTTTCAACCTGTCAGCCAAGAGGGAAAGTCGTAACGGGCTCCCCGTCGGAAGTTCAGCGAATGGGTCATCCCCTCCACCAAACTCGTAATCAGGCACTTATGTCCTATGCAGATGATGAACAAATCATTATGGCACTTAGTCCAGGGGGGAACTTGACCGAGTGCAGCTGGAACAATGCTTTATAAACGTTAGGGAGTGGATAGCTAGGAATTGCTGAAGACTGAACTGAAATAAGACTGAAGTCCTGAGTGTAGGAAATAACCCACTAAGATGGAGAGAAGAAAAATGGCCTGAACAATTTGGAGAGTGCCCGCAACCCACTAAGATTTTGAAAAGTCTGGGCTTTTTGATAGATGAAAAACTGACTCTTGAAACCCAGGTAAGTAAAGTTGCAGTCTTGTGTTTTAGCACCCTTAGAACAATGAGGAAATGTCCTCACTGGCTTTCTCCTTCTTCCAAAAGAGTAGTGGTGCACAGCCTTATTGGCTCTCGACTATGGGAACTCCTTTTATATCAGCAGCCTAAAGTCTGTCATTAAGAGGCTACAGGTAGTCTAAAAGGCAGCGACAAATATTTTGATGAAAATTCCCAAATTTCAATCAGCAGGTCTAGCTTTGAAGGTATTGCACTGGCTACCAATTCACAAAAGGATTATGTTCAAAGCCTCATGTATTGCCCCCAGGAACGTCCGTAAGACAGCTGCTCCAATCATTAGAAATCTCTTTATCCCTTATGTCCCTAAGTGAACTCTTCACTTCCAATCTTGGGGACCTTTATCTATCCCAGGAATCAAAAGAGCGAGATGGGGAGGCAGATCTTTTGCGTACCTGGTTCCCAGGAAATGGAACAGCCTTTCAGTAGAACCGAAAAGTCAGCAATCAGAGAAAGGGTTTAGGAAGCTGTTAAAACACAGTAGCTTGCCTCTACCCGGTTTTGACATAGGTAGCACTGGGGCACCGATGGTGTACCCATGCACACTATAAGAAACTCAATAACATAACCTCAATCTGAGTCAACAATCTGGCCTGTGTGAGAAATAGTTACAGATTCCACAGTCTCCTGGATAATTCTATTTTTCAGCACTTTAAGACATGTTATTTGCCAGTTTGTAAGTTTGTATTTGGTGTTGTATGTGCCTCTTTTAATTTATCTGTTCAATTTTATTTTCCTAAAAAAAGTTGCATATCGAGTGTCGCGTTAAATCGAGATTTTGGCGTGTTTTGAGAAAATTCATAGTATATTTAAACATGTTTTCTACCTAATCCTGTACATTTGTACTGTATTCTTTTGTTGTAGCAACTATTATTTCTTTCAAAAATTCAATTGTGAAAATGTTATTTGGTGACTTTTCGTTTAATAGTGATGTTGGCGCACTTAGCGTTCCTCGTGATTAATTGTGATTTTAGAGTATTTTCTGAAACTTCCAAATACTTATAAATAAGTTTCCTACTCTGCTATTCACATCAGTATTTTATTATTATGAAAGAGAAACTATTAATTATGTAAGTAATTCAGTTGTAAAGATGTTTTTTTTCTTCATTTAATCACAATGTCGTCTGTAGTGTTCCTCGTGATTAATTGTGATTTTAGCATGTTTTCAAAAAGTTTTAAAAACTTATACACATATTTCCTACCTATTCTTTCACATTAGTATGACATTGTTTTGGTATAGAAACTATTAATTCTGTGAGTAATTCAGTTGTAAAGATGTTATTTGGATTTCTTTTTGTTTAATCGCAACATCATTTGTAACGATTACATCATTGTTGGAGATTATCACGTGATCTCAAAATAAAGGGATTTATTTGAACAAGAAACAATTTAGTTATATAAAGGGATTTAATTGAACAAGAAACAATTTAGTTGTATTCTAGGGAAGACCACACCCCGTCTTCCCATTTGGTTTCTATCTGCAGTGGCAGAGAAAGCTGTTTTTGGCTGTGCTGAAGCTTTCCATAAATTTTGTGAGTTATTTTGGATTTTTGGTTTATAAAATGGCATCTAGTACCTCTCAGCTGTCTGAGGAGCAATCTGATGAAGAATCTTCTTCAGATAAAGAACCTCCCCAGAAGAAGCAGTTAATTGCTTAGAAATGTTTTGTAAACCTTTCAGGAGAGAATAAGACAGTGCCCAATCTGATGAAATGTACAATATGTGGGAAGATACTTTCAAGGGGATTAAACATGAAGTACTCATGGCCAACAAAAAGCAAGCATGCGTATCACAACAGGCAGTATGTAAGAGCTGTAAGGGGGGAATAGCTGGAAAAACATCACCTTCCAGTGGACCAAGACTTTCTGTAGGAGAAGTTGTGCCACCAGAGTTAGATACTGAGCTTGCTGATAATGCTCCAGAATTTGAGTGATGAGCTTCTGCCTTGATTGTAAAAAAATACTAACTGCAGATGAGCAGTAAGTCACTCTGATGAAGAATGCTGCAAAAACCACAAGTGCTAAATTTTCTATCCTAAGTTTCTTCGTTTTGATTTCAAGTTCCTGAAAGTTGAAGGACCTTGTTATGGCCTAGTTGTCATTTTATGTAAAACAAACGCCAAAACTATTTACAAAGGTTTCTGAAAATCGCAAAGAATTCTCTTTAGGACCACCTTTCCTGGTTTAAAAAAATATTATATATATGTGTGTGTGATTGCATAAGTGTATGTATGGATGATTGACTAACTGCATGAGTGCATGTATAGGTGAGTGTGTGATTTCATGAGTGGTGTATGGGTGATTAATTGAATATATGAGTGTCTGTATGGGTGGATAAGTGAGTTCAAGAGTGCATGTATGGGTGAGTAAGTGAGTAGGCAGATTGATGGCTCTATAGGTAAGTGAGTAAATACATGAGTGTTTGTATGACTGAGTAAGTGGGTGGATGAATGACTGTATAGGTAAGTACAAGAGTACATGTATGGATGAGTAAATTAGTGTGTGAGTGGTGCATTGGTGATTGAAAGAGTGTATGAGTGTGTGTATGGGTGAGTGATTGAGTACATGTGTGGGTAAGTGAGTGAGTGGTTTATAGGTGATTGTCTGAGTGCATGATTTGTGTATGTGTAATTCACTGAGTACATGAGTGCATGCATGAGTGAGTGACTGAGAGCATGAGTGTTGTATGGGTGTGTGAGTGAGTGTCGGAGTGGTATATGAGTGATTCAGTGAACGCATGCATGGTATATGAGTGAGTGAGTTAATGTGTAAGTGGTGTATGGGTACTTAACTGAGTGTACGACTGTGTATATGAGTCAGTACGTATGTGCACGAGTAGTGTATGGGTCATTAAGTGTAAAAGTAGATGTATAGCTGAGTATGTGAGTGCGTGAGTGCATGTATAGGTGAGTGAGTGCCTGTTGAGTGTCTCTCAGGGTGAGTGAGTGGGTGCATGAGTGCATGTATGAGTGAGTGCAAGAGTAGTTTATGGATAACTGAGAGAGTATGTGGTGAGTGATGAGTGGATGAGTGCATCTACGGGCAAGTGAATGAGTTCATGAGTGATGTACGGCCTGAGTGCATAATTGCAGGTATCGATACATAAGTGAGTGCATGAGTGGTGTATGGGTGAGTGAATGAATGTATGAGTGAGTGAATTAATTTATAAGTGATGTATGCATGAGTACATCTATGAGTGAGCAAATGAGTGTGTGAGTGGTGTATGGGTTATTGAATGCAAGAGTATTGTATGCGTGACTGAATGAATGTATGAGTAGTGTTTGGGTGACTGAGTGCATGAGTGTATGTATGCGTGAGTCAGTGAGTGCATGATTGGTGTATGGGTGAGTGACTGAGTGTATGTGTGGATAAGGGAGTGTGTAACAGGAGTAAGGAAGATTGACTGACTGTATGTGTGCATGTATGAGCAAGTGAGTGAGTTTATGATTTGTGAATAGGTGACTGAGTGCATGAGGGTGTATGGGTGATTGAGTGCTTAAGTGTGTGTATAGGGCTGTCTGATTGGTTCTGTCTGTAGTGTATGGGTGATTGAGTGCATGACTATTGTAGGATGAGGAAGTAAGTGTATGGGTGAGTAATGAAGTGAAAGAGTTGTGTATGGGTGATTGACTTAGTCCATGGAAGTATGTATGAGTGAGAGAGTGAGTGCATGACTGCAGTATGGGAGAGTAAATGTATGTATGAGTGGTGTAGAGATGACTGACTGAATGTGAGTGGTGTATAAATGAGTGGGTGCATGAATGGTGCATGGGTGATTGCATAAGTGCATGTATGTTTGAGTGAGTGTACAAATCCATATATGATTGATTGAATGAGCACATGAGGGGATGTATGGATATGTGAGTGACTGCATGAGTGTTACATGGGTGATTGAGTGTATCCGTGTGTGTATGGGTGTGTGAGTGAGCTTATGAGTTGTGTATGAGTGAGTGAGTGACTGCACAAGTGTGCTAATGGGTAACTGAATGCATGAGTCTATGTATGGGTTAATGAGTGAGTGAATGCATGGCTGTATAGGTAAGTGAGTAAGAACAGGATTGGATGTATGGGTGAGCAAGTGAGTGCATGAGTGGTTTATAGGTGACTAAACAGTGTAAGAGTGTGTGTATGGGTGAGTGAATTAATGAATCTGTTTATGTATGGGAAGTAAGTGAGTGTATGAGTGCTTTATGGGTCACTGACTGAGTGCATCAGTATGTATGTGGGTGTGTGAGTGAGTGTATGGGTGGTTCAGTGAGTTCATGCATAGTGTGTGAATGACTGCATGAGTGGTGTATGTATTAATAACTGAGTGCATGAGTGTGTATATGAGTGAGTACATAAGTGCATGAGTAGTGTATGAGTGATTGATTGTGTGAGTAAATTTATACATTAGTAAATGAGTTCATGCCTGCATGTACGCGCATGAATGTTTCTATGAGTGACTGAGTAACTACATGAGTACGTATATAGCAGGGTGACTGAGTCAGTGAGTGCATTTATGGGCAAATGAGTGAGTGTAGGAATGATGTATGGATGATTGACTGCAAAAGTGCATGTATGAGTGACAGTATTTGACTGTATGGATGGGTGTGTTGGAGTTTGGGTCAGAAATAAAGTTTTGGAGGCCTTATGTACTGTGCAGTGGTGGCAGATTTGATTAGTTTTTGGCTTATGCAACAAAACAGAGTAAGTTATTGTTTTTAATTTGTTTCCTTATGGAGTCTCTTTGGAAAATATTTTATCTTCAGAGTGTTTATGATATATGCTGCTCTCATTTTTGTCTTCTTTCTTCTCTCTTTAGGTGCAGCTGGGCAGGAGTGGGGACAACCGCCGGAGCTTCACAGCATAGTAACCGGAAAAGAAAAGAAAAAACCTGTGGTAAGTGTTCGGTTCCACAAGACACCCAGGTTGAATAGCACATTACTGATGTGCTCCAGCAGCATTCCCCACACGCAAGTGTCTGAATAAGGTAGTGCACAATGGGAGAGAAATTGAATGGAAACCCAGACAACCAAAAGATACAGGGTTTGTTTGTCCAACAGAAAGGGAGATTGCGTAGGTGCCTCAAAAAGATTTACAATGGAAATAATGTCCACTTACTTACCCACCTTCTTATATTCAGCTCAGGTGGGTAAGTTCTGTTAATCCCATGTGAGAATTGTGCGGTGTACAAGTTTGTGTAATGGAGCCCAACCTCCCTTTGTGTATTTCCCTTTTGCTTTTATCGCATCACTCACCATGAATGCCATTGTTCTCCAGAACCATGGCAGGGCTTTGGGCTTCCCCGGCAGAGTCCCAGGACTCTGCCTCAAATCACTCATCTTGCTCCTCCCTCCACTCATCTCCTTCTCATCCTTTGCTCCTCTCTCCAATCGACTGTTTTTCGTCCTTGCTCCTCTCTCCACTTGTCTTCTTCTCATCCTCACTCCTCTGTCCAATCGTCTTCTTCTTGTCCTCGCTCCTCTTTCCAATCGTCTTCTTCTCGTCCTCGTTATTTTCCCCTCCAGTACTCTGTTCCTCCTTACTCCTCGCCTCCTTCTCACTCTAGCTCTTTCTTTTGGCATCCTCAGTGCCTTCTCTCTCCACTCCTTTTTGGCCTCTCTTGTCCTCGCTCTCTTTTTTATCTCTCCTGCGTTTCCTCTTCTGGTTCTTCCTTCAGTCTGACCATGTTCTGAAAAACAACATCCGGGGTGAGGACCGCTCTCTCACCCATTTTTCCTTCTGTTTTGTTTTTCAAAGGCGGAATTGCAGATCCCATGGACAGACTCCCCGATAACTGTGTTAGGTCGGTGGGGATCGCATCCCAGGGTGTGTGTGAGTGAGTGCATGAGTGTTGGATGGATGATTGCTTGAGTGTATCAATGTGTTAATGGATGCGTGATTGAGACTATGAGTCGTGTATGGGTGACTGAGTGCATGAGTGGTGTATGGGTGATTAAGAAAGTGCATAAGTATGTGTATGGGTGAGTGAATGTGTGCATCAGTAAGTGTATGAGTGTTTTATGGGTCATTGACTTCATGCATCAGTGTGTGTATGGGTATCTCAGTGAGTGTATGAGTGGTAGATGAATGGTATATGAGTGATTCAGTGAGTTTATGCATAGTGTGTAAGTGGTGTTTGGGTAATTATCGGAGTGCATGAATGTGTGTATGAGTGAGTATGTAAAGGCATTAGTAGTGTATGAGTGATTGACTGGGTGTATGAGTAAATTTATAAGTTAGCAAATGAGTATATGTATGGGTGGCTGAAGATGTGCATGAAAGTGTCTATAGGTGACTAAGTCGGATCATGAGTACATATATAGCTGTGTGACTGAGTGTGTCACTGCATGTATGGGCAAATGAGTGAGTGTATGAGTGATGTATGGATGATTAACTGAGTGGTATATAGCTGAGTGACTGAAAGCATGAGTGGTGTATGGGTGAGTAAGTGAGTATGTGAGTAGTCTCTGGGTGATTGACTGAATGCATGTATGAGTGAGTTTGTGATGGTATAAGCATATGTATCAGTGAATGAGTGCATGCTTAGTGTATGAGTAGTTGACTGAGTGTATGAGTGTATGCGTTGGGGTCTGAATGCATTAGTGGTGTAGAGATGATTGCCTGGCTGCATGAGTTGGTCTATATGTGATTGAGTAACTGCCTAATTGTTTTTATGGAGGAGTGCGTGAGTATATGTTTGTGTGATGGAGCTAGTTCTGTCAGTGGGGTATCAGTGAGGCAGGGAGTTTATGAGTGATGTATGGGTAAGTAAATGACTATATAAGGGATCTATGGAAAATGTATTGGCAATATGAGTGCCTGTATTGGTGAACAAATGTTTGTGTGACTGGTAGCTTAATACCTGTGTGAGTGGTGGTGTAACTAACTCCATCTATGAACCAGGAAATAAGCAAAACAAACCAAAACAAATGTATTCCAACAGCACTTTATATTTAAAAACACTCCCCAATGTATTTCTCATCTATTTGTTTGTGCTAAGAAAAGTGTTTTGACACATCTAACACCATTAAACTGAAGTTGCTGTTGGAAAAAAACAAATGATAAACATATGTTAGTATTTAAACATCATAGTTACACAAATATGTCAATGGTCATTACTTATATTGTAAGATTATATTATACTGTAATATAAGTATCATTTTCATTATTTTACTGTTCTCAGCTTTCATACTTCTTCACCATAAACAGTGGTTTGTATAAAGCATCCTCTTTGAAAAGTGGGGAAAAAAGAATCAATGGATTGTGAAAAAAAATAACCAAAGTTGCACAGTAGATCACTACAAATAAGTGTCACTACGCACTGCACTCACTACAATTGATTAGTGGCTTTTTAAGAGATACTATAGTAAGCTAAACACATATATATTTTAATAAATGTTCTTATATATTATATCTGGTACAATATCAGAACTAAATGTGAAGTCCTCTTCAATTTTACAGATCGTTGAGAAAACATCATCTCTGGTAGGCCAAATGATATGTAAACTGCTGAAGAACCATCTACAAAAAAATCCACACAGGACTAATTTTTGTCATTTCGGATAGACATGTTTGGTTGGAGAAACAAAGGGGCCAATTTTTGAGTGTTGACCACATTTCTTGGTTTCAAATTAAGACTGCTCCAATTGCAGCATGAGCATCCAGTTTCAGACTTTAATGGGAGGGCACTGTATTCAGTGCTTATATTAACTCCTTCCTGAAACATGAAAATACTCTTGATTTTTGAAAATCTTCTTTGGAAACATTATTGTTAATAGGCCAAATAATGACTAAAAAAATAGATGAACCATACAGAGGAAACACAGTACGCCACTTTTATAAGTAGAATTCTTTTTTAGAACTTTGGTTGAAGAAAGAGGAGATATGAGTTTGTTTTTTTGAATGGAAGTTATAGTTTGTATTTTAGGTTGATATCATTGCATTCTGTCCATTCAGTTTCTTCAAATATGCATTGTAATGTCCAGAGGTTGTATTAACTCAGTTGAGACTGATGGTAGTCATAGTAGGAAGAGTTCTTCGTAATAATGATATTTGTCCAGCTTTGAATTTCATAATTTGAGCTTCTAATTTGGAACCATCTGGTCTGCATCATTGTAGCATTACTATAAAGTATGTTCCTATTCCTTGTAGAAAAAATGTAGAGAGAAGGTCGGATCTGAAGTTTGGGCAGGTCATATTTTGGTTAGCATTTCTACACAATTTCTCAAAAGGCACAGCTTTAGAATCTGGTAATGTTAAACAAAGAAATCATTCAGAATTGATTTGAGCGCTAGATGCAAAAGAGCAGTTTTTGCAATCATGGCTCCATTTGTAGCTGAGTCCAAATAGATCATCAATATTTACTTATTTTTCTTCTACGACTCCAAGCATGACCATAAATACATGTGCATCTTTCTGAGTGTTGAGAGTACATATATCTATAAGGTCTCAGATCCCTGAAGTAGAATGTATTACAGTTCTGTCACTTATTAAACATTGCAGCAAATGAGACAGTGCAGAACACATTCTCGTATCTAATTGTTGTTCAAGATGGTTTACTAAATGGTATCAATGGAACAGGACATTGAGAACAACATTTGCATAGCAGTTGACACCTGAACTGTTGTCCAACTGGTAAGCTACAATTTTACTGTCTTTTTTCACTTTTCTCTTCTTGGCACGTTCTCTGTTATCCTTTTTTCCTTTCTTTTCTTGAGAGTCTGTAGACTGTTTTGTGATCTTCCACTTTTGGCATAGTATCTGTTTCTGATAAACAGGGTACTGTCCTAAATGAGGAGCGTATAGAGTTCTTAATCAATTGTCCTTTCCTACACAGCTTACATCAGGACTAACTTTAGTTTCATCAAAGTCAATCAAAAACAAACCAAACAAGGTTCTAATTCACAACAATTCTACATATGACATTTTGTCTCTGAAAACAGAACTTTCAACATCAACCAAAGCTGCATCTACCCTTAAATCTTTTGATTTATGGATGGTTATAGCATACGCTAAAGACAGAAGAAACTTATCATTGAATATGTGGCTTTTACAAGCAAAAGCTGTGCAACACACCAACCAATCTTTTTCACATCATCTATATGATCAAAATATTTAGCCAAATACTCTACTTCTTCTCTATTAGGAAATTACTGACATCAGTACCTTTTCCCATTGCACCATTTACTAAGCCTTCCACAACATTTCATTAGCATCATACAAAAACTAGAACATTTTTGCAGACATGTAAATACTTCTCTAATCCTGCTGCATTGGATACTAATTTCACAAAATAATCCAGTTTTGCTTGCAGTTTTTTTGTCAGTAGTTTTGTGATTCCCTGATGTTCCATTTTATCAATAGATGTAATTTCCAAAATATCTTCTTTTTCCAACTTTAGTAATTTCTCATTCAAGTTTGAGAACTCTTGAAGTGTTGGCAATATACAAACTATAGACCTCTTCTTTAATGAAACTGAACAGTAATGCTGGTGCAGAAATGGGAGATAAGAATAAACTTTTGATAAGGAGAGTTTCTAAAGTACGTTTCCCCTGTTTTGTTAGGACTCCCACTCTAATGTCTCTCAGTATGTCTCCATATTCTATAGCTGAGTCTGGGCTCATATTTTTTTACTAACTCTTTGTATTCAAATTTTAACCAAATATTTATGTTAACAATATGTCCTAGGGAACTCCTTGTTTCATTACGCAAAAGTGTTTTGTATACAGGCTGTCCTTTTAGAGAACATCATAATTTGTTCCTAAAATCTGCTGCATCCTTAAGTGTTTGAAATTATGTTTGATACTATCTCACTTCATCAATACTTAGAAGCTTCATATTTTCCAAGGCTCTTGATACCTCATGGCAAGTATCACCAGATAACGTCTGATATTCTAGTGTATTGTCATGTTCAACAGGTAGCATTAGTAGTCAATGCAGAGTAATTCCTTTAAAGTTATGTGCAACTAATCCTGTTGGTGCTGTTACTACATATGAGAAATGTGAATGTGTAGTCTTCTATAGATAACTGGTGAGAACGTTAATCTGGAAGGTTTTGCCATTGCCAGCTTGTCCACTAATGTACAATAATATTGGTTTATATCTAGAACATTCAGAGTTTCTTCTCATTGAGAAATCAGTGTTCTATATTAGTTTTAACTTCATTGTAAATTTGTCTTTGTTCATGGTTCAGTCGTTCCACTAATAGTTAAAATTCTCCATATTCCACTCTTGCCTGCTTGATGGCAATCTCAACCTCATTCATAGCTATAGCTGCTTCATTTAGAATAACTGGTTCTCCAGGAGGATCTTGACTTGCTAGTCCAGAACTTTCTCTGCTTTGTAAACTCTCCCTGGCTATCTCAGCAGCGATGGTTTCTTCCTGTTCGATCTCATCATTCAACATCTGCAAGTACATTGGAAAGACGCACCACTGAATACTGTATTTTGCAGCGTTGAATGAGTCTTCATAACAATCATAGTGTCCAAGTAGACCTGTTTCATCTCGCCATGGTTTGAATATTTACAAAAGTGCCAAGCAAAATAAGTCTCTTCTGTCTGGAGTTTGGCAACGGAGCTTCATTTGATTAATTAGATTTCCTTTGTTTTGTCTTACCAAACAACCATCACAGCCAATGACTGCAAGTTGTCCTTCAGCTACATTACTTCTATATGTATAATGTTGAAGTACTTCATAAAGACACATGTTTTCAAGATGTGTATTCCTTTTTGGGTAGTATGTGTCCAACATGTTAGTTTTTAGAATGTCTGGACACTCAGGTTCAAGGTACTGTATTTCTTAGAACAATTTCAATACTCTGCTATGACTGCTTGCAATACATAGGCTTACCCCCACAATTCCTCTAGACTTTGAGAGCTAACTTGCTGAGCTCAAACTATCTGTGCATTCATAAGATCCAATTTCCCTATGTGAAAGCATTTTCAAACTAAAACTATACACATTCTTGTAAGACTCTCTTCTGCAGATATCTTCTCCCACATTTCCTCCATCTCTGTCTTCTCAGACCTTGTTATATAAGAAGTCATACAGCGAGCCACAGCAATAGAATTAACTGCAACAAACTGCATATCCATATTTGCATTCCAAATTTTCAGAATAACAGGGTTGTGGTCATTTATATATTTCAAAGCTTCTGTTCTTCTGAGATTGTATGTATTTTTCTGTGAGTTCTGTATCAGGGTGTGCATCACTGCAGACAAAAAGCAGCTCACTCTTCCTTCTGAGATCACAGGTCATGGGAATCCAAAACAACATCTTGTGTAAAATTTTGCTTTTGATCAGTATTTTCGATGACAGTATTTACCACACTTGTGATTTTGAAATCGTAGAACTTGTCTCAATCGTTTGTCAGAAGTTTCTTTTGGAATGGCACATGTCACATACTGTTCAATGAAAGACAAAACACACTCCTCAGTCTCTGTTCCAAATTTTGGTCTATAAGAGCATGTGAATATGTGGAGCACCTCTAGCCTGGTACTTTATGTGACAAAAGAAATAAGTCACAATGCTTAAAATCTGTGATTAAAATATCTGCAAATATTTTCAGGGTCCAACAAACATAGTTCTCCTGGTGTCTTCAGATTAATGTCTTTTATATTTGAGTTTGCTTCTCGTAAAAATGGAAGCAGTTCATCTCATGCATACTCAGCACAACTGAGTGTGAGAAACAACATAGGTGATCCTAGGTGTCTCAACATGCATTGTAACTCACCGTGACTACCAATTCTCATTAGTTCCACGTTGACATGCCATCAAATCAATAAAGTTGTATTCCAGGTTTTCATCTTTTCATTGAATGCTGTCAACAATTTCTCTTGCAGACAAATGAATCAGATTTACTCCTGTTTTGAAAATGTGATTTACTGCATAAGAGAAGCCAGACAAGTCTCTCTCAAATAGTAGGTGCAACAAATAAGGAATAGACTGTTGAAATCTAGGGTCCTCTGAATATAGTCTAGTTGATTTGTCTTCAGCTGTTAGTATCTGTATAGGCTTGTCACCATAACTACCACCTACTCCATTACAAAACATATGTGGAAAACAATGAGCTTCTAAGCTTTCCCCCCAGACACTTAGTGGAGCTCCTTTTGATTTTTTCATTTAAAATAGATCAATAGTATCTCCAATAATCTCTTTAGAATGTAAAAGATAAATACTGAAATGTTCATCGATTTCTTTTGTTCCTGATCTATCCACCTTTTCAATCTGACTTCTTGATGTTAATGAGACATCTTCCATATGGGTACTATCTTGAAGGACATTTCTATAGTAAAAAAAAATTGTACCAGATAATATGTTGCTCTTTTTACTTTACTAACATCTACTAACTCTTGCCATATCTTTTTACTCTCGGTAGGCACACAATTGACCAGAATTACAAGTCCTTCTTCCAAGTCTCCTTGTACACCTACAGTTTCAACATTCTGCTTCAAATCTAATGGTAAATACACACCTCTACCTTTAAGTTATTTCTGGAGCTCAGTTGAAGGTAACTTTCCTGTCTTTGGCTCCAAACAGACTATAGATTGAAAAGGATATAAAGATTGTATCAGTATAGATTCATAAACATTCAAATCTTGAAGTTCTTGTGGAAAAGGAACTAGTTCTAACTTGTTGTATACTGCACTAGATCACATGTTATTATCCTCTAATTTATTATAACAGTACTTAAAAACAATCTGTTGAGTGGACAATCAAAGTGTTCCTCCATTAAATAAAATGCAAAATCTTGCCACTTATCTCTACTCTCTTTAAGTTTTGAAGCGATTATAACATTACAAGTTTGACTGTTGTAGTTACTGCATCGACAAAAAATACAAACAAACTCCGGTTTCTCTGAAGAGACTGTGCTAAATTTTCTAATCTCTTTATGAAAGTTATGAACAGAAATATCTGTTTCCTGTTCTGGTACATCTGCACTTTCTAGGTGTTCATATTCTCTGCACTTGACTTCAGGTCCAAAGAAACTAAATTACCCATTACCACAAACCTTTTCTACCTCTACCACTGTTACATGCAAAAGAGTTTTATTCATTTCTTGTAAACAAAGTGCAGGACTCATCACATGATAAGGCCTCCTAAACTTTGCATTTGCAAGTGGTGCACAGCTAACATTCTAAAATGATAAAAGATGTTTTGGTACACTTTCATTTGATAAATATGCTAGTGCATGTCCCTGTAGGTCTGTATACCTTCTTAATTTGCATGGATCTAATATTTGCAAAATGGCATTCTTCTGTTTAAAACGTTTCCATGGCAATACAGGTATGGAATTTCTCACTAACTCAATTGATTGCTAGCAAACACTACAAATATTGCTACACTTCCACTTATATACAGGGGCTTATGTGTGCCTTCCATGTCCTCTACATTTCTAGGTGTGATTGCCTCTTTCTCAATCGGATAACCATCTTTCATCTTATAACAACATCCAGATTTATCAACTGCATGTACTAGTCTGTTCTCTTGCAAGTAGTGTTCTTCATTGAAGAAAGGCTCAGTATTAGAAGTATGTCTCCATTCACCACTAAAAACTTTGCAAAAGTTATCTCTGTTTATAAATCTTTCCTCTGACTTTTTCTCTTCATAGTCAATACTATTTTGTTTAGTGTTTTCTTCTGTCTATCAATCAAAATAAATAGCTTCCTCTTCGGAGCAAATGCCTTATCAACTATACCCTCAACACGTTACTTTTGTCTAACAGTGACTCTCCTTCTTTTACACATCGTCATACCACAACCAGACGAGTTTCTGGCCACATGGGGTAAGTGCCTTTGTCACTCTGTGGCCAGGAACAAAGCCTGCACTTAGTGGAGGTGCTTCCCACATCCCCCTGCAGGAACTGTAACACCTGGCTCATGCCTGTTGTTACAGCACCCCAGGGCATCCCAGCTAGTGGAGATGCCCGCCCCTCCGGACACAGCCCCCACTTTTGGCGGCAAGTCCAGAGGAGGTAATGAGGAAAACAAGGAGGAGTCACCTACTAGTCAGGACAGCCCCTAAGGTGCCCTGAGCAAAGGTGACCCCTGCCTTTAAAAATCCTCCATCTTGATTTTGGAGGATTCCCCCAATAGGAATAAGGATGTTCCCCCCCTCCCCTCAGGGAGGAGGAACAAAGAGGGTGTAGCCACCCCGCAGATCTAAACACCCCCCTAAATTCAGTATTTGCGGGTGACCCTGAACCCAGGAAATAAGATTCCTGCAACCTGAAGAAAGAAGGACTGCTGGCCTGAAAGCCCCGCAGAGACGACGGAGGTGACGGCTGACTTGGTCCTGGCCCTACCGGCCTGTTTCCGGACTCAAAGAACCTGCACAGCGATGCATCCGGCGGGACCAGCAACCTCTGGGGACTCAGAGGGCTGCCCTTTACCCGGGGGACCAGAAACCTCCCGGGAACAGCGGCACTGTTCAGAAAAAACAACAAATTTGCAACAGGGAGGCAACTTTGGAGGGGCTCTCGCTTCCCTCCGGAGGCGTGGGTCTTCACGCTCTGTACCCGACGCCCCCGGCTTGGGTCCAGGACAACTGGCACCACGGGGAGGACTACCAGGTAACTCCAGCGGCGTGGACAACCTGGGTCAGCCTCCCTGAACCCCCGCAGGGAGGCCTGCGGAGGGGTTCCGGAGGCTCCCCCTGGCTGTGACTGCCTAGTAACAAGGGAACCTGATGCCTGGACCAAGCACTGCGTCCGCGGCCCCCAGGACTGGGGGGAACCGCCTACCGGTGCAGGGGTGGCTGGCGGACGGCCCTCATCCTGGCCCGGTCAGTGGCTGGCTGGGGGTGTCTCCTGTGCCCTGCCTGGATCGCCGGAGTGGCCCCTGGGTCCCTCCTTTGCTTTCAATGGCAAACCGGATGCCTAATTTGCACACTGCAGCCGGGTGCCCCTGTGCCACTGAGGGTTTGTTTTGTGTACTTGTGTGTGTGACCCCACAGTGCTCTACAGAACTCCCCGGGTCTGCTTCCCGGGGAGGCGGGTGCTTGCCTGCAGGCGGACTGGAGCCGGAGAGCCCCTGTTCTCCATGGGTGTCTATGTGTTTTGGGCCCTCCTTTGACCTCTGTGGCTGACTGGCCCTGTGTTGATGGTGTGGTGGCTTTGGGGTTGCCTTGACCCCCACACACACCCCTCACTCACCCAACTCAACCCCACTCACAACCCCCCCACCACACTCACCACCTGGGCCCCCACCTCACACAAAGAAACCAAAAAAACCATGAACTCCATCCACTCCGGATCCCCCTCCGACCCCTGCCCACATCGCATCTACAACAAAGCCAGCCCAACCATCGTCCCCATACTCCGTGACATAATCAACTCCTCTTTCGACTCCGCCACCTACCCAGACCCCTGGAAGCATGCAGAAATCACCGCTCTCCTAAACAAAACCAAAGTCGACACTGAGATCCTCGCCAACTATCGCCCCATCTCCCTCCTCGCTTTCCCCGCCAAGGTTGCTGAGAAACTAGTCAACGCCCACCTTTCCCACTTCCTCGAAGAAAACAACACTCTTGACCCCTCACAATCCGGGTTCCGCAAGAAGCACAGCACGGAAACTGCCCTAATTGCATGCACTGACGACATCAGGACCAAAGTCGACAAAGGCGAGACCGTCGTACTCATCCTCCTAGACCTCTCCGCAGCCTTTGACACTGTCTGCCCCCCCACACTCTGCACATGCCTCCACAACATAGGAATTCACCACACAGCCTTAGACTGGCTCACCGCCTTCCTCACCGACCGGACCCATAGAGTCCGCCTTCCACCTTTCCACTCCACCACTACCAAGATCATCTGCGGAGGCCCCCAAGGGTCCTCCCTCAGCCCCACACTCTTCAACATTTACATGATCCCCCTAGCCAACATCCTCCGACTACACGGAATTACTATCCTCTCCTACACAGATGACACTCAACTCATCCACTCACTCAACCGCAACCCCACCACCTCCAAAACCAACCTACACGCTGCTCTCCTCGATACCGCCATCTGGATGACAACTAACCACCTCAAGCTTAACTCCAACAAAACCGAGATCATCATCTTCGGCCCCAACAAAACCATATGGGATGACTCCTGGTGGCCCACCGCCCTAGGCCCCGCACCCACCCCTGCAAATCACGCACGCAACCTCAGCATCATCCTGGACCCCTCCCTCTCCATGACACAACAAATCAATGCACTAACCTCCTCCTGCTTCCACACACTCCACACTCTAAAAAAACCTTCCAATGGATTCCCCCAGAGACCAGGAAGACAGTCTCCCATTCACTCATCAGCAGCAGACTTGACTACGGTAACGCCCTCTACGCCGGCACCACACTCAAACTCAAACGCAAAATCCAGAGAATCCAGAAAACAGCTGCACGCCTCGTCCTTGGCCTCCCCCGCCATGAACGAATCTCACCACACCTCAAATCTCTTCACTGGCTCCCCATAGACAAGAGAATCACTTTAAAGATCCTCATCCACGCACACAAATCCCTCCACCACACCGGCCCGACCTACCTCAATGAAAGAGTGAACTTCCACACTCCCACCCGCAACCTCCGATCAGCCGACCTTGCACTAGCTATAGCCCCCCGCATCCATTGAACCGCCACAGGAGGCAGGGCCTTCTCCTACCTCGCCTCCACAACCTGGAACTCCCTCCCACCAACCTCTGCAAAACCTGAGACCTCCTACTCTTCAGAAAAAACCTCAAGACATGGCTGTTTGAACAATAACCCCTCTCACCTCCCTCCCACTAGCGCCTTGAGATCCTCACAGGTGAGTAGCGCGCTCTATACATTTTTTTGATTGATTGATTGATTGCTTGGACTCTGTGTGAGAAAGTAGCCTCTTTCTAGCCTTGTTACCCCCACTTTTTGCCTGTTTGTGAGTGTATGTCAGGGTGTTTTCACTGTCTCACTGGGATCCTGCTAGCCAGGGCCCAGTGCTCATAGTGAAAACCCTATGTTTTCAGTATGTTTGTTATGTGTCACTGGGACCCTGCTAGTCAGGACCCCAGTGCTCATAAGGTTGTGGCCTATATGTATGTGTTCCCTGTGTGGTGCCTAACTGTCTCACTGAGGCTCTGCTAACCAGAACCTCAGTGGTTATGCTCTCTCATTTCTTTCAAATTGTCACTAACAGGCTAGTGACCAATTTTACCAATTTACATTGGCTTACTGGAACACCCTTATAATTCCCTAGTATATAGTACTAAGGTACCCAGGGTATTGGGGTTCCAGGAGATCCCTATGGGCTGCAGCATTTCTTTTGCCACCCATAGGGAGCTCTGACAATTCTTACACAGGCCTGCCACTGCAGCCTGAGTGAAATAACATCCACGTTATTCCACAGCCATTTTACACTGCACTTAAGTAACTTATAAGTCACCTATATGTCTAACCTTTACCTGGTAAAGGTTAGGTGCAAAGTTACTTAGTGTGAGGGCACCCTGGCACTAGCCAAGGTGCCCCCACATTGTTCAGGGCCAATTCCCTAAACTTTGTGAGTGCGGGGACACCATTACACGCGTGCACTACATATAGGTCACTACCTATATGTAGCTTCACAATGGTAACTCCGAATATGGCCATGTAACATGTCTATGATCATGGAATTGCCCCCTCTATGCCATCCTGGCATAGTTGGCACAATCCCATGATCCCAGTGGTCAGTAGCACAGACCCTGGTACTGCCAAACTGCCTTTTCTGGGGTTTCACTGCAGCTGCTGCCAACCCCTTAGACAGGTTTCTACCCTCCTGGGGTCAAGCCAGGCTTGTCCCAGGATGGCAGAACAAAGGACTTCCTCTGAGAGAGGGTGTTACACCCTCTCCCTTTGGAAAATGGTGTGAAGGCAGGGGAGGAGTAGCCTCCCCCAGCCTCTGGAAATGCTTTCTTGGGCACAGATGTGCCCAATTCTGCATAAGCCAGTCTACACTGGTTCAGGGGACCCCTTAGCCCTGCTCTGGCGCGAAACTGGACAAAGGAAAGGGGAGTGACCACTCCCCTGACCTGCACCTCCCCTGGGAGGTGTCCAGAGCTCCTCCAGTGTGCTCCAAACCTCTGCCATCTTGGAAACAGAGGTGCTGCTGGCACACTGGACTGCTCTGAGTGGCCAGTGCCACCAGGTGACGTCAGAGACTCCTTCTGATAGGCTCCTTCAGGTGTTGCTAGCCTATACTCTCTCCTAAGTAGCCAAACCCTCTTTTCTGGCTATTTAGGGTCTCTGTCTCTGGGGAAACTTTAGATAACGAATGCAAGAGCTCATCAGAGTTCCTCTGCATCTCTCTCTTCACCTTCTGCCAAGGAATCGACTGCTGACCGCGCTGGAAGCCTGCAAACCTGCAACAAAGTAGCTAAGACAACTACTGCAACTCTGTAACGCTGATCCTGCCGCCTTCTCGACTGTTTTCCTGGTGGTGCATGCTGTGGGGGTAGTCTGCCTCCTCTCTGCACTAGAAGCTCCGAAGAAATCTCCTGTGGGTCGACGGAATCTTCCCCCTGCAACCGCAGGCACCAAAAAGCTGCATTACCGGTCCCTTGGGTCTCATCTCAGCACGACGAGCGAGGTCCCTCAAATCCAGCAACTCTGTCCAAGTGACTCCCACAGTCCAGTGACTCTTCAGTCCAAGTTTGGTGGAGGTAAGTCCTTGCCTCACCTCGCTAGACTGCATTGCTGGGAACCGTGACTTTTGCAGCTACTCCGGCCCCTGTGCACTTCTGGTAGAAATCCTTTGTGCACAGCCAAGCCGGGGTCCACGGCACTCTAACCTGCATTGCACGACTTTCTAAGTTGGTCTCCGGCGACGTGGGACTCCTTTGTGTAACTTCGGGTGAGCACCGTTTCATGCATCCTTGTAGTGCCTGTTTCTGGCACTTCTCCGGGTGCTACCTGCTGCTGAGAGGGCTTCTTGTCTTGCTCGATGCCCCCTCTACCTCCTGGTCCAATTTGCGACCTCCTGGTCCCTCCTGGGCTACAGTAGCATCCAAAAATGTTAACCGCATGATTTACAGCTAGCAAGGCTTGTTGGCATTGTTTTGGCGGGAAAACACTTCTGCACAACTCTCCACAGTGAGAGGGATCCGTCCACCAAAGGGAAAGTCTCTAGCCCTTTTTGTTCCTGCAGAAACCTCAGCTTCTTCTGTCCAGTAGAAGCTTCTTTGCACCCACCTCTGGCATTTCCTGAGCATCTGCCCATCTCCGACTTGCTTGTGACTTTTGGACTTGATCCCCTTGTTCCACAGGTACCCAAGATTGGAAATCCATTGTTGTTGCATTGTTGATTTGTGTCTTTCCTGCATTATTCCTCTAACACGACTTCTTTGTCCTTAGGGGAACTTTAGTGCACTTTGCACTCACTTTTCAGGGTCTTGGGGAGGGTTATTTTTCTAACTCTCACTATTTTCTAATAGTCCCAGCGACCCTCTACAAGGTCACATAGGTTTGGGGTCCATTCGTGGTTCGCATTCCACTTTTGGAGTATATGGTTTGTGTTGCCCCTATCCCTATGTGTCCCCATTGCATCCTATTGTAACTATACGTTGTTTGCACTGTTTTCTAAGACTATACTGCATATTTTTTGCTATTGTGTACATATATATTGTGTATATTTCCTATCCTCTCACTGAGGGTACACTCTAAGATACTTTGGCATATTGTCATAAAAATAAAGTACCTTTATTTTTAGTATAACTGTGTATTGTGTTTTCTTATGATATTGTGCAAGTTACACTTGTGGTACTGTAGTAGCTTCACACGTCTCCTAGTTCAGCCTAAGCTGCTCTGCTAAGCTACCATTATCTATCAGCCTAAGCTGCTAGACACCCTATACACTAATAAGGGATAACTGGGCCTGGTGCAAGGTGCAAGTACCCCTTGGTACTCACTACAAGCCAGTCCAGCCTCCTACACTGTGTACACACTATCTCTCACTTTGAGATGGTACATACATCGACCTTGGAGCAAACTCAGTTTTGATGACTTAGAAACACAACTAACAGCCAACACAGATCTAGATTCAATTACTTCTGTTCCAAAACTTTATGAGTGGCTACAGGAAGCTTTTGATATCCTAATACCACTCAGAAAAACTAAACAGGACAAAAGAAAACCAACACCAACACTTAAAAAGATAAAGCAACAAATCAGAAAGTTGTAGCGGACCTGGCTCAAAACAAACAACAGTCAAGATAAACTGCAGCTACCCAAACTTAACAGAATATACAAATCGTCTATCAAAAAAGCTAAAAAAAGTAATACTCAGGCAGAATTCAAAATGCAAAATCTGCAACCAAAGAATTTTATAAAATTCTCAATGAATTTCAAAAACCTATATGCATGGAAGGAAGTCATCCCACTACTCAAGATTTCAGAAAACAAAATGGCAACTCATTGCACAACCAAGGCTGACACATTGGACTCCTTTTTAAAACAGAAGAAAACCATCAGCACCAACCCCTTTCATAAAATACCCTCTAAGAACAAACCAACCCAGCCTCTACAGTCCTTCAAACAAATATCACAAGGTGAATTTATGGATTTGGTCAGAGAAAGCAGACCTTCTGGTTGCCCTTCTGACCCTTTCCCCCCACACATCTTCAAGAACATTCTTTTATCTACTTCTGCTGCCACACCTGTAAGAAGAATCATCAACAACTCTTTAACTTCAGGAACGTTTCCTGTAGACCTGAAAAAAGGCATACATATGACCGTTATTAAAGAAAACAAACATAGACCCGCAAGACCCCAGCAACTACAGAACAATCACAAATGGACCTTTCATGGACAAACTGATAGAAAGAGCAGCACCACCCAGATGTTACAATTCATTGAAGACAATTCTATACTTTCAGACTTCCAAACTGGATTCCACCCAGGAAGAGACACTAAACCAGCACTCATAGCAATCTGGGATGATCCTAAAAACAGAGTCAACAACAATGGAGTTGCTGTACTACTTCTCTTGGACCTCTCAGCTGCCTTTGATACGGTTGACCATGCCACCCTAATTCAGAGACTCCACGAAGCTGGCATAGAAGGGACTGCTCTCGACTGGATTACATCCTACCTTCAAAAATGAACTAATTATCTTTTCTCCCCCCCCTTCTCGTCCAAACCCTACCTCACAAAAGCAGGGGTCCCCCAAGGATCAATCATCTCACCTTTGCTTTTCAACAGCTACATGATATCATTACCAGAACTGATCAATGATTTTCATCTCCCATGCTACAACTATGTAGATGACACACAAATACTACTTAAATTATAATGCCCCAAAAACATTGAACACTCACTAATCTTCATTTGCCTCAGAGCTGTTGATCAGTGGATGACTTGGAGCCATCTCAAACTAAATGCCTCCAAAACAGAAATACACATATGTGGTGACTGGAAAAATTATGACCCACTGTGCTCCTGGCCTGACGATCTCGGACCAGCTCCTCAATTATCCAAGGAAGTTAAAAACTTTGGAATCACCATGGACTCCAAGTTAACTATGAAAGCCCAAGTGGACAAATTAGCACAAACAAGCTTCATCACCTTGAAGACTCTATGACACATCTTCCCCCTCCTCAGATTTCCACACAAGGTGCAAGCTACTATCTCGCTTGTACTATCCGAACTGGATTATGCCAATGGCCTCTGCCATGGATCATCTCTAGCTTTTATGAAAAAACTACAATGTATTCAGAACTCCGCAGCCAGGCTACTATTGCATGTAAAGCCACAAGCCCACATCTCCCCTGCCTTGAGAGCACTACACTGGTTACCTGTTGCCAGAAGATGCACCTTCAAGCTGCTTTGTATCACCCACAAAGCTGTGCATGGAACAGGACCGCTTTCTTATCAGAAACAAAATGACCAAATACATTCAACAAAGAAACCTCTGCTCAAGATTGCCACCCCGCCTCAGAATGCCACCATACAAGAAAAAGACTATAGGTGGTACATCCTTCTCTGCTCAAGCAGCCAAACTATGGAATTCATTACCCCCAACTATAAGAGCCACAGATAACTATCTTGTCTTCAGAAAACTACTCAAGAGATGGCTCTTTCCTTTATAACCACCATATTCAAACAGCTATGGACTGCATTTGCCTATGTTGATACATATTTGTATCCATTATATGTGTATATTCTAGTTATATATAGTTTTTTAGAAATTATGTATCGCTACTATGTCCTAACAATAAACTACACAGATAGGCCCTCATTACAACCCTGGCGGTTGGTGGAGAAGCAGCGGTCTTACCGCCAACAGGCTGGCGGTAAAATTTTGAATTATGACCATGGCGGTTACCGCCATAGTCATCCGCCACTTCTCCGATCCGACCGCCAGGGCGGAGACGACCGCTGGGCTGGAGACCTGGGTCTCCAGCCCGGCGGTCGTCACAATATCGCCGGCGGTATCATGACCCGGCTGACAGCCATGGATTTCATGGGGTTAGGAACCGCCATGAAATCCATGGCGGTGAGCACTATCAGTGCCAGGGAACTCCTTCCCTGCCACTGATAGGGGTCTCCCCCACCCCCACCTCGAGTCCTTCCCCTACACCCCTGTTAGAAATGGGGTCTTTGGTTGACAGTCAGGTTACCCCCTGTTCAAGCAAGGACCATCACTCTAGTCAGGGTAAAAGAGAATCACCCTCAGCTAACCCCTGCTTACCCCCTTGGTAGCTTGGCAGAGCAGTAGGCTTAACCTCATAGTGCTAGGTGTAAAGTATTTGTACCAACACACACAGTAACTTATTGAAAACACTACAAAATGACACAACACCGGTTTAGACAAATAGGAAATATTTATCTAAACAAAACAAGACCAAAACAACAAAAATCCGACATACACAAGTCAAGTTATGAATTTTTAAAGATTAAACTCAAAAATAGCACTTAGAAACATAAAATGCTTCAATGAGATGTTAACACGACTTCGTGACGGAGTCGTTCCCAACAAGCTGACACCAGCGGCGCCGGACACGGAGTCGTGTAGACCCCCAAGTACAGTAACTTTGGTGAAGAGTGAAAACAAGCCGATGCGCAAAGTCGGGAATCGCGGCGTCTGTTGAATCCGTGCACTTCAAGCGGCATCGGTCACGATGAGGTGCGGCGACTTCCACGGAGTCGCGGACTTCAGCGGGGCTGCTGCGGCGTCAGGCCTGCGAAGAGCGTCGCGTTCCAGCGAAGGTCACGGCGTCAGGTGCAGGCAGCGTTACCAGATTCAGCAGCGGCGTCGGTCCGGAGTCGTCTGAAGTCGATTTCCACCAGCTTTCCTTTCAAGGGCCCAGGGACTGGATAGGGCACCACTTGTCAGAGCAGGAGTCTCTCCAGAGACTCCAGGTGCTGGCAGAGTGAAGTCTTTGCTGTCCCTGAGACTTCCAACAACAGGAGGCAAGCTCTAATCAAGCCCTTGGAGATTTCTTCACAAGATGGAAGGCACACAAAGTCCAGTCTTTGCCCTCTTACTCTGGCAGAAGCAGCACTGCAGGAAAGCTCCACAAAGCACAGTCACAGGCAGGGCAGCACTTCTTCCTCAGCTATCAGCTCTTCTCCAGGCAGAGGTTCCTCTTGATTCCAGAAGTGTTTCTAATGTCTGTAGATTTGGGTGCCCTTCTTATACCCATTTTAGTCTTTGAAGTCACCTTTCTTCAAAGGGGACTCACACCTACTTGTGAAATCCTGCCTTGCCCAGGCAAGTCATCAGACACACAGCAGGGGGTTGGAGCCGGCATTTTCAGAGGCAGGCACAGTCCTTTCAGATGAGAGTGACCACTCCACCCCTCCCTCCTAGCAGAGATGGCTAATCAGGAAATGCAGGTTACACCCCAGCCCCCTTTGTGTCACTGTCTGGTGTGAGGTGAAAAACAACCCAACTGTCAAACTGACCCAGACAGGGAATCCACAAGCACGGCAGAGTCACAAAATGGTTTAAGCAAGAAAATGCTCACTTTCTAAAAGTGGCATTTTCAAACGCATAATCTCAAAATCAACTTTACTAAAAGATGTATTTTTAAATTGTGAGTTCAGGGACCCCAAACTCCACATGTCCATCTACTCTCTAGGGGAATCTACGCTTTAATCATATTTAAAGGTAGCCCCCATATTATCCTATGAGAGAGACAGTCCTTGCAACAGTGAAAAACGAATTTAACAATATTTCACTGTCAGGACATATAAACCACATTACTATATGTCCTACCTTAACCATACACTGCACCCTGCCATTGGGGCTACCTAGGGCCTACCTTAGGGGTGCCTTACATGTAAGAAAAGGGAAGGTTTAGGCCTGGCAAGTGGGTACACTTGCCAAGTCGAATTTACAGAGTAAATATACACACACAGACACTGCAGTGGCAGGTGTGAGACATGATTACAGGGTTACTTGTGTGGGTGGCACAACCAGTGCTGCAGGCCCACTAGTAACATTTGATTTACAGGCCCTGGGCACCTCTAGTGCACTTTACTAGGGACTTAACAGTAAAACAAATATGCCAATCATGGAGAACCAATTACGTACACATTTTAAACAGGAGCACTTGCACTTTAGCACTGGTTAGCAGTGGTAAAGTGCCCAGAGTAACAAAAACAGTAAAATCAGAGTCCAGCACACATCAACAACCTGGGGAACAGAGGCAAAAAGTTAAGGGAGACCACGCCAAGGATGAAAAGTCTAACACGTGTCCCCCCCAGCTAAAAGTGGGGAGCAACTACCCAACCTCATGGGAGTTCTCATCACTAAGGCGGAAGAACCTGGACAGACCATCAGCATTGGCGTGCTCTGTACCAGGACGATGTTCCACCGTAAAGTCCATCCCCTGTAGGGAAATGGACCACCTCAACAGTTTTGGATTCTCACCCCTCATCTGCATTAACCATCTGAGGGGCCAGTGGTCGGTCTGAACTCGGAAGTGAGCCCCAAACAAGTAGGGTCTTAGCTTCTTCAGTGCCCAGACCACAGCAAACGCTTCGCGTTCTATGGCACTCCACCTACGTTCCCTGGGTAGTAACCTCCTGCTAATGAAGGCTACGGGTTGATCTAGGCTCTCTTCATTAAGCTGTGAGAGTACTGCTCCAATACCATGCTCTGAGGCGTCTGTTTGCACAACACACTCCTTGGAGTAGTCAGGTGCCTGCAGCACAGGTGCTGTGCACATGGCAGCCTTCAGGGCATCAAAAGCGTTCTGGCAAGCCTCTGTCCAGATCACTTTCTTGGGTTGCTTCTTAGAAGTCAACTCCGTTAAGGGGGTAACAATGGTACCATATCCCTTAACAAACCTCCTGTAATATCCTGTGAGACCTAAACAGGCTCTCACTTCAGTCTGGGTCTTGGGAGGCTCCCAAGCCAGAATCGTGTCAATCTTAGGCTGTAGGGGTGCCACCTGGCCACTCCCCACCCGGTGTCCTAAGTACACCACAGAACCCTGCCCTATTTGGCACTTGCTCGCCTTAATAGTGAGGCCTGCATTCTGCAGGGCCTCTAACACTCTCCAGAGGTGTTGCAGGTGTTCCTCCCATGTGGAACTAAACACAGCAATGTCATCCAGGTAGGCGGCACTGAACTCATCCAGTCCTGCCAACACCTGGTTGACCAACCTCTGAAAGGTGACAGGGGCGTTCTTCATCCCAAAAGGCATCACATTGAAGTGGAAGTGCCCATCTGGGGTAGAGAATGCTGACCTCTCCTTTGCCCCCTCAGTTAAGGCAATCTGCCAGTACCCAGATGTTAAATCAAACGTACTGAGGTACTTGGCAGCTCCTAACCGATCAATGAGCTCATCAGCTCGGGGGATGGGGTGTGCGTCAGTCTTGCTGACCGGATTGAGACCCCGGTAGTCCACACAGAACCTAAGTTCTGGAGTGGCACCAGGAGCAGCAGCCTTTGGGACCAAGACCACTGGGCTGGCCCAAGGACTGCTGGAGTGCTCAATAACCCCTAGGGTTAACATTTTGGAGACTTCCTCCTTAATGCAAGCCCTGACCCTGTCAGTCACCCTGTAAACCTTATGTTTAACAGTTGTACTGTCCCCAGTGTCCACATCATGTGTGCACAGGTGTGTGTCTCCTGGGATCAGGGAAAACAGCGAGGCGAACTGTCCCAGCACATGGCGACAGTCCCTCTGCTGTTCCTCAGTCAGGGAGGGGGAGAGGATCACTCCCTCCACAGACCCATCCTTCTCTCCTGCAGACAGGAGGTCAGGAAGAGGCTCACTCTCTTCCTCCACCCCGTCATCTGTCGCTAGGAGCATGGATAGCTCAGTTCGCTCAAAGTGTGGTTTGAGGCGGTTGACATGTAGGACCCTCAAAGGGTTCCTGGGGGATTGCAAGTCTACCAGATAGGTGACCTCGCTCTTTCTTTCCACCACCTCAAAAGGCCCAGTCCACTTATCTTGGAGAGCCCTAGGCTCCACTGGTGCCATGACCCACACTTTTTGTCCAGGCTGAAACTCAACCAGAGTGGCATTCTGGTCGTACCACCGTTTCATATCCTCCTGGCTTGCTTCCAGGTTCTCCTGAGCGAGACTCCTGAAGCGGGCAGTCTGGTTTCTTAGTGCCAGCATGTAGCTAAATACATCCTGGGGTGGTTTATTAGGAGCTTTCTCTAGAGCCTTCTTCACCAGACTGAGCGGTCCCCTCACAGGGTGGCCATAGATGAGCTCAAAGGGGCTAAAGCCAAGTCCCTTTTGAGGCACCTCCCTGTAAGCGAACAGAAGGCATGGCAAGAGGACATCCCACTTACGCCTCAAGGGCTCTGACAGGCCCTGAATCATGCCTTTCAAGGTGCGGTTGAATCTCTCAACCAGACCATTACTTTGGGGGTGGTAAGGGGTGGTGAACTTGTAGGTTACCCCACACACCTTCCACAGAGACTTCATATAAGTGGATATGAAGTTTGTACCTCTATCAGATACCACCTCCTTGGGGAACCCCATGCGGGTAAAAACCCCCATCAAGGGACGTCCCACCACGGGTGCAGTGACCGTCCTTAGAGGAATGGCTTCTGGGTACCGCGTGGCATGGTCCACCAAGACCAGGATGAACCTGTTGCCCATGGCTGTCTTGGGATCCAGAGGCCCCACAATGTCAATTCCTACCCTTTCAAAGGGAGTACTGACTACAGGTAAAGGTTGGAGGGGAGCTTTGCATTTCCCCCCACTCTTGCCACTTGCCTGACAAGTCTGACAAGACCTACAATAAGCAGCTGACTGCTTGTGCATCAAGGGCCAGTAAAAGTGGGAGACAAGCCTCTTATAGGTCTTGTCCTGCCCTAGATGTCCTGCCAAAAGCACATCATGAGCCAAACCCAGTAGGAAGGCCCTGAAGCACTGGGGTACCACCAGCATACGAGCTGACCCAGGCTCAGGAACCTTAGGCTCACTGTACAGGAGGCCATCCTCCCAATAAATCAGGTGAGTACCTGGCGCCTCGCCAGCCGCCTGGGCTGCAGCCTTCTGCCGCAGCCCCTCAAGAGTAGGGCACTCCTTCTGCGCTGTGCAGAATGCTTCCCTGGTGGGTCCCCCTTCCTGCTGCCACTGCGACAGCTATGGGATCTCCCCCAGTTCAGCCACCTGCTCCCCTGTAGGTTCCGGGGCGTCACCCTCAGGCTCCGCCTCCTCCCGGACCGTGGGAACCTCCGGGGCCGGTTTCCCGCACCCCCTGCCCTCCCCCTTCTTGGCGGTCCCCTGGGCCACTGTTTCAGGCTCCAGGGGCTCTTGACTACCCTGATTGGCTGCCATAGACCGGGTGGATACACATACCCACCCAGGCAGACCCAACATCTCCAAGTGAGACCTGTGTTCCACCTCCTTCCAAGGGGAATCCTCCAGGTCGTTACCTAGCAAACAATCAACAGGAATGGTTGGACTCACAGCTACTTTCCAGGAACCTGAGACCCCCCCCCATTCAAAGGGAACCTGCGCCACTCTGCAGAGGCGCTCAGAGTTGTCTACCACAACTACTTGGTGGAGTACCCGGGGATCAATCTGCTCTTCAGACACCAGGTGACTCCTCACTGTAGTCACACTGGCTCCTGTGTCTCTCAGAGCCTCCACCCTCTGTCCATTGATGGTCACCCATTGCCTGTACTTCTTAGTGTTATCAGGCACTATGTTTCTCTGGACCATCTCACTGTCCCCTAGTGAGACAAGGGTCATTTCTGCTGGTTCCCACCCACCTGAAACCAACTCCTCCCCAAGCGCTACACTGGCCAAACCCTGGGACGGTGCACCAGTGGGTGCCGGTGTACTTTTGGGGCATTTGGGGTCCCCCCTCACATGACCCACCTGGTCACATGCATAGCACTTACGTGGGGGACCACCTGCCACTGGCTTCCCTTTGGACAACCATGGCTTCTTTTCACTGGGGGGTTGGGAATCCTTACCCTGGGAATCAGTTTGGGGCCCTTTAGAGAACTCCCCCTGTTTGCCCTTACCCCCCCTTTCTTCTGAGAGGGACCCTGCCCACCCTTGGCGTGGTCTCCCCCATACCTCTTTTGGACCCTGGTGCTCTCCCAGCGGTCCGCTTCCTGCGCAAGCTTCCTGGGGTCAGTCAGCTTGCTGTCAATGAGATGCTGGCGCAGCTCTGGAAAACATAAACTGTACAAGTGCTCCCAAGCAATTAAATTGTAAAGCCCCTCATACGTGTTTACCTTACTGCCCTTCACCCAACCATCCAGTGACCTGCAAAAAGAATCAACACATTCCAACCATGTTTGGGATTCCTTTCTCTTGTAGGATATAAACTTCTCCTTGTACTGCTCAGGGGTGAGACCATACCTGGTGAGTAAGGCCTCCTTCATGACAGGGTAGGTGAGACTCTGAGCATCCCCTAAGGCCGTCAGTGTGTCCCTCCCCTCTGCCTCAAAATGCTTCCACAGGGCTGCCCCCCAATGAGCTTCAGGGACCAGGTTCATGTGGAGAGCTGACTCATAACCCTTGAACCACAAGTAGATATCATCCTCCCTCTTATAATCCCTCACAAGGTCTTTTGGGATGTGTACCCTTCTCTCAGGCTGCACTGTAGGATTGCTGCCACCATCTCTACTGGACTGGCTTCTATGATCCATCTCTTTCAAGCTAAGCTCATGAGCCATTGCTAACTTCCTATCCTCAAGGGCTAGCCTCCTCTGCTCCAAATGGTACTCCCTTTCTGCCTGTCTGTCCTGTAACTCTTCAGGTGTCAGACCCTTGGAGGATACACTGCTACTTGCCCTAGAGACTCTTTCCCTGGAAATAACAGGCCCCCCCACTATACCATTATGTACTGATTGCTCTCCCTCCTCATCCTCATCCTCCTCCTCATCCTCAGTGTGCCCTCCAGTGCTTCTGGTTGTCACCCAGGCCCTCAGCGCCTTTTTCAGCTCATCCTTCTTGGAAGAGCTCTTAATGGGACAACCAAAATTTTTACAAAACTGCTTTAGCTGAGCCTTGTTATAACTATCCAATTGCTTCAGGTCAAAAACAGCTTCAACTGGTGCATCTCCAAGTAGAGACATGATAAAAGGTTAAAAGAGTGCAAAGTTCCAAATGCAGAAAAGCAAGTTCTCAAATGAAGTTCCAGAAAAGTCAATCACCGGATCAGCGAAAAAGGAAACTGAATGCAGAGCAAAAACAGTCCAAATAGAGAAAAACAAAAATCACAAGACTAGTAGTATGTGGTCACGTAGTGGTCTGAACTCACAACAGTAGTGTACACTTAATCACTGTATGTCAAGTACAAATACAAGTCCAAATCCCAACCGCTGATCACCAATGTTAGAAATGGGGTCTTTGGTTGACAGTCAGGTTACCCCCTGTTCAAGCAAGGACCCTCACTCTAGTCAGGGTAAAAGAGAATCACCCTCAGCTAACCCCTGCTTACCCCCTTGGTAGCTTGGCAGAGCAGTAGGCTTAACCTCAGAGTGCTAGGTGTAAAGTATTTGTACCAACACACACAGTAACTTATTGAAAACACTACAAAATGACACAACACCGGTTTAGAAAAATAGGAAATATTTATCTAAACAAAACAAGACCAAAACAACAAAAATCCGACATACACAAGTCAAGTTATGAATTTTTAAAGATTAAACTCAAAAATAGCACTTAGAAACAAAAAATGCTTCAATGAGATGTTAACACAGCGTCGTGACGGAGTCGTTCCCAACAAGCCGACACCAGCGGCGCCGGACACGGAGTCGTGTAGACCCCCAAGTACAGTGCCTTTGGTGAAGAGTGAAAACAAGCCGATGTGCAAAGTCGGGAATCGCGGCGTCTGTGCGAAATGTTGAATCCGTGCACTTCAAGCGGCGTCGGTCACGACGAGGTGCGGCGACTTCCACGGAGTCGCGGACTTCAGCGGGGCTGCTGCGGCGTCGGGCCTGCGAAGAGCGTCGCGTTCCAGCGAAGGTCACGGCGTCAGGTGCAGGCGGCGTTACCGGATTCAGCAGCGGCGTTGGTCCGGAGTCGTCTGAAGTCGATTTCCACCAGCTTTCCTTTCAAGGGCCCAGGGACTGGATAGGGCACCACTTGTCAGAGCAGGAGTCTCTCCAGAGACTCCAGGTGCTGGCAGAGAGAAGTCCTTGCTGTCCCTGAGACTTCAGAACAACAGGAGGCAAGCTCTAATCAAGCCCTTGGAGATTTCTTCACAAGATGGAAGGCACACAAAGTCCAGTCTTTGCCCTCTTACTCTGGCAGAAGCAGCACTGCAGGAAAGCTCCACAAAGCACAGTCACAGGCAGGGCAGCACTTCTTCCTCAGCTATCAGCTCTTCTCCAGGCAGAGGTTCCTCTTGATTCCAGAAGTGTTTCTAAAGTCTGTAGATTTGGGTGCCCTTCTTATACCCATTTTAGTCTTTGAAGTCACCTTTCTTCAAAGGGGACTCACACCTACTTGTGAAATCCTGCCTTGCCCAGGCAAGTCATCAGACACACAGCAGGGGGTTGGAGCCGGCATTGTCAGAGGCAGGCACAGTCCTTTCAGATGAGAGTGACCACTCCACCCCTCCCTCCTAGCAGAGATGGCTAATCAGGAAATGCAGGTTACACCCCAGCCCCCTTTGTGTCACTGTCTGGTGTGAGGTGAAAAACAACCCAACTGTCAAACTGACCCAGACAGGGAATCCACAAACACGGCAGAGTCACAAAATGGTTTAAGCAAGAAAATGCTCACTTTCTAAAAATGGCATTTTCAAACGCATAATCTCAAAATCAACTTTACTAAAAGATGTATTTTTAAATTGTGAGTTCAGGGACCCCAAACTCCACATGTCCATCTACTCTCTAGGGGAATCTACGCTTTAATCATATTTAAAGGTAGCCCCCATATTATCCTATGAGAGAGACAGTCCTTGCAACAGTGAAAAACTAATTTAACAATATTTCACTGTCAGGACATATAAACCACATTACTATATGTCCTACCTTAACCATACACTGCACCCTGCCCTTGGGGCTACCTAGGGCCTACCTTAGGGGTGCCTTACATGTAAGAAAAGGGAAGGTTTAGGCCTGGCAAGTGGGTACACTTGCCAAGTCGAATTTACAGAGTAAAAATACACACACAGACACTGCAGTGGCAGGTGTGAGACATGATTACAGGGTTACTTGTGTGGGTGGCACAACCAGTGCTGCAGGCCCACTAGTAACATTTGATTTACAGGCCCTGGGCACCTCTAGTGCACTTTACTAGGGACTTAACAGTAAAACAAATATGCCAATCATGGAGAACCAATTACGTACACATTTTAAACAGGAGCACTTGCACTTTAGCACTGGTTAGCAGTGGTAAAGTGCCCAGAGTAACAAAAACAGTAAAATCAGAGTCCAGCACACATCAACAACCTGGGGAACAGAGGCAAAAAGTTAAGGGAGACCACGCCAAGGATGAAAAGTCTAACAACCCCCCACCACCACTGCCTTCCCCTACCTCCAACATTACATTACACATTCACACCTGACACGCACGCAGGCACCACCAACACACATACCCGCACACACACCAACATACATGCCAACAGCCACACACACAGTCATAGGCACACACCCACATTCAGACCTACACGCACACATACATACAGACATACATACAGACAGACACGCACTCATTTCCAAACACACAACACCCCGGCATGCATTCAAGCACTCATACACCCCCTCTACATACACACACCCCCATGCACGCACAAAACACACAACACCCTCACACCCCCCTCCCCTACCTGGTCCGTTGATCCTCCGGGAGGGGACGGGATCCATGGGGGCAGCTCTGCCGCCAGCACCCCGTCAACAGAACACCGCCACGCCGAATCACAGGACGTGATTCAATGGGTGGTGTTCTGTTGACGGGGCGGTGGAGGTGGAGCAACCTCCACTTCCCCGCCGACCGCCAGTATGGCTACTGGCGGCTCTCCATCCGGAAAAGGACGGAAGGCTGCCAGCGGTCATAATGCGCCGAGCGGAAAACCGCCTGCACTGGCGGTCTTCAGCACGGCGGTCCCTTGGCGGTCTTCAGCACGGCGGTCCCTTGGCGGTCTTGTAAAAAGACCGCCGAGGTTGTAATGACCACCATACTCTTTAAACCTGTTTAACTAATGTATATTTACTCAAGGTTTAAATATGTATATGTACAAATGTGTGCATATGTGTGTGTTTTCATGTGTGTATGTATGTATTTGTGTATGTATATATATATATATATATATGTGTGTGTGTGTATATATATATATATGCATATATATATATATTTATATATATATATATATATATATATATATATATATATATATATATATATATATATATATATATATATGTTATTCTATGCTTAACATGTTCATAGGTCATTGCATAACTCCTGGATAAGTTGTTATATTAGATACTTATGAGTCCTTGCTCTCATTTTATATCACACTTTGTCTACCCATCACCATATGTCATGTCTCTATAAATCTATCCTCCATTCCCACTCTGACTCATTCCAAATCCATTCTACTACTTTCATCTCCTAAATAACCCTGCCTAAGCTCTTCCCTCCTCTTCCACATCTAACTCACCCAAACCTCACTTTACTACCATGATCTCCCAAACAACCCTACTAAATTCTCCCTCATTTATCTCACCTTTAACTCATCCAAAACCCCTCCTGCTACTATGATCTCCATAACCCTTTCCACAGACTCTTCCCTTCTCCATCCCCCCTTTACTCATCCCAAAGTCTAAATCCTATTACCATAAACTGCCAATTAACACTTCTGGATTCTTCCCTCCTCCACCCTTCCATTACCCCAGTCAATCCAACTAACACTCACATATCCGCGGCGCAAATTAACTCATAATAATACTAAAACTGTACTCTTATTTCTCTATACTAATCCACAACTAATTCCTTTTGGGTTCCGGAATAGCGTGCTACTGGCCGAAAAGCGCTTCGACGCCTCGTCAGGGGTAGTAAGCACTATATAAATACTATTACAATACAATAGAAACCAATAACTCACATTAGATTCTGGATTACTTTGCTACGGAACAGTCTAATGGTTGCATGAGGCAAACAAGCATGCCTAAACAATGTAGTCTGACCCACAACCATGTCTTTACAACGTATGCCTTTATAACGAATGTTGTTGTAAAAGCACGATTGGTAAAGGGATATACATGATTAATTGCACAACGCAGCTCTCCCCCTGCTGCCTAACACTCAATACCCCAGCCCTTCAATCCCCCCCACCTGAGCTATTAAAACCTGCCCTTCCTCTGCCCTGAGCCCTAAAACCCACCCCCAGCCCAAGCCTTTAAAATAACCCCTTCCCCTCCCCTGCCCTGAGCCGTAAAACTGACCTACACCCTTTAAAGCTGCTCCTCCACCCTGACCCCTAAATGTCGACCCCTGCCCTTGAAACTACCTTGTCCCCTCACCTGAGCCCTACGACTGGCACATCTTTGCCCTTAAAACTACCCTGAAACTCCGCCCTGAGCCCTAAAACTGATCCCATCCTTAAAACTACCCCTTCCCCTCCCACACTTTGAGGCCTAAAACCCTGTCCCCTGCTACAAATTACCCTGACTCCAGGCCCCCACCCTAAAACTAACCCACCCTGAAAACTGCTCCTTATCCCCCAGCCATGAGCCCTAAAACCTGGCCTGGTTCTTCAAACTACCCTGCCCCGGCCCGAGCCTTAAAACTGACATGGCCCTGCCCTTAAAAATACCCTGATCCTCCGCCCTGAGCCCGAAAACCAACCCTGCTCTGCCCTTAAAACTACCCCTCCCCCTACCCTGAGTCCTAAAACTGACTCCTCCCTGCCCTTAAAACTACCCCTTCCACTCCCCCTACCCTAAGGCCTATAAACCTACCCCCTGCTAAAAACTGCCCTGACCCCAGCCCCCCGCCCTAAGCCCTAAAACTGACTTAACCCTGCCCTCAAAACTAACCCAACCCCTCTGCCCAGAGACCTAAGACCAACCCCACCCTTTCCTTAAAACTACCCCTTACCCTTCCACCACGCTGAGGCCTAAAATCTTGCCCCTGCTAAAACTATCCCCAACCCCAGGTCCTCCTCCCTGAGCCCTAAAACTGACCCCACCCCAGAAAGCTTACCCCTGCCCTGAACCCTAAAATCTAGCCCTTAAAACTATCCCAAACTCACTGCCCTGAGCCCTACAACCCTGACAAAAAAACTACTTGAACCTCCCCCCGCCAGAGCCCTAAAACTGCCCCACCCCTAAAAACTACCTGCCAAAACCTGGCACCAGCCCCACTTACCTCTCCCCTTCCCTCCTGTTCTTGATATACTCATCCGCACAGCTAGACCGTTATCTGCGTTAACCATGCATACGCGTGGTTAAGGCATATGCGTGGTTAAGGCTGAGTCATGGTTTAGGCAAGCATTGTTGTGTATGCAGGGAAATGGCACATGCAGCTCAGTCGCATTGCAAAGGTCGTTTCACCATTCTAACTCTTATATCCTTAAACTAGCGTTTCCTTCTAGTTAATCTCTGTGCCTCTTTATAGGATTTGTCATATCATGTCCTTTTACTCCTTTCTTAGTCAAACTTGGGGGCGTATTTAAGAGCCCCTAGAGCCATTTTAATGCCACATTAGCATAATTTTTTGACACTAATGTGGTGTTAGAAGGCCAAATACGCCACACCATATTTACAAAGTGATGCAATGCATGCATTGCACCACTTTGTAACCCTTTGCGCTACATTATGCCTGTGCCAGGCATAAACTATACAAAGGGACGATCTCCCGTTTGGGGGGCTGAAAAAATTGGGCAAGGAAATCGAAATCTAACAGATTTCCTTGCAGAATTTTTTTCTGCACTTTTAACGCCTGCTCAAAGCAGGTGTTGAAAGCGGGCATGCCACTGAATACAATGGGCCCCTGTGCACTCTGCAAAGTAGCACCAAAATGTTGGCGTTATTCCTGCAGAGTACATCAATAGCATAAAAAATCATGCCATTGCTCCCTACCCTGCGCCATGGTGCACTGTGTTTTAAATACGGCACACACATGGTGGCAGTAGGGGGCACTAAAGGGCACAAATATGCCCCTTTGTCTCTTATGTACTTCATTTTGCTGTCTTTCAAGCTGACCACATAGTTGTATTAAGAATTGTCTTTGTTCTCTTACCAGCAGCTCTTTTTTGCAGTAGTTTTTCTGCATGTTTCCCCTTTTCTTTCTCAGTCATGAGCAGATAGTTTTGTTATCTATGTTTCTTTCATCTCTGACTTTCTAATGGCATTGTAACTGTATGTAGTTAAGAATTTGATATCTGAAGAGAAAACAAAACAAATACATGTTTATTTTAATTATATACTTTCACATTAAACATTTTCAATAGCTATATACCAACATAAACAGTTCTCTCATTATAACATTGTTCTATTCAATTTGAAATATATATTTCTGTCTCTTTCCCTTTAAAAACAAGATTTATAGGCCAACTTGAGTGCGGAACTTACAGAGCACAGACAACCTGTGTACTATTAGGCCTCATCCATGATTAAATCAGTTTTTGCTTGGATACATGAAAAGATTGTCTCAGTAGCTGCCTGTATATCTAAGTGAATGTAGGTGTGCTCCTGCAGTAGGGCCATGTGATGATTTAGTACATATGCTGGCATATGACTATCTGTTTTACCACCTCTATGGCTATGTAAATCTGTATGTGAATGGCTGAACAAATACCTCACTGCCAGTGTTAGGGAATACAGGTGTATTTAAGTGTGTCTGCAATTGCCTTTGATAGTGCTGCATATATAAGTAATTTTAGAGTATGTGAGTGATTGGCGAAGTCGCTTTCTCACTCTTTCACTTGCTGAGACACAGCACCCATGCCTTGGAAACATAAATGTCAGTTTCTTGTTGAGTGGTATACTCTATCTAGTGTTTGGGATAGGGGTCCGCAACTGCATAAGTACGTTTCTAAAACTGAAAAGTATGTTTCTTAACCACTTAACCACTTTGCACTATCCTTGATGGCATACCTACAGCACATTATACAGTGTAAATATTTCCACTAATACATGAGTTTTAAACTTGAGAAAGGGATTTTACAGGCCCATTTCAGTGGCCACTGACAGAGCACAGAAAGCTTCTTCACTAGTAGGCCTCACTTATGAGTACAGCAGTATTTCTGTCCATGAATGAATAGATTGGGTCACTAGTTGCCTATACAACTTATTAAATATAGGAGTTCACCTATATTAGTGCCAGCAGATGTTTATTTCATCCACCAGCATGTGAGTATCTGTTCTCCTACCAGTGTATCTCTATAGTTGTGCATGCAAGTGCATAACATATATCGGAGTGGCTGGTTAAGAATGGACAGCTATGTGACTTTGTCTACCATTACCTTTTGATAATGCATATGTAAGTGCTTTCTAAGTATGTAAGTAATTGTATATGTGCCGCAGTTGTTCTGTCAGTGGCTGAGACACAGGATCCATGGTTTGGAAAGATAAATGTCAGTTCCTTGATGAGTGGTATTCTCTACATAGTACTTAGGTTAGGGACCTGCAAGTGCATAAGTAAAGTTTCTAAACTGAAAATTATGTTTCTTAACCATCTTGAGTGGTGAACCACAGAGCAAATACACATTCTGTACTAGCAGGCCTCAGCCTTCATTAAAGGTCCCATCAGATATTCAATCCTGCTGCCAGTATATCATTCCCTCTTTTGGTTCTTGTATGACCCTCTAAATATCTACTTAAGCGTGTGAAGAAATATGTCAGTTCCTGTATTCAGGAATTCAGGGGCATGTGAGCGTATATGCAATTGCCTTTGATAGAGCGGCATATATAATGTAGGTATCCACTTGTTGTAGCCTTGTGAGATGCTTTAGTACATGTGCCAGTATGAGACTGCCTGTTTTAGAAACTACATGACTGTCTAAATCCGTATATAAGTGGGTGGAAAAAATATCTCAATACCTCTGTTACATGATAGAGTGTTATGCCAGTGAGTCTGCAATTGCCTTTCATGGTGCTGCATACATATATTGTTATAAAATGCATGCTTGAATATATTATTCTTTCTGTAGCTGTTGGACTATCTCTCATAAAGGCTCTATCTTTTTTTATCAACATGTATCTCACTTACTTTATGGGTAGCATGCTCTATAGCGTACTTTGCATAGAGTCCGGCAAGTACATGAATACCATATTCATCTCAAAAGGCAATCTCTCATGTTTTCAGCAGAAAGCACCATACTTATTAACATATGTGCAGTATCTCTCAGAAATTAGTAATATCTACTTAAACATGTACTTGATAATTCACAAGTAGATTACACGTGGTATGACAACTTGGCTCTGTAAGATCATGAACACCATCTTCACTAGCAGACTGACCTACATTTACAGACTACCTAGCAGGCTTCAACTACATAGCTAACTTAGTTTTAGTTTGAAAAACATTTCACCATCTTAACACCTACGCTCGCCGTAGTAAGAGTTGGCAAAGAAGACCAGCAACAAACAGCCAAAAATCCGACACCGGCAGGTCAGGAAAGATGTGGTCTCACCACCAGCACCACCACGCCAACAACTTTCCGCCTACCGTATTACAATCTACAAATCAGCACAGTAGTCCTTCCATGGCAGAAAGACATTTGCTCCTGATCCGTAGCAGACAGAACAAACTCCTGTCAGAAAAAAACACCACATTGGATAGTTCGAATACCCCCACACCTGAAACACACAAGACACACTAACTCACAGAACTATATAATACACCCACACACAACCCACAAGCCTTTGCAACAAAATCCACTGAACGAGAGATGAAAGCAGCCACAATCACTAAGCTATCACCTACACACAAGAGGCACTAATACACTTCACACTCAACAAACAACTGCACCAACAATGCACAATTCACAAGCAAACACAAACACCACAACCTACCAGCACTCACAAACAACCCCACACAACAAAGCACGCTACACTGTACCCTACACACAAAACACCGACCCACAACACAAACACCATGCCATGTCAAAAGTACTCACGCTTCACTGACAAGTTGGGGTCATGGTGTTTGAAATTATCAGGGTAGAGCCACAACTATTAAGAGCACAGGTACAGGAAACATCTACAGCCATGAAAATTGAGTTATGGCTGAGAATAGTTGACAGGGTCTACTCAGTGGGCAGCCATCCAGGCCAAGGGAGGACATCAGGGAGTTTTGGAACAACGTACAGGGGAAGGTGCTTTCCATTGCTTTCAGGCACCAGCTGGCGGCACTGAAGACTGGTGGTGGGCCCTCACCTCCTCCCTCAGGGTTCACATTGTGGGAGGAGAAGGTCTTGGACATCCTGCGTCCTGAAGGCCTGACTAGAATACCTGGAGGATTGGACTCTGGTGAGAAACTAACACTCCCCTGATACTAATGCGACCTGTCCAACATGCTTCCTCACCACCCAAACACCTCCCAAGTCAGCCCATCTCCCACAACAACTCCCACCAAGTCAGCTAATGCCCCTCTCCTTCATGACATACCACCACCAACCGCCAATAGCCACACACTCCCTACAAAGTTCATGGATTGCACTGCCAAGTATAATCACTACGTCTCCCACAATGCACTAGCCCATTCACAACAAAACCTACTATGTGCACGTCACAGCACACCTATTACATGTATGACTATTGCACTAACTACAACAACTGGATGCCACGACTGAGGACCACTACATGGCAATGACAGCAATGCAATGGCAATACACAATGCCAAAGTAGCCCAAACACAGACACTGCACTATCACCAATCCTAACACAGGCCTACCACCCTCAAATGGACTAATCCTGGCCTTGAAAGTAAGAAGGTATACTCCATGCACAACAGGCATAGACACAAGAAACAACCTCGCACACCCATAACCCCCCCAATCGGACACCATGCTGCAATGTACAGCTATTCCCACTCACATATACCAAGCCAGAATGCCCACCAGCTAATGGGATAAACCTGTCATGTGAACCATCACACAGGAACAAAACTCACCTACCCAACTAAAGTGACCGAGCCAGATTCACAACAACCCCAAGGAGCCAGGTACACATTTCACTATCCAAAATCCGCAAACAGTGTTAGCTCTGCTGCACCTGTCAATAACAGATATGTCCCAGGGTAAATGTAAGGAAGTTACTTGTACAGCCACGCAGCAGAGTACATCAAAATATACAACCTGCAAAAAGAACATGACAGAGACTACCATCAGGATTGAAGGCATGTCACTACACAGATCACACATGCAGTTCATAGTTGTCATGTCCTGTGTAGATGGCCATCTAAATTGGCAACAACAGATGTGACATGAGAACAGATAAATACAGGATACATAGCACAGTACAGTCCTGTCCATAGGAGATGTGAATCCTGCAACCTGCTGAGAGTACAAATGATAGAGCTGATACATTTACAGACAGCACCTTACATGCATTCAGTCATCCCCCATAACACACACATAGGGATAGGCACACAGTACACCACCACCAATAAACCAAATCAGGAGGACCAATGGCAGCAAACTATGTTGAAATAATACACATGCACATACAAACACAGCATACATGTATGTTACTGGAAGTAGTGATTGATGAGCTCTGCCCTGGAGTCAGATGCACCATCCTATTCTGCCTCCTCATCAACTTCCACTTCTGCCGGTACAGACACAGGGATTAATGTGATGACAGGTGCCATAACAGAGACACACATCCAAAAGCACACATATCAATGAGCTAAGCCCTGTCTCTCTGTAGTCGTGTCATCATGTGGGGGACTTTTGCTATTGCTCAGTATGTAGGAGTCATGCACTGATCCAGGAAACTTGGCTGTCACTTGGGAGATGCATTGGGCTGCCACACACCCCACCTGCACATTGATGGAATAGTAGTTTTTGCGGTTCCTACATGCCTGTACATTGACACTGGACGGGACCAAGGCAATATGGCTGCCATCTATCGCCCCCCCATCATATGAGGGATGCCCCACACATCATAGAACTCTGCGTTTGCATAGGCCAACTCCCCTTGTTGGGGGAACCTGATGTAGCTGTCCAGGTGTTTCAAAAAAGCACACAGTACATCCTTCAACACAAGACTGACCATGGGCTGTGACATCCCTGCTGCCAAGTCCAGTGTAGTCTGAAAGGATCCTGTGGCAAGAAAGTGTAGCACTGACAGAATTTGAATTGTGGGAGGGATGGCATAGGGATTATGAAGGGCTGGCAATAGCTCTGGCTCCATCTAGGTACATAGATCCATGATAGTCTGACAATTCAGACAATAAGTCTGAACTATAAGTTTCTCCTCCATGGTTGCAAGGTCCACTAGCAGGCGGTACACTGGTGCATGTCTCAATCTCCTCATGGCAGGGTATCTTGGATAGAGAGGAAAGAACGTACAATGTGAAATGGATAGCACACATGTTAGCAGAACACATCAAAATGATACGAACCTAACACTGTAGACATGCCTCACACTGCGGACACTCCCTGGTGGTGGCAGACCCATTGGGGACCACCCCAGCAACATATTTGTCTGCCAACCCCCTTGCTACCACCGCCCTCCTGGTTGTCCCAGTTGTCTGTGCCCGTATACGCTCACCTAGGAGGGTGGGAATCTCCTTCACTGCAGGCACCTCTGCCCCAGTCAGCCCTGCTGCCCTCAGTGAAGAGGCTAATGACCCCCTGAGGTCCATCTCTGTGAGTCAGTCAACCATTGTGAATGCCATCCAGGGACTGGCAGCTCAAGTACAACAGAGCAAAGCATTCCTGGAAGGCATTCTCGGTGCCATGGCTGGCTTCCAGAGATCCTTTCAGGCCCTGACATCCTCACTGACAGCAGCCAATGTCCCTTTTTCTACCGTCCCCCCTCCACCTTCCTCTTCCCAATCCCAAAACCCCCTCCCAACATCCATACAGAGCACAGATTCACACAGACATGCATCCACGCCAACATACATGGTTGGCACTGACAAACACAAGCACCACAAGACCCACCACCAGCATGCATACAGACAACACCCACCTGCAAGCACAACACCATTCACTCCCTACACAGACTCCCACACCACCCCCTCCTTCACAGACACTACACCTGACACTCCAACAGTCAGTCCATCATAATTTGCAGATCTAGCCACCAGTCCCATCTTACCCACAGTCACCACAATATCAGACACTCAGACATCCACCCCAGTCACCACATCCGCAATCCCCACTGACAACACCACATGCAGCACATGTACCATACCTGCAGACATCACCCCAACAGATGGTCACCCATCCAGCATGGCATCTCCCAGCACCTCCTCCCCCCTCCTCCCAAAACACCTAAACAACCGCACTAACCCACCCAACAGACACCCAGCACACACAAGCATTCCACGCATGGACCTGCATCCATGACATCCTCAAAGACACATCTTACCACCACTCCCTCCACTCCCAAACCATTTTGCCCTTACCTCCCTTGTGTGCAGAAGAAAAGTTTCCTGCATGCGTTTTCCCTGTTCCCTACACCTCTCCCATCCTGTGAGACCCCTGAGTGCTCTGTGTCCCTCCCCAAGCCAAGCCTTTCCACCTGTAAGTCCTCTACTGCATCATGCCAATACTCCTCCCCTTGCCAAAAAGTCAACCCCCCCAAGGTCTAGGACCATCCTCCCAAGGCCGGACCCAAACCCAAAGACCCCCCTCCCAAGCCCAAACCACCACCTCAAACCCTGCCCTCACCAATGAGGTGACTGTCTGCCCTCTTGATGCCCCTACTCTCTGGAAGTCAATTTGCAGCCAGGAGTCAAGTTGGGGCACAATGAGGTGCCTTTTGCGCCTTCGGCACTAATGGAATTGGACTTGCCTATGTCCTTGTATTGTATATAGTTATATTTGTGATTTGAATTCCACTATTTAACACATCTGGGCCAACAAGATGTTGGCATCCATTGTTCACTACTTCTCCTACTTTCGTTCTCCATGTCGGATTTGTGTTTGTGGTCCTTAGTTTGTGTGTGTGTGAGATGTGTGTGTGTGTTGAATGTGCATGCTGTTATGCATGGCCTGCATGTGTGTGTGAGACCTTGCCATTAATCTCGCTGTGATGGGTGTGTATTGTGTGTGGGTATGATTGTATAGTTACATGCATGTGTATGGCTATATTGTGTATTGTTTGTGGTGTGATGTGTTGTGGTGGTGCTGTGTGCCATTATGTGGTTGTTGTGTGTGCGTTCATGTGTGTGATGATGGCCATGTCATATGCGTTGTGTCGGCGTGGTGTGACATATGGTACGTTGTATGGGTGTGTGATGGCATTGATTGGTTGTGAGTTGTGATTCCGTGCTGTTGTCTGTATGTGTTGCCATGTGTAGGTGTGCAGGGCATTGGCTTGCCAATGCGTTTGTGTAGTTGCGGGTGTGATGTTATTGTGTGACTCAGTGGTGTTGTATTTGTTAGCCAGTGGCAGTGTGTGTGCGAGGTGGTGTGTGGTTGGCATGTGTGTGTTGGCCGTTGTGTGTGTATTTTTGATGTGTGTGTGTGTATGTGTGTTTGTTGCTGTGTGTGTTGGTATGGGTGTGTGGTTGCATGTGTGTGTGGCTGTTGCTGGCCATCCTGGCTATGTGTGTTGTGTGTGCGTGTGTTGTAATGGCTTTCGCTCCTGTGTGTGCTAGGTGGGTGTACTAATGGTTGTTGTCTTTGTCATCGTCGTTGCTGGTTCCAGAGTCATAGTGCAAGCAGGACTTTGAGTTCTTGTTCCATGGTGGCTCCGAACACGTCTGTGTTCCTGAAGGAGAGTGTTTTCTTTTATAGAGTTAGTTTCCACCAGGGTTTTCTGCGACCGCGGCAGAAACCTTGGTGGTGTGCAGCCTCGTAATGTGTCTGACAGCAACATGGTCCCTGCCGGTCTGAAGGTGCCTGCCGCCATCCGTGACGGCCTGACTGCACTGGTGGTACTGACGGTGTATTGGCTGTAAACTGTTAAAAAGACAACCATGGTCATAATTTGGTGGTCTTCACCACCGGGCTGTCAGCGGTACAACCGCCACCCCCAACATGGCAGTCCAAGTACCGCCAAGCTCGTAATGCCACTTAGTGTGAACTTTTTTCTTACCAATTAGAGCATATGTTAAAAGCAACATATTTGAAGTATACAGTTGCATCACAACATATTCTAAACCAATTTCTTATACAACTAATCAACTTAGTTAAAAAAAGTGTGTTTTTCTAACATGTTATTTAATCTATGAAATCACTCACAGTACCACTCATAGATCATCTCAGATACTTTAAGTGTGGAACTATATAATTCAAAATCTATTTTAACCATTTCACATAGTAATATTTATTTTAAATATGTTTTCCTCATATTTAAATGTAATTCATATACCTGAAAATTGATTTTGTTGTTGAAACACTGTTTTCGCTCTTATTAGATAGATTCAGTAGTCTTAGGAATTGTGAAAACTAAGCATAAGAATGGGTCACACTTACACATAGCAACTAAAAATGGGAACTTTTCAACTTTGCACTGTGTGATACTGTGCATGAGAGAAAATGAAAACACACATTTCATATTTTACTTTTGTAAATCCACTATTGAATGGTTAGCATGTCTTAACCCTTTCTGAAAAAGCCCAGAATGCTAGGCTATTCTCCTTAATCGCGAGTACATATTTAGTTTGGCAAATTCATGATTTCAAGACTATACCACACTTTATTACCAAACCCTCTCTGGGAAATTAACCCCTTCATAAAGAATGATGAGCCCAAGCCCTTTCAGTTTATAAAAAGACAGAAGTCTCTCTTTAACAGCCTTCCCCGGTACACTTTTAGCACAGTTTTCATAGCAACCCACCACAACTAGTAGGTCCCATGTTCACAGAACATTCTAGGAGGGGCATACTAGTTACACAAATGTATTACAATTTGATATTTTTACCACAACCGGTCATAGATCTAGTTACTAATCCTTTCTTGACACTCCCTATTTTCAGTCACCTGCATTTTCACAGCAAGCAATAAAATATAGAGGTAGACTTAAAAGCCCCTTGTGCCACTTTAGCGCCACCTTGGTGTAATTTCTTTTTTACGCTAAGCCTGCGCTACGATGGCCTTTTCCCTGCACCACCATATTTGCAAAGTGGCGCAAAGCATACATTGCGCCACTTTTTAATCCCTTGCACCACATTATGCCTGCACCAGGCAAAATGTATGAAAGGGGGGCCTTAATCCATTAGGGGGCCAAAAAAAAGGCACCGTGAAATTTAAAATATTTCACTGTACCATTTTTTCTGTTATGTTAACACCTGCTCTGCATTTTAACACCTGCTTAGAGCAGGAGTTAAAAGGACGCACCTATTTAAAGCAATGGGCCTCCTTGCACTTTGCTACACTAGCGTCACAATTTTTGTCGATAGTGTAGCAAAGCACCACAATAGAATCAAACAATTTTGATGCCATTGTTCCAACTACCGCCATGGTGCACTGTATCTTAAATACAGTGCACACATGGTGGCATTAGAGGTGTGCAGGAGGGTGCAAGAACTGTGGCGTTGCATTGGATGCAGCATCACTTTTCTTAAATTTGCCCCATAGTTTTTTCTTAAACCAGGAGCACACCTCCATTTTAACTGCCTCCCATTTTGAAAACTGCCTCATTTAGCTACAGTCTTCTCCTGTCTGCTACTACTATTTCACTTCAAAATAGTTATTTTTGGGCTAGGGAGGCTACTATAAAGAGTGGTTTTGACAGAGACGTATGTTTACCAACTGTGGACATTAATTGGATTGGGCAGAGAGGGTTAAAGTGGCATCATTTTCTCCCTTTGGTTAAAAGCATTAGGGATTGCCAACTTCGTGACCTCATGATTTTGCATAGTGGTGTTAATGACCTGAGCAGACTGACTGGGGTAGGACTGGAAATCCTAATGAAGAATACCTTTGGACAATTGATGACACTATTCCCTCACACAGTCTTGGTATACTCCAACATATGCCAAAAGCAGAAATGGAACTGGCCTAATCAATTCTTTCCACAGATTAAAAAAAACAGAAAACATGTTAAAAAAAACTGTTTCTACATTCCTTAGAGACCATAACATGGGTTGTATATACAATAACAATCTGAGCTTTGATGTGCATGATATATATAGAAGTGACGGTATCCAGTTTACTGATGAAGGCAACAGAGTTTTTTGTCTAACCTGCAACTCTGCATCCAGTCTTACATGCAGCTATCACTTACTTACAGGGAACACAAAGGCTCTTCTCAGGGCCACCCTATTGCCCAAAATTATTGTTCATTTTTTGTATACATTTTTGATGTAATTGTTTTTACAATATTTGCGACAACTTCACGATAGTCTCAAAATACTCTGTGAATACGCAAGACAAATGCAGGCTTTCAATACACATCAGCCCATTCAAAATTTCAAACTAAATATATAAAAAATTTCCACACCAGAAGAGCAAGATCACCTACAAAATAACTCTCTAAATTAATCTATGACTGTCTGACTATTTTTGCAACTGCATTTAACAAACCTTGAGTGGGTCTGTCATTCACGACATAACTCTCTCACAACATCCTTCGGTGAGTGTGATAAAGTTAGTCCAAGGAAGTCTCTGAGTGAGTACATGACTGTTTAAGTCTGTGAATATCAGCATCAGTGTCCCACCTACATCTGTAAGTGCAACAGTGTGTCAATAGGTGTGTGAGTGGATATGTAACAGTATGGGTCTTTATATGAGTGGGTGCACGAGGATCTGATTGGGTCTGTGAGTGAGTGCACAGGGATCTGATTGGGTCTGTGAGTTGTTGCACAGGGATCTGAATGGGTCTGTGAGTGGGTGCATAAGGCTCTGAATAGGTCTGTGAGTGGATGCATGAGGGTCCAAGTGGGTCTCTGACTGGGTGCATCAGTATCTCAGTAGATCTGTGAATGGGTGCATAAGGGTCTGAGTGGGACTGTGATGAAGTGCATCAGTGTGTCAGTGGTTCTCTGAGTGACTGTATGAGGGTATGAGTGGGTCAGTAAATGGGTACACGAGTGTCTGAGTGGGTGTGTGAGTTGATGTCTCATTGGGTCAGCGTGTGGATGCACAAGGGTCTGAGTACGTGTGTGAGTGGGAACTTGAGAGTCTATTGGTGGGTACATCTTAATCTGAGTGGGTCTGTAAGTGCATTTGTGAGTATCTTACTGGTCTGTGAGTGCATGCACGAGGGTCTAAGTGGGTCTGTATGTGAGTGAGTGCATCAGTATCTGAGTGGGGCTGTGTGTATGCGTATAAGTATCTGAGTGGGGCTGTAAGTTGGTGCATCAGTATCTCACTGGGTCTGTGAGTGGGTGTTTGAGATTCTGAGTGAGTCTGTGAGTGAATGCATCAGTGTGTCAATGGGTGAGTGAGTGGCTGCATGATGGTCTCAGTGGGTCTGTAAGTGGCTGCATAAGGGTCTGACTGGGTTTCTGACTGGCTGTATCAGATTCTGAGTGGGTCTGTGACAGGTTGCACCATTGTCTGAGTGGATCAGTGAATGGGTGCACAACACTCCGGATGGGTCTATAATTGGGTGTTTGAGATTATAACTGGGTGAGTAAATGGGTGCATGGTTTACTGTCGCCATCTATCGCTGATTTAATTAGAGCTATGAATAACTCTTTAAATAGTTGTTTTGTTGTCGCCGATATTTGCGCATTCATCACAACATTACACAGGGGCCACACTAAGCATTGCAACGTCTTTGCGAATATCACGCATTGTGAACAAAAAATCATTACAAAGTCATAACATCTCCCTTCAAGATCCCCACATAACACCGCTGGGGCAGGACAACTCCACCCTGACCCCTTATCACACTTTTTTAATTTCAATTCTCAGCCCTAGGGACTTTTGTACTTTTTTTTTGTTGTCGCCGGTATTCGCAAAGATGTCACAATGTTATACAGGGGGGCCTCACTGAACGTTGTGACATGTTCGTAAATATCATGCGTCGTGCACAAAAAATCATTACAAAGTCGTAATATCTTTCTCCAAGACACCCACATCACATCCCTGGAGTCAGGGTAACTCCACCCTGACCCCTTATAATTCTTTAAATTTCAATTATCAGCCCCGGGGACTGTATCCCATTCCCTAAAATGGCGGACTTTCTAGTCAGGTTGCTGCCAGCCAAACATATCATTCCTATGCGTGCGTGCGTTCGTGAAAACGTCATGATCATTGTGAAAATGTTGCTAGGAATTATCGACCCCAGATGAACAAATGTATTTCCCCTTTAATATCTCAAAAACGGCTGAACAGATTTACATCAGACACAACACCCCAAAGTACAATCTGAGTACTGACAGACACCTTTCTGCCAAATTGTGTATAATTCTGTCCAGTGGTTCGGGCTGTAGTTGTGTTCAAAGGTCCTATGGGAATTAAAATAGGAAACACAACTTTTTTTGACCCCTCCCCCTTTTTCCCAGCCCCTGCTTGATGGATCACCTTAAAACTTTCCATGCACAACAAGAATCACTGCACACCGTTTTTAAAAGATTTGTTAAACGGTGCCAAAGACATAGGCAAGTCAAAAAATGTTTTTCCTATGGAAACATTGTCCCGACTATAACTACCTACTGACGACTGCCACTTGATAATATATATCTATGATCTTTAATACAAGTATATTGAAGTAAATAATGTAATATACAACACTATTTAAGAACTATTGTAAATATTATACACACAAAAAACAATATTTTTAACTTCCATATTCTTTTGCTGGATATTTTTTACATGATATTCTTGCAAAACAGTATTTTTGAAACAATATTTGTGACATTCACCGCATTCCCCATTTATTAGAGGGTTATTGGACAATTGAGGGGCAAGAAGACTTAAAGATTACCATAGTGCCATGGTATGAAGGGGTTAGGGAGTCACTTGGAGTGGGAAATGATGGCTGGAACTAAGTCAGAACTTAAGCAACATACTGTCCCAACACTTCCATGGAAGACCATGTGAATAAGTAGTCGGTTCCGGTGGCCTTTTCTTACATGAGCAGTTATGAGAGGCTATTGACCTGCATAATATCACCATCTCATCAATAGTCAAATAACATACAGAGTACTCGGAAGCCAGGTAAATGCAAACAGGAGAATATTCCACTATTTAGTAGCAAATAAGCAGAAAAAAATTAAAATAGGCAAGGTTAAGTAAGGAGAAAATAGAATGTAGAGCCATAATTCTGAGAGTCTGTGAAAAAGGTATTCATTGTAAAAATAGAACAGGGAGGGAAGGCCAAAGCGTTATAGGCATTTGAAAGTGATCCACGGAAAGCACAAAGGATACAGGGGTGGATCAGAAGCAGCTGCAGAGGGAGGAGGCAATAGTGGTAGTAGGATGTAGATAGAAAAGTAAGTGAATCGCAGGCTTAAAATAAAATGTAGATGACAAAGAGATTAGTCAGGAGGTCCAACACAGATGAAAGAGTAGTAGCCAAGACATCATATAATAAGACAATAAATTAGAACCTTATTACTGTTAAAAGTTAAAAAGGGATGCATTTTTTTCAGAGATTATAAGTGTAACATTAAAAAGAGATGGAAAAAGAAATGTGCTTTCAGGAGAAAGGGGAGAAGCAAAGCTAACGCCGAGGATGCAAGCTGTGGAAAATAGTCGGGTGATTTTGAGGAAAGACTGTTATGACTAATGACGGTGGAGGAGAACCCTCTTAAAAAGAAGGCACATGAAAGATGAGAATCACAGTTTTGGTGTATTTAATGTATAGAGAATGGGAACAGGCCCAATACTGGATAGAAGACAAAGACAAAGAGAAAGGAGTCAAAGGAAGGACCTGTCCTTAGCATCTGTGATCCCTGTATAAAACCCCATCTCTAAGGGCCAGATGTAGGAAGATGGCAAATTTCGACTTGCAATTTGCGAGTCCGAGCGACTCGCAAATTGCAAGTCGCAAATTGCTATGCAGAATGATGTCTCAGACACCTTCTGCAACTCGCAATGGGGTCTCAAAGACCCACCTCATTAATAATAATGAGGTGGGTCGCAGTTTGCGACCCCATTGCGAGTCTGGGCACTCACGGGGATGGTGGCCTGCTGGAGACAGCAGACCACCATGTCAGTGACTGCTTTTAAATAAAGCAGTTTTTTTTTCCATCTGCAGCCCGTTTTCCTTAAAGGAAAACAAGCTGCACTTGGAAAAAAATACCGAAACCTTTTGTTTCGGTTTTTTCAGAGCAGGCAGTGGTCCATAGTACCACTGCCTACTCTGAAAAACTATTTTTGTGTTCATTCACAAAGGGGAAGGGGTCCCATGGGGACCCCTTCGCGAATGAGTTACCATCCACTTCAAGTGGATGGTAACTGCAAGTTCATTTGCAAAATCAACTTGCATCGCGTTGCGAGTCGCAAATAGGAAGGGAACACCCCTTCCTATTTGCGATTCGGAAACGCATTTTGCGAGTCGGATCCAACTCTCAAAATGCGTTTCTGCATCGCGTGGAGGCTTTTGCGCCTCGCAAACGGTGTTTTTCACCATTTGCGAGGCGCAAAACCCTTGCTACATCTGGCCCTAATTTCCTTATTAGATTTGAGTGTGACATATCCAGTCACCTGTAATCTATATGATCATGCAACGTCTTGTGAATTGCAATGGCCTTATAATGTATGGCAGAAGTTACTTTACCCCATATTTTCGGTCTAAAGGAGCTGTTGAGAGAAGCTGAGCAGTGGTGCAGTTGAAGAAAAACGGGCCCAGAACAGAACCTGATGGAAACCATAGCAAAGAAGAGAGAATACAAATGTTTGCCCAGCCCAAAGTAACAGCCGAGGAGTTATCTGTAAGATGTGGATAGACAATAAGAAAAGTGCAGAATGACTGAGAATGATAAGACGATGGCGGGCCTCATAAAAATCTGATTAAAAGAGGGAGAGAAGAGCAGTACAATTCAGTGTGGCATCTAGCTACTCAATCTATTTGAGGAAGTTTGAATAAAACAAATATTAAATAAAATAGAGTAATAGGTGGTCATTACAACCCTGGCGGACGGTGTTAAAGCGGCGGTAAGACCGCAAACAGGCCGGCGAAAAAAAAAAAGGGAATTATGACTGTGGTGGAAACCGCCAACAAAGACAGCCACTTTAACACTCCGACCGCCACGACGGTACAAACAAACAGCGCGGCGGTCACCGCCAACAGACAGGCGGGGAGACAATGTACCGCCCACAGTATCACAACCTATCAATCCGCCACCTTTTCTGGGGCGGATTCACCGTGGATAAAAACACGGCGGAAACAGACATTTCAATGGGAAAACGCTCACCTCTACACACTCCACAAGGAAGGAGGACACCATGGAACCGGAACTCCAAATACTCCCTGCGATAGTCTTCCTGCTCCTGTACGATCATCAGCAACGCCAGCGCCGAAGACAACGGTGAGTACTGCACCCACGACATAGGGGAGGGGGAGGCAAAAGTCAGGGACACACACACGCAACACCCCCACCCTCACCCACTACAACACACACACCAATGCATATCCAAACATTACAGTAACAACCCCCAACCTGCCCCGGTAGAATGCCAAGACAAAAGGAAATGAGTGGAACCATTGTAATATATCAAAATTCGGTTAGCAAATATATACATGTATATACACTATTAACAAAATATACATCACGAATAGTATTCCAGGTAATGCACCATTCAATGTCCGTGGACCACTGGGCCCAAAATGCATGGGCGAGGCCCACACACGATACCTGAGCAAAACGGAGAGAACACTGCTGGGGCATCAGATAGAAATACAACAGGCACCTCAGGGGGAAGGGAAGGGGGGGCACCTCAGCCGGATGACAGCACCACGCCAGATCCACGAGGGGGCTCCATGCCCATTGATGCATCCTGGGGAGTGCAAAGCCACAGTCTCTCAAGTCTCTACAGTGGGTGGGTTGCCCACTGCCATATCCTGGGGAGTGCAAAGCCACAGTCTCTCAAGTCTCTACAGTGGGTGGGTTGCCCACTGCCATATCCTGGGGAGTGCAAAGCCACAGTCTCTCAAGTCTCTACAGTGGGTGGGTTGCCTACTGCCATATCCTGGGGAGTGCAAAGCCACAGTCTCTCAAGTCGATAACAGTCTCCACTGGTTCTGGAGGGGGACTGGTGCCCAGAGTGCTTCATCCTGTTAACGACAGACGGAGTGGATGCTGTTCTCCACTGGTTCTGGAGGGGGACTGGTGCCCAGAGTGCTTCATCCTGTTAAGGACAGACGGAGTGGATGCTGTTCTCCACTGGTTCTGGAGAGGGACTGGTGCCCAGAGTGCATCACTCTCCCCGTGACGGTCCCAGTTCCGTCACTGCCCCTGCCACACATACGCTAGCGGTGCTTGAGTTGGCGGTGCTTGCCCTGTTCAGCGGTGCTTGCCCTGCTCAGCGGTGCTTGCCATGGCGGTCTTTGCCCTGTCCAGCGGTGCATGCCATGGCGGTCTTTGCCCTGTTCAGCGGTGCTTGCCCTTTTCAGCGGTGCTTGAATTTGCTGTCTCTGACCTGTTCAGTGGTGCAAGCCATGGCAGTCTTTGCCCTTATCAGCGGTGCTTGCCCTGTTCAGCGGTGCTTGACTTTTCTGTCTCTGACCTGTTCAGCGGTGCATGCCATGGCTGTCTTTGCCAAGTTCAGCGGTGCTTGCCCTGTTTCAGCGGGGCTTGACTTTGCTGTCTCTGACCTGTTCAGCGGTGCATGCCATGGCGGTCTTTGCCCTGTTCAGCGGTGCTTGCCCTGTTCAGCGGTGCTTGACTTAGCTGTCCCTGACCTGTGCAGCGGGGTTTGCCATGGCGGTCCCTCATTGCCCAGCGGGGCTGTGGCTGCCAGGGCCCTCCTGGACATTGACTCTGGTGGTGGCCTCCTGGCCAGTGACGATGGGGCTGGTGGTGGCCTCCTGGGCAGCGGGGATGATGGCGGGCTTCTCCGCCGTGCTGCTCTTCCCCGACTTTGGCGCTTTCTTCTGCCCCTTCCCCACCTTGGGAGGAGTCACGGCTGAGTGGACAGTCCCCCTGGGTCCCTTGTGATCGGCTTTGCCGGCTGGAGTCTTCCCCCTATCCCGTCGGGCACTGTCCAACTTCTGGTGCTTCACGGGGGGGACTGGCTTTGCTGTGGCTCCGTGTCACACTGGCTGCCCTGGTGCCCGGTGCACTCCACATACCTCTATCAGGCACCACTGGTACCGGAGATTTTTTGGATGTGGTGCTAGTACGGGACCTATGAATTTGAGGGGGGGGGGGTTGTACAGGGTATTGGGTCTGGGTGGAGGAAGTTGGAGAGGGGAGGCTAGACACAGGGACAGTGGCTGCCATCAGTGCTGATGCCAGAGATTGCAGGGTTCGATGAACGGCAGCCTGACCAGAAAGAATGCCCTCCAGGAATGCATTACTGTGTTGCAACTCCCTTTCTACACCCTGGATGGCATTCACCATGGTAGACTGTTCTGTGTCAATGGCCTCCTCACTGAGGGCAGCAGAGGTGACAGAGGCAGGGGCTGAGGTGCCTGGGGCAAAGATGATGCCCACCCTCCTGGGTGAGCGGGCACGGGGCAAAGGCTGAGGGGCTGCTGGGAGGGCGGTGCTGGTAGGGGGGGTGGCGGCTGTACCTGTAGAAGTGGGGGGCACACATTTTGCAACCACTGCAAGGGAGCTCACATCGGAGGACGAGTCTGTGTCACTGGTTGCTGATCCTGTCCCCGCCGTGAAGCTCCCCTCACCCTCCGTCCCAATGGTGTATTCAAAGTCCGCGTTGTGGCCCTCCACGGCCATGTGGGATGCAGCTCCCTTGTGCTCCAGTGCCACTGTACCTCTGCCTGATGATGCTGATGCACAAAAGAACAGGGAGAGCACAAAAAGGGGGGGGGGGCAGAAGAAAGACAGGTTGAGTGCATGGCTTACCGCTACCGTTGGCGGACAATACAGACACAGCAGCCCCCTGCACTACACCGCGCTGTTGGGCTCTACTGATGCAGTTCCTGGGATATGGCCTACATGGCTATGGTGGACATCAGCACACATAGAGGACACAGGGGCATGTATACCTGTACTTGGCAATCTACAGAGGCGGGGTGGAGTGCCACATGGCATGCATTACGGAGGGGCCTACCCTACGGAACTCACCCTGGCCTAGGGAAACCCACAGACATCCTCCCCCACCCAGACACCTTCACTGCGCACAAAGTCCGCTGAATGATAGTGTACTCACCCCCTTGTGTCTGCTGTGATGCCCTCAAGCGCCCATCCAACTCAGGGTAGGCCACCGCCAGGATCCGGAACATCAGGGGGGTCATGGTTCGACGGGCACCCCTCCCACATTGGGAGGCCAACCCCAGCTGAGCCTCCGCCGTCTTCTTGCTCCAGCTGAGAATGTCCTCCCATCTTTTCTGGCAGTGGGTGCTCCGTCTCTGGTGGACCCCCAGGGTCCGGACTTCCTTAGCGATGGCACGCCAAATATCCTTCTTCTGGTGGGCGCTGACCTACATGACATGTACAGGGGGAGAAGATAAGTCATTAGCAACTGCACCGTCAAAGTGAGTGGCCCACATCCCTACCCTTGCCATGTGGCACATGCATTCACAGTCCTTCATGCTCCCTGAACTCTGCCCCCTTCCTTCTTACAACCAGCCCTCTCCACCCAGGCATAGCCCATGCAACTCGCTCCCAGTGTACTCACCTGTTGGACTGGAGGACCGTAGAGAAGCGTGTACTGGGGGAGGACCCCGTCCACGAGCTTCTCCAACTCCTGTGCAGTGAAGGCAGGGGCCCTTTCCCCAGATGCACGAGCCATTGTCTCTTCCAGACCGAGGTCACAGCAGCACTTGCAGTATAGGTCCTCTCCTGTCGAAGATCAGGTATCGAGTGATTCAACAGATAGAAAATGGCGGTCACGTCCGCGGCGGTGCGTATCATCACCGCCGGCGCACTTCGTCATTGGCTCCTGGGACCCAAAGAGGGTCATTCTGACCCTGGCGGCCGGTGGCCGCCAGGGCCACCGACCACGGGAGCACCGCCAACAGGCTGGCGGTGCTCCAATGACCATTCTGACCGCGGCGGTTCAGCCGCGGTCAGAAGCGGAAAGTCAGCGGTCTCCCGCTGACTTTCCGCTGCTCATTGGAATCCTCCATGGCTGCGGAGCGCGCTCCGCAGCCATGAGGATTCTGACCCCCCCTACCGCCATCCAGTTCATGGCGGGAAAGCCGCCATGAACAGGATGGCGGTAGGGGGGGTCGCGGGGCCCCTGGGGGCCCCTGCCGTGCCCATGCCAATGGCATGGGCACGGCAGGGGCCCCCTGTAAGAGGGCCCCAAAATGTATTTCACTGTCTGCCTTGCAGACAGTGAAATACGCGACGGGCGCAGTAGCACCCGTCGCACCTTCCCACTCCGCCGGCTCGATTACGAGCCGGCATCCTCGTGGGAAGGTTGTTTTCCCCTGGGCTGGCGGGCGGTTTAACTGGAACCGCCCGCCAGCCCAGGGGAAAACTCGTAATACCCGCCGCGGTCTTTTGACCGCGGCGCGGTAATTTGGAGGGCGGGATCCTGGCGGGCGGCCTCCGCCGCCCGCCAGGGTCATAATGAGGCCCATAGTGTCCAATGTTAACCAATGCAGCATTGCGCAGTGGTCTTCGACCGCCTACCGCGACGGTGTACAACGCCAGCGCAGTTACCTCACATCCCATTGTCCCACTTTAGAGGTCAGGTAGCCGCCATTTCAGGGGCCCACATGGCTTCATTTTCAACTGCGTCACACGTTCCTAGGCCTGGAATCAACACACATACAGACTACTTTTTGGATTATGTTTCGTGTTCTGTGTAGCTGTGGGTACATAACTCTGATTTGCTTGACTCTGTGGTCGCTGTTGTCCTTCCTAGGCACCGTCAGGTGGGACATGTGAGGAGATGGCAGAATCCTCCGGTGTACCGACCGCTGGTGGACCTGTTGACAATGGAGGAGCGACATTTAATCATCACCTACAGGTTTGACCGTGCCACAATCCAGGAACTGTGAACCCAGTTGGAGCCTGACCTGATGTCAGCTATCCGCCATCCCACAGGAATCCCCCCTCAAGTGCAGGTGCTATCAGTGCTCCATTTCCTTGCTAGTGGGGCTTTTCAGACAACAGTGGCCATGGCATCAGGGATGTCCCAGCCTATGTTTTCTAACGTGTTGTCCAGAGTGTTGTCTGCCCTGCTGAAACACATGAGGAGCTACATCGTTTTCCCTCAGGTGGAGGATTTAGCTACTGTTAAAGGTGACTTCTATGCCCTTGGACATATCCCTAACATCATAGGTGCCATTGATGGGACACATGTGGCTTTGGTCCCCCCCCACAGGAATGAACAGGTGTACAGGAACCGGAAGAGTTATCATTCGATGAATGTACAGATGGTATGTTTGGCAGACCAGTACATCTCCCAGGTAAATGCTATGTTCCCTGGCTCAGTGCATGAGGCCTACATCCTGCGGAATAGCAGCATCCCTTATGTGATGGGTCAACTCCAGAGGCACCGGGTGTGGCTATTAGGGGACTCTGGTTACCCCAACCTGTCATGGCTACTGACCCCAGTGAGGAATCCCAGGACCAGGGCAGAGGAACGCTACAATGAGGCCCATGGGTGGACTAGGAGGGTGATCGAACGCACCTTCGGCCTCCTGAAGGCCAGGTTCAGGTGCCTCCATATGACAGGTGGTTCACTATTCTACTTACCAAGGAAGGTGGGCCAGATCATCATCGCCTGCTGTATGCTTCACAATCTTGCTTTGCGACGCCAGGTGCCTTTTCTGCAGGAGGATGGTCCAGATGACGGTGTTGTGGCAGCTGTGGAGCCTGTGGACAGTGATGAGGATGAAGCAGAGGAAGAAGACATTGACAACAGAGACTCAGTCATCCAGCAATATTTCCAGTGACACACAGGTGAGAACACTTTCTTGCCTACTATAAGTACTTTCACACTTCTACCTCTATCCTGTCTGTCAATTTCAAGCAGTATTTGGTAACTGAGTTGTACATTTCCATAACGGTTTCACAGGTGTGGTTACCAACATGTGTCATCTGCTTGCATTCTTCATGGACTTGTGATGTGTGACATAGGTATATTGACATTACATTTGAGAACGGATTTTGTCACTGTCATAGCAAATACACATTTTCAAAACCACAGACTGACTCCAGATTGTTTTGTGCTTCAAGGGTGTTTATTGAAGTGCTCAATATTGGAGGGGGTGGTAAAATGGTGAGGGGTGATGGTGGAGGAATGTTCATGGCAGAGTCAAGGTGCACTGCCCATATGGGCATAGGAAGTGGAGCTGGGGCAGTTCCAATATGGACAGGGTTACAAAGAGAGACAGTGGGATGACAATCAGGGTGGTCTCATTTCTTAGCGGGGGTCTTGCTATCGTGCTCTGTTCTGTTCCTGGATCTCAGGGACTGTTTGCGGGGTGGTTCTCCATCTGCAGGGGGTGAGGTGCTGGTGTGGTGGTCCTGTGGCAGGGCGTCCTGTCCACTAGCGCCGGCGGAGGTGGTGGGCAGTTCATCGTCCATGCTAGTGTCAGGGGCCCCTTGGAGTGCCACGGTGTCCCTCATGGTGTTCAGTATGTCCTTCATCACTCCTACGATAGTGCCCAGGGCGGAGCTGATGGTTCTGAGTTCCTCCCTGAAGCCCAAATACTGTTCCTCCTCCATGCGCTGGGTCTCCTGAGACTTGGCCAGGACCGTCGCCATTGTCTCCTGGGAGTGGTGGTATGCTCCCATGATGGAGGAGAGGGCCTCGTGGAGAGTGGGTTCCCTTGGCCTGTCCGCCGCTGTCGCACAGCAGCCCTCCCAGTTCCCCTGTGTTCCTGGGCCTCCGTCCCCTGGACAGTGTGCCCACTACCACTGCCCCAAGGTCCCTGTTGTTGTTGGGGTGGCGGGTTATCCTGGGTTCCCTGTAGTGGTGGACACACAGCTGATTGACGTGTCCTGGGTACGGATGTATGGGCCCGCTGGGTAGGTGCTGTGCTGGTGTTTCCAGAGGGTGGAAGGTCTGTGTTGGGCTGTGCCTGTGCGAGGGGAACCGACTGTCCCGAGGCCCACGATGGTCCGGGCTGGTCATCTGGATCCAGTTGGCCAGAGCTGCTGTCATCACTGTGGGCCTCTTCTGTGGGTGGGGTAGAGATGTCCGGACCCTCCTGTCTGGTGACGTTGGATAGTGGTCCTGCAGGGGTGTAAAAGCATGATTATTGCATGTTTGTGTGTCATGGTGTGCAATGGGTGGGTGAGCGTGTACCCCGGTGCTAGCGTTCCTGTGTGGGGGCTTGTGTGATGATGGTTGGGGGGTGTTATGGGTATGTGCAGTGGGCATGCTTTAGTGAGGGGTGTCCATGCTTTGTTGTGTCATGCAGGGCTTGGTGTTGGGATGTGTGGTTTGTGTTATTAGTACATAAGTGAGGAGTTGGAGTGATAGGGGAGGAGGTGAGGGTGGTGGTCTGTGATAGCATGCAGGTAGGGTGGGGGATATGATAGTTAAGATTTGACTCACCAGAGTCCATTCCTCCACCAACTCCTCCGAGGCCCTCAGGATGCATAATGGTCAAGACCTGCTCCTCCCATGTTGTTAGTTGTTGGGGAGGAGGTGGGGGTCTGCCGCCAGTCCGCTGTACCGCGATGTTGTGTCTTGAGACCACAGAACGCACCTTCCCCCGTAGGTCGTTCCACCTCTTCCTCATGTCCTCCCGATTTCTTGGGTGCTGTCCCACTGCGTTCACCCTGTCGACTATTCTTCGCCATAGCTCCATCTTCCTAGCTATGGAGGTGTGCTGCACCTGAGATCCAAATAGCTGTGGCTCTACCCGTACGATTTCCTCCACCATGACCCTGAGCTCCTCCTCAGAGAACCTGGGGCGTCTTTGCCGTGCCATGGGGTGGTGTAGGTGATGTGTGGGGTGGTGTATGTTGTGATGAGTGTGGTGATGTGTAGTGGTGTGTGGTGTTTTGTGCGTGGATGTTGTGTGGGTGATGGTGTTGTGTGCCTCTGTGTGGTGGGGTTGTCTATGCTGTGCAGTCTCTCTGGCCTTCGTCAATAATTTTTGGTCGTAGGGGTTTGTGGGTGATGTGCGTCTGTGTTTTATATTGTGTTGGGTGTGTGTGAGTGGTGTTTGTGTGTGTATCAGGTGTGTGTATTTTGAATTGTCCAATGTGGCGGTGTTTTGGAGATGTGTGTGTATTTTGAGCGCGGCGGTGTGTACCGCCAATGGAATACCGCGGTTGAAAGACCGCCGCGTGGATTCGTGGATCGTGATAGCATGGGCGTGTTTCTGTTGGCGTGACGGTGGAGGTTTTGTTTTCGCCAGTTTATCACTGACCTTTGGTGTGGCGGACTTGTGTGGGTGTCTGAATTTCGGCGGATTCCGAGATGTGGGTCATAATAGCTGTGGCGGATTTCCGTGGCCGCGGCGGTGTATTGGCGGTCTTCTACACGGCGGTAAGCGGCTTTTACCGCCAATGTTGTAATGACCCACATAGTCCGGAAAGGAGAGTAATCTAGGGAGTGGTTGTTTAGGCAAATGAGGCGAATTTCAAGACCGAACAAGGGAAGCAGGAATGGATGCAGACCAAGACAGAGATGAAAAGTGGTCTGATGTTGCCTCAGAGGACTAATTTAATGCAGATGAAGTGTTAATCCATAATAGAGAAAGGATTCACTGCAGGTGCCCCGTGTGTCATCAGGAGGGACCAGGGGCGTACCCATCAATGGTGCACCAGGTGCATTGTTACCAGAGCCAAGTGGCCTGAGGAGCCCTCAAAGCCGTTATTATTGCTTTTTTAAGTTACTTTCCAGACATCAGTTAGTTCGCCCCATTTCTTCTTCCTTGCACCAAGGCCTATGACACCAAAGTTATGCTAGAGAAATTGACGAAAATATACTGGAATAGAAAATAGTAAATTTGTTGTTAAAATTTCCTTTTTGTGATATGTGTAACTCAGAAAAAGGTTTGAGGAGTCGGCGGGGAGAGGGGTGGCTGAAGGATTCCAATCCCTAAAGGTTCCAGAGGGTATAACTACCTGAGTGTTCATGTTTAAGGCTTCGCACTATTTGAAGATATTCTTTGCTTTTTTCTTCTCCGCTCCTCTACAATCCATCTGCTACTTATTTTTAAAACTAAAGGATATGGCCGGGGAGCTAAAAAGAAATTTTCAGTCTACGGTAATAGAAACACAGAATGGACTTATAGGCTGTCCCTAAATAGGTTTATTATTTATTTTCTCCCCTGCTGAACTTAATAAAATGCTGTGAAACTAAATAAGAATAAACATAAAAACCACCGAAGTACAAATCAAACGTGGGATTAATTAGTTAATGAAGTGTTTAAGAAGTTAGGGGCCAGATGTAGTAACCATTTTGCATGGCACAAACTGCGAAAATCACAGTTTGCGCCATGCAAAACGGCCATCGCGATGCACATTCCCATTTTGCGAGTCGGTACCGACTCGCAAAATGGGAATGCGACTCGCGAATAGGAAGGGGTGTTCCCTTCCTATTTGCCACTCGCACCGCGATGCAGAATTGCTTTGTGACCGCGAAAGCGGTCGCAAAGCAATTTGCAGTTACCACCCACTTGAAGTGGGTGCTAACTAATTCGACCCCTTCCCCTTTGTGAATGTCGCTAAAAATGCTTTTTCAGCTCTGAAAAAATGAAACCAAATGGTTTCGTTTTATTTTTGTATTGCAACTCGTTGTCCTTTAAGGAAAATGGGCTGCAATACAAAAAAAAAAAACTGCTTTATTGAAAAAGCAGTAACAGACATGGAGGTCTGCGTCTCCAGCAGGCCACCATCCCTGTGAGTGCAGGGAATCTCAAGGGGGTCGCAAATTGCGACCCACCTCATTAATAGTAATGAGGTGGGTCTTTGTGACCCCCTTGAGATTCACAGAAGGTGTCTGAGACACCATTCTGCATACGATTTTGCGAATCGGAAATTGCAAGTCGCACCGACTCGCAATTTCCGATTCGCAAAATATTTTTTTGCTACATCTGACCCTTAATGTGATGGGCAGTATTTGCTGGGCATTTGTTCAGTCCTCTTCAGTTAGAAGATACTGCCCAGCAGAAGGAACAATTTACTTTGTGTGTTTTCTTGTTTCATTCTGAATGACAGTTTGAATTGAGGCTGCTAACAGGCTATACCAAGGATGCCAAACCAAGCTAGTTTTTGCAAATCATTTCAATCCATCATCTGTATCATGATTTTATAATACAGTGCTATTTACAATGCCTAAAGCAGGGACCACACTTATTTCTAGTAAGAAACTGAAATTTGCAGTTCGGGTTTCCTCTACTTTTCTCCATTTATTTTTATTTCGCACAGGCATTGACTTCATATTAAACAATGACGTTAAAAACATGCTTATAGCGGAAAACATTACTTAACTTTTGCAGCTACATACACGGCATGTATTCAGCCTCAACGTTGGTTAACATTTCTTTGCTCCAGTAGAATCTGTAGGTAGAATTGTAAAAGAACTAGGGTCTTGGCTTGCAGAGATTATTTCACTCGGCATTCACGGCACATGAATGAGTTTCTTTGTCAGTTAGAGCACAAGGTGATTTACTTGTGTAGTCGCTCTCTAATTGACTGAAAGGCACACCACATACAGTAAGTATATATTATAATATTAAGCTAATTATATCAGTCAGTGTAAAGTTCTGTCATTGAGCATTTACTCATAAATTCTTGTTATTGGAAAAAACTATTGAATATAAAAAGTCACACCTCGCGATAATTACCAGTGCAGGAATTAGATGAAGGTCTTACCTTGGCAGTTATATTCTAGCTGGTGTATTTCTGTAGACAGAACACTACTGATTCTACCCAAAGCTGTTGTGAATTATTGTTTTATTAGCACTGCCTAGGGAGAGTCACTATCATCATTCAAAAAATTAACCATTTCACTCACATAGGGACTCCACCTGCTGAAAGTGATGGTGTCCCTGGGTGAAATAATGAGGAAGGAAGAAATAAACAGGGGAACTGGTACTGACTCGCCTGGCAATTCTTCATTTCTTAAGGCAATCCTGGGGTCCCATCTCTGTTAAGATGGCCCCAGACTTACCAGTACCATGGATATCTGTAACTGCAGGAGTATTATGGTTACTGGTGGTTATACAGAGGACCATGTCATTATGAAATAGGTGATATGAAAACTCACATCACTGATGGATTTATTGACAAGCAAGGTAAAGTAGTTACAAGTGCAATCACAGTGAAAAAGTATTTAAAAAAGTAGAAGGAACAAATCAGCAGGACATTTTTTGAAACTGGCTTAACACTATAATTGTTTCCTTTTCTGTGATACCCAGTCTAACCTTGCCCAATATTCTGGCCATTTGACAGAATCTTATGTGTTCATATTCGGGTAAAGAACATAGCACTTTTGAGCTGCCAGGACTAGATAGATATTACGTTTCACAAGGAAAAGTGTGACTACGCTATTAGGGCAACCCAGTGAATTAAACTTCCATCAATTCCTACTCAAACGTCCCCTATCATGTTTGATTCCCTTTAGTCTAATGCCTGGTGGCAAAAACACACAAGTACCAAAATTGGTCCCCCTCTCTAAACCTTGAAATAACTCCTGCTCATGACTGTAACATTTTGGGAACCATTTCTAAAAACATGTTTTGTTGTTACTTGACAATTTGTTTAGGTAATCCATGACAATACACATCTCCTAACTAACCAAAGTACAACCTTCTAATTTCACCTCCTGAAGAAAATCCACAGCATGATAATATAATTGTGGTTCGATCACTCGTACTCCTCAACCCAGTGGTGGCAATGCCATACCTCCTCAAGGCTCAGGCTAATGTTGCCAACAGCTGCTTGCTTCATGAAAAGCACAACCCACCCCCACCCTGAAACGCATCAATTGTTTATATTATAACATTTGTAACAGGACACACCATTGCTATGGAGGGCGCTGAAGCTCTTTCACACATAGATAGCGAGCTACGCTGGGTTGTATGCATAGTTAGAAGGGTGCTGTTTGTTTTTTGAGCCTAGATCGGAAGTGTTTTTTGTTGTGAATGATGACCAGTGTGGTAGTGTTGGACCTTATAGTCCATAGGGTTGTGTTCCCTCAAATGTTTTGCCTACTCACATGTTGTTGCTAGAATTAGTTTGCAATTATTGGCGTTTAGGACTCTGCACTTAACCACTGCTAATCAGTGCTAAAGTGCTTGAGCTCACTCCTTAAAACATGGTAAAAGTCATCTACACCTCACCTGACTGACATATTTTATTTGCTTATAGGTCACTAATAAAGCAGCAAACCATCCACACAGAGTCTGTACATTTAGTGCTACTAGTGGTCCCCAGGACTAATTGTCCCACCCACTGCAGTAGTCCTTTAAATCATCTCTTTGGCCTGCCATTGGAGCCTGTGTGTAGTACTTAAACCTGGCACTTTTCGACCTGGCAAAATAAAGCTTTTGCCAGGCCTGGACCTCCCTTTTTAATAAATATATCTCACCTGTGGTAGGCCTTAAACAGCCCATAGGGCGGGCTGCAGTGTATTTACAAAGTGGTATATATACTTAAACATTTTACATGTCCTGGGAGCAAAAAACTTACAAATTCATTTTTCAGTACTGTGAGACTTACCTCTCCTGCAGGATGAAATTGGGGTACCTTATTGCATTTAAAAAGTTATAACTTTGGTTTGGGGCCAGTAGAAATAGCTCAAAATTTGACACATTTGGGACTATCCTATTTGTCTGCAATTGGGGAGCAGCTTCATACTGAATTTTGTTTGGATTCTGTCAGCAATCCAATTTCCAGTGCCCGATATTCCCATGGAAATGACAAGCAGTATTTATTTTCATCATTTCAATGTTCACATTCAGCCCATCATTATTCATCATTCCTTTTCCACCACATTGCATTTGCAGCACTCCCATGTATGCACGTTGCATTTACTTCATCCCATTCATTCCAGGTGGAACATAATTCATATTTGAACCCATTTGGTTCTGGGAAAGTCTCTCAAACTGCTTTGTCTGATCATTAATCAACTTTTCATTGATTAGTTTTCTGTTTTGCATCAAACTAATCACCAGTGTACTTTGCCAGCTTCAGAATTTCATCTATGCTTTTTGTCCACAGCACAATTTACTCTGTTGTATATGATTACTCAGTTCTGGTTGCAAACACATTACAAAAGTAGAAAAGTAGAAATTAAAACCACTAATCCTTTCTTTCTCAGGATCATCTTCATCCCTGCTGTGCTTTTTAAAGATATGCATGAGCTTTTCATAAATATTTACTGACTGTTTTGGTTCCTGTGAAGTTCTCAAAATGTTTACCCAAATGGTATATTTGTCAGGTACTCTTTTCTTCAACTGCTCACTTACCTGTCTGTACTTGTTGACTACTTCCTCAGAAAGCGTATTAATATAGACAGCACTAGATGGTTCTTCAGTTGGTCATGCAAGTACGACCCTACAATCTGCTCTCAAGTCACTGGGAACTTTAGTCTTGAATAACTTAAATTTAAATTAGCCCCCAAAACCTGTGATATGCTTGTCAACCAATATACTTTGTTTGTACCACTTTTCTTATTCCTCTCTAAACTTCGAACAATTTGTAATAAAAGCAAAAAGATTGGCCCTTGCCCATGGCACATGCACAAGGTTCACTCCATGCACTTCCCTCAAAGGAAATTCCAAAAATGTTGCCGTCCCAGCTTCCTCATCATTTGCTGTAACCCTTGCTCTACCTTCAATCCCCTCCACTTTCTTTTTACTCACACCCCTTTCTTCTATATTTCCTTGTTTTTCTTCAGGCCACTCCATTCCTTTGTTGTTTTCAATTAAATATTTAACAAGAGGTATCAATGTGATTAAACTCACTTCTCTAAATTCATCATGATTCAAATCCATTTTATAATCTAACTTTACAATTTTCATTTTACTGATATCCACCTCGCGTTTATCAGCTATCTCCTCTAGTTTATTCTGTATTTCATTTGCACATCTGGCTCCTTCTTCAATCAAATATCTCATTTCATCAGCTTTATACAGTCTGGTTAAATCAATGTTTTTCTGTAATATTTCACCAATCAATTTTTAACATGCCATTGTTAATAATTTTAGGAGCCTCTTTGGCCATTACTGTGCTAACAGGTGGATAAACATGCACCTGAGTAGCATATTGGGTATCCCAACTGGTACTAGCTATCACTGTCATTGTTGTTTTAGTTAGTACATTTGGTACCTCAACTATAGGAGCTTGCACTGTAGTGCCATCTACTACCACTCATATGTCAAGACTAGAGCCAGAAGAACCATTTGTTCTTGCTGTGTTAGCTGTATACCGAGGAGATCTGGTATTCAAAAGATCATTATGGAAATTATCTTCGTCACAGAATCATTGCCCTGTTCTCTCCTTCATTTGTCTCACTTTGATCATTTGTTTATATGACCATGGTAGAGTAAGCTCTTAACCCTTCTATCATACCCTCCTGAATTTTTCTTGTTGATCCCACTTACCCTCCAGTCACTGTCTAAATTTCCAACAAGCTGCTTTCGAAAAACAACCAGTAGCTCCCAGAATCCTTCAGACTAGCTCACGCTATCTTGAGTTAATTTTAAAAAAGGAAAAGGTCACATTTTCATTTTAAGGTTACCTTAATGATTAAGTTAACTCTTCATTTTAATTTTCCCCCATGTCAAAGTGTCACATCTATAAACAGCAGGCCTCTTGCTCCCAGTTGCCAGTAGACACTGTGTCATAAGTAGAAATGAAACATGAAGTTTTTTTTAAACAGGAGAAATTTGAAGTGCAGACAAATGTTCCATATTATGAACATTTTTGCAGAACATTTTATGCACTTTAAATTTCTCCCATTAAAAAAAATATGGTTGTATGTTTGTGTTATACATGTAACGGTGCCACATATGGCAAAAGGTATGCCCTGTGCACAAGTACGTACAACATGGGCTCTCAGTCACCCATACACACATACACATATATCCCATTCATTATCACACATGTTCATACATCCCCAAAGACCATGCTTTCACCTACACAAGAAGCAGTCCCGTCATTGTGCCCCTAGTCAAAGTATTTTGTTCAAAACATAGTATCTGATTCTATGGACTTTAGGCTTAAAGTCAATGAAGCTGGGTAGGGGGTGTCTGGTAAAAATGCATGAGTTGTTTGGCTCACAACGATTTTCACTGATCAAATGTAGCTCCAACTACAGAAAAGGTTGTAGACCCCTGGTCTAAATTAATCCTTAACTTGCATCAACATTTTTCTTTTCTTTTCTGTAGCCATTCAATTACATTTACTTAGTGCCTCAAACTGTGTAGATCTGGGCATGGGCTTCATGTCATTCTAGTTTGTCTAAGAAAATCCACCTTTGTAATGTTGAAGGAATGTGAAGGAAACTGTAAAACTTTATCAGATCTGGTGTATTTATGCCTTTCAGAAATCCAGGTACAAGTATAGAACCCGATGTCCATCATCATTATGCATTGAAGCAGCCCCTCAGCTAGTATTTTCTAACCCTCTGTAGCAGGTACAACCGAAACTGAATCATTTTCAGTATTCTCCAAGTTATTCTTGCTTAAAACCATCTCAAAATCACGACAAATAGACTAGAGAACAACCAATAATCCCAGCGCTGCTCTGTCAAATTTCAATCTATTATAGCCTGTCAGCAACCAGCCAATAATAGCACAGCTTTCTGGGGATATCTCACTAATCACTGAACGCTGAACAAATCAAACATTTACTCCCAGTCACAGAATTGCGCCTAAATCCTTTGTTTGTTGCTCGCCATACCATTCCAGTTTGGACCCAGCCACATACAAATCAGTCTTGACCCATGGGAACAGTACAACCCCAAACTGCCAGGCCAGATCCTCCCTGGACTGGAAACAAGCATACTGGGACCGTCTTCAGAGTATCACCACTCAACATCCAGGCTAGCTTGAATCCAGTTGCATAGCGAGCGCAGGACCCACATCTGGGCTACTCCCTCCCCCTTAGGGTGACAAATGCAAAAACAACAGTTGATGGGCTTAATGCTGAACAAATCAAACATTCTCCCCCATTCATAGATCTGGGACTACATTCATTGCTTTTTTTTCCTTGCCATGCTATTCCAGTTTGGACCCAGCCATATGCAAATCAGTCTGGACCCTGCTCCCTATGGGAATAGTCCAGCCCATACTGCTAGGCAAAGTCCTCCCTGAGCCAGAAACAAATATCATGAGTCCAATTTCATAGTATCACCCCTAATCAGCCAGGCTAGCTTGAATCCAGTGGCATAGGGAGCATAGGACCCACATCTGAGCATACCCTTTCAGTGAGGGTGACAAATGAAATACTCTGATGTGCATTTTGATTTGGAAATCTGACCCAAGCACAGAAGAAACAGGGCACACTGTACTAGTTCTGACTTATAAAGGGCATCAGAAATTAATTCTTGCCCAGGCATCATTCCTCTCTTATGCTTCCACAAAATTGCATAATTTCACATAAGTGTATCCAGGGCCTGACTGGGAACCCAAGGCATCCCTGGTAAATTTTGTCAGACCAGCCCTCATAGGGTGCATAGCGAGCAAGCCTAACCACTACAATGGATCTTGGAGGTTCTCCGACTCCACAAGAACATTTGGGACAACCTGGCATAAACAGTGCATTCTACAACACATTTGTCATTGTATTAATTTTTGAAGCATAGCAAATGATTACCTTGTAACACAACATGATTTGGCAATCTTTATTGGTGCTCTCCAATGATTCCATCACCATCATTCTCTAACAGTGCTCTCATCTCTCCATAGCCCCTCTCTTACATGTATTTCATTTGTTTTATAGCACTCTTACCAGTGTAGGGTGTTGAAGCACTTTACATCACACACACTTACAGATACAATGCTAAATACATGTGTAAACCAGTCCATAGAAAATGGTGCATTGGACAAAGGGAACCACAAGGTGTAGAATTCACACATCATCCATACTGGTAGACATTTTTTAGAGTGATTGGTCTGGGAAAGCATGACCTCAGGATTCAGCATGTAACACAGTGTTTAGTTTTTCATTTACTAATAACAATTTCATTCTACGTAGAAAAAACCCTTTGTAGCAAAATTAGGATAAACAAAATCAGGAAAAAACTTATGTTTCTAATCTGTACCATGCAGTTTGCATGCAGCTCCTTGATGGCAGTCCATAGCTCACTGTCCAAAATGTTGATTGCAGCTTATGAACTGCATGGAGACAAAAGGATCTATGTGACAAAAGCAGAATCCCACTGAGCTATGCACATAAAATACTGTTCTGTGATCTGCATAGTACAATTTATTTGCAGCAGGCATATAAACCCTCTGTGCTACCTTAGATGAGTCAGAACTACTACTTCACAAAGCTCTGATCTCTCTCCAGCAGGTACATTAATAACCAGAGTTATCTTGATATTTTTATTGTTGCCTAAAACCTGTTCAATGTACTAGGAACTCTGCAGTGCTTTTAAAACTGCTGCTCTGCTACAAATCTTCCCCAGTAACAAAAGCGACGCCCACCCTTCCATTTTCCAGTCTGGCTTTGAGTGTAGTGGTGCTTCTGGGTTATGCATAAGTGGTCCTTCCACAGCTTTTAAATCATTTGTAGTAACCCAACTGAGACCAATGTCCTAAATAACCTGGTTCCTACAGCAATTACAGTCATTATCCTAAGCTTCTTGATGGAGATTATCCACCCTCTGTATCACTAAATGTTAGGAAATGCTGGTGCTTGTTGAAGTACTTCTTCTATTACTTTTATCATACTATATTGCTATTTTACCAGACACTCTTGCACCTGTCATGTTATTTAACCCTAACTGGTTGATACTCTTCTAGCGTGTCTGATATACACAAGATTTTTGTCATGTTGATGGGCATTATGGATGTGAGCTTACTGAATAAGCTCCTCATATTGCCATCTTTAGAAAAAGTGTTAAACTAATAATCAATATGGGGAAAAACAGATCTGCTGCATTCTCTAAGAACTATACAAACCTGAAGAAGTTCTAGTTTTTACATAAAATCCTCTTTAAAATGTGAATACTTAATGATACTTGGGGTTTTCCTTTTTGTGCATGATTATAATTGTTCAATAACGTCAATAAACAAAATAAGAAATATACGCCCATCAGTAAAAGCATTAGGAGTCTTCTTGTTTGGGGTAAACAAACAGTGGATGCTATACCACCAACAATACAATAACCATCTCCCTCACCTTACAATTTGTATGAAATGCTCTTATCCATTACTGGTTAATCAAGGCAATGTATTTGATGGTATATTCTGGAAAAAGTTGTTGACCAGGAGGCAAGCTCCTTCAGTCAAGTATTTGTGACAGGGTATAGAAATTACTGAAATTAGGTTCCAGTTATTTGACCATATTTCTAGATGTTGGTACAGTATCCATACAGATACTCCATCACAAACTTGACTGATATCATGGCCTCCGTATTACGATCTCCATGGGCAATAATGAGATCATAATACGGCCAACGGGATATCTGTCACGTTTTTGACGGAGTAAACCCCTCTGCCAAACTCTGTTTAATCATAATCATGCATCATTTAATCATGCTGAATTAGAAAAGACTCTATTTAATCATACGACAAGGAAAGTAGTTGACATCCTGGGAGTAAACTGTAAACATGGTGTGGGCCTATCTTTCAAAGGGCGAATGAAGGTAATTGTACACAGTTTATGGTGCAAGTGCAGATTGGAATATAAAACATTGCATTGTAAGCAAATTGAGAGATTAGAACTCCATGAAAATAATATCAATTTACATGGTATGCAAATTATTTAAAGGCTTGTATGAACCCAGCAGTCAGACATTTTAACTTAATTTCAAAACAGGAACTTTCCTGCTTGAAATGGTAAAAAATTAATCACTGCAGTACGAAGTATATTGAACTATGGTTTTTAAAACTGGTATGCATTTTGACGACTGCTGTGCTTGGATTTCAACTGTTGTCATATGACAGGTAAAGTACAAAAAGTCAAATCAAAAAGTTTCTATGTTATTGGTACTTAATGTAGCTATATTGTACAGCAATTGTGAGATAAGGGTCAGGAAAACACTAAAAAATTATCAGCCAATCTCTGGATAATTGTATTATTCAAAATCCATCCCCACTACAATCACTCTCTAGGAATGGCAGGCGTAACATAACTCCTTCCCTAGACTATCCCTCTACAGTTTTTCCCTCCCCCTTTATGTTCACCACCCGCAAGTAGTGATCCTTATCTTTAAGGATCAATCTGCAGGGTCTGAAAAGACAAAACAGCCTTTTTCAAGACAAAAAACATTGATCCCAAATCTTTGCATTTTTGACCAATGTTGTTTCAGCTTACCTTCAATCAACCACCAAAGAAGGCACACAGATGTTGATGGCTCCAAAGCATCATTGTAACCTCTCGTCTTTGTTCTTCATCAATAGTCATGGTCTTCGGTCATAACTAACAGAAGCCGAAGCATCCTGGATGTTCAAATATCCTGAAATGAAATTCAGTCATCATGATGGTGAAACCTTAATGTGAGGTTGTAATTATGTTCCATTTACAGGCAGTTTCTCGTTCTTTGTTAGAATGTACTAGCATGCAATCTTGCAGACTGATATCAGACTCCATGGTGTTAAATCATCTATTAACATGCCTTTACATCTGTTGCTTGCATTTCTCTCAGCTTCTGAGTTCTCTATCATATTGGTAAATTGGCCACCAGTGGAGTCTGTTTGAGCTTTCCTTTCAAACATCATATCAGTTGAACATTTGGATTGTCATGACTCCATTGTGTGCCCTATGTGTTGTGGGTTTTACTCGTTGGATTCATGTCAGCCTTTCCTTGTAGCACCTCCCTGTCCTGAGTGCTCCATGTCATCCTCCCCTATTAATGCCTTCTAGTTTTAAGCACTCCATGATTCCCGTCCCAGGGAGCCTGAATCATTGACCCTGCTGTTCTGTTGCTCAGTAAGTTTAGTTTGTTTGCACCTGCAGATTATCACATGTCTCTTTAGGATAAGTTACATTTCCATTGTGACCCATTGAACTCTACCACTGGGGTTTAGTTCCATTTGCTAATTGTTTACAATTACATTTGCACCTGCCACCTAGAAGGCCTCCTATCCATTGTATATAACACATGATTTTCCCCAGCTTCATTGGAATATTCTATGCTTCCAAGTGGGACACGTGCCCTTCCGGAACAGTATTCCCCATCGGGTATAAATATCCCATCTGAACCTGAGTCGGGGCTTCACATCATTCCAGTCCTGTGCACATCATCCCTGCACTCACCTCCTGAGTCACCTGGATCTTCCAGCACTCTAGTCTTCTTAGCCTTCCTGATAACCCTGTGATCCTGGCTTCTGCAACGCTTCTAGTGTCTTTTTGCATGAGCTATGATTTTGCCTTCTCTTGAGCTCACTGAGCCTCCTGTGGTTTTCAGATTCCAGTTAAAGAACTCAACAAGGCTTAAGTACCTTTCCCTAAGGTTAGTGCAACCTAATCCTCTCTGTGTAGCAAGCATTTTCAAGACTATAGACTTGTGTCCAGTCCTTTCTCCATAATGTCCAGCAGTGCTCCTTGCTTGTTCCTACTCTGGGCCCTCCCTTTAACTTTGGAGCTTGAGCTGTTATTACACAATGACTAGAGACTTATGGCCAGATGTATCAAAGAATTTTGCATTCGCAAATGGTGCGAATCGCAAAATTTCACCGTTTGTGAATGCAAAATCGCCTTTCATGATTTATGAAAGGAATTTGCAGTGCAATTTTAAGGAATCGCAAAAATAACGGTTGCCTAAAATTGCGACTCCGATTAGGGAATCACAATTTGTGATTCCCTAAATAGGAAATTGCAAATAGGGAATACCTATCTGTGATTACCTAATCACACGTATCATGCATTTCATAAATGCAAATTTGGCATTTAGGAAATGCAATTACCACAAACTCAATTTTGGTGGTAAGCATGGTAAATTTTTTAAAATGCATTTTTAAAAATGACACATAGCGCACAAATGTCCCTTGGGCATGTGCGCACATTACATGTCCACAAATATGTTTTGGGGGTGCAACAAAGGGGGCCTTAGGCCCCCAGCACCCTGGGATTTGCATGACCGAATTACCTATAGGCCCGGAGGGATGAATGGAGTCCCATTCCCTAATTGCGATTCAGTAATAGCGAGTGCGACTTTTAGGAAATCACTATTACCGAATCGCAATTTTAATACATCCTATTATGCATTTCTTAAATAGCGATTTCTTAAAAATCGCTATTTAGGAAATGCAAACCGGGATGATGATACATCTGGCCCTTACGGCCTGAATTAGATTTCAGTGGATGAGTTACTGTGTCACAACGGTGACAGATTTCCTGTCCACCAAATTATAAATCCCGTAGAAAATAATGGGACTTGTATTTCAGCCAAAGTGATATCCATCACCATCGTGACAGAGTAACCCGTCCACCATAATCTAAAACAGACCTCTAATTCTGTATTTCTCTCATGAACAGAAGTGTCAAGAAGAATGTTTTTTTGGAGCGATTGAACCTTGTAAACTCCAATCTGTGTTTCTGACATACATTATAAGTATCTTTAACTCCAACCTATGTACTGAGTTTAACCTTGGGAGTGTCAGTAACTCCAACCTACGTACCAAGTGCAACCTTGTCAGTGCCAGTAACTCCAGCCCTTGAACCGAGTGTATTTTGGGAGTGCCAGTATCTCCAACCCATGTACCAACTGTAACCTTAGGAGTGCCAGTAACTCCAACCTATGTACAGAGTGTAACCTTGTGAGTGCCAGTAACTCAAACCTTTGTATCGAGTAGAACCTTGGGAGTGTCAGTAAATCTAATGAAACCTATGTTCTGAATGAATCTTGGAAGTCTCAGTAGCTCTAATATATGTTCTGAATTTGCCCTGGGAGTGTCAGATGCTCTGATCAGTATTTCAAGTTGTTCCTCAAGAGTCTCAGAGTCTTAGAGATTCTTGTCCAAGAATTTGGTTATTTTGTTCTTTTGATTGGATTTTGAAGAAATCTGTGTGTGTTTTTTACTGAAGTTAATGCACTGTTCATGGATGTTGAGGCTTGCTAGTGTATTGAGGGTAATTGCCTCTTCTTGTTTTTCCCAGTGTATTGCATCTTCACGAAACCAGATGTAATGGTCCCCTAAACATCAACCTTCATAAACTCAGAAGGTCTCAGATGTGATATGAATACTATTAATCAATGTTGTTCTGTTGTTGAGCAGATTCTGTACTGCAAGCCTTTCTCTTTCTTTTATTATTTTGTCCCAAGCCCTATTCCCCTTTGGGATGATGCAGGATCTAGGAGTTCCATTCTTGGATCTTGCACCATCCAGAGAGAGATACGAGGTCCAGCATTGGCTCCAGTGTCGACTCCCCATTCGGGACCAGGTGAGTGCGTGGCATAGATATAGCAGTCGGAGGAATGGAGTGTGTGAGTGTGTGAATATGTGCGTGCATTTTAAAGTGAGTACTGCACAGACTGCAATTTGAGAGAAATATCAACTGAACAGAAAACTGGAGTCTTAATGACCTTAGAGAAAGCACAGTGAGTGGCGATCTGCCAAAGAGTGACAGACAGATGATTCCAGTGTCGATGAGGGGGAATGGCAGACAGGACTCTATCACTAAAATATGCTCACCAAACTAGAGGATGGTCAACATGGATAAGGCAGGAATCAGATTAGAATATTTGGGTGACATTTCCAAGGAATACACTTGGACTCAAGTCCATAGTAGCTTGCTGGAAAAAGGGAAGAGCTTCATACTCAGTCATTATGCAAAAGGTTGCTTGTGAAAATGTTCATGGACTTCTGATACATGATCAAACATTTAAGACAAGCATGATTGTCATATTATGAAGAACCTACAGTTTCATTATCATTATCATCCCAGATGCAAGTCCAAATAGTATACATTAGTGTAGTCTACTCTGAATAGTATCTCTGCTCCGATGATTGCGGCATAAAGATGATGGGGATGTGTGAGAGGATGGGTGAGGGCATATAAAATTACTTACCATATAGTGAGAGCTGGAATTGCACAACCGGGGTTTGGAAGGTTGAAGACATCCTGGAAAGAGAAAAAAGAAATGAAAGGCATTCAAGGAGGCATGGGAGTCGAGAAAGAGTGGGAAAAATGAAAGGAAACTAAAAGTGGACTGGTGCCAACAGGAAGAGGGTAGCATAAACATAAAGGAAGAGAAAGGAGATCAAGGTCACAGAGGGAGAGAAAAAGTCTTGTAGAGAGAAGGTAGAGGAAAGCGGGAATTTCAGTGGAGAAAGTGAGGAAGATGGACAAGAGCGGACAGCAGGGATCAAGGAGCAGACGCAGAGAATGATGGGAAAACTGGCAATAAGAACACATGGACTGATTGGTGGGTGCTAATGCTGAATGCCTTTCACGCCGCCACAACTCAGAAGGGTTGTGGTCACCCAGGTGGGTCCTAATACCCGAAGTATTTGATTTGCCCCCCAAAAAAGGGAGACAAATGTTGTTTTATCTCTTCTTCATGTGGTGTAATTATAGGTGGTAATGAAATTGAAAATATTGCAAAACTCTATTGCCTGACAATCACACAACCTGCAGAAAAGCGTGTGTGTGTGAATTGTCAAATCTTGCCAGATTTATTGACAGGTAAGAAATGGGACAATAGGCATTATTTACCAAGTTAGAAAAGTAGTTCTTCATGAATGGATGGACCTAGAGAGTCACACAGAGAAGGAGTGGAAACAGAGTGATCATGTTGTTATGGATTTTTCTTGAGTGGGTGTAAGGAAACAGGCATTTTATAGGTTCCCCCCCCCCCCCGAAATGTGCCTCCATTTGGATTATTAGGTGCTGTTTTTTTTACTCTGAGAGTGCACTGAGGCCTGCTGTCCAGACCTCAGTAACAGTGTTCAGTCTCCTTACAAATGTTATGTTGAATTTAGTGTCCTCAGTTGGCAAGTACTGACTTACTTATAATTTGGGAAAGACATCAAACTTTCTCATTACTCCAAGTTGCTTTCTTTATTGGAGGATGTAGGCACGGAAGTAAGTTAGGATGGCCAACAATTCGAATCCCAAAAGAAGTGGGGCCTCGCACAACAATAACCTCTATTTCCTCAGAATTACGTTTTAATGATCAGGCTGACATCCAAATAACAGCTAAGCGACTACTATAAAATATTTTGCAAAGATCTGCGTTTTTACTAGAGAAACTGAGTGAGGGCATGTCCCACAGATAATGTAGCAGGCACCCTGAACAAGAGAAGGTATGACAACAATACACATAGGGCCATGACAAAATTGAGTGACTTTTTTGTTAATATTGAGCTCGTAAAACCAAAAAGGAAAACACTCATCAAGGAAAGTTAATATAGATCATTGCAAGTTCCTGGCTATGAAACCTTACTATTGGGCTTGACACAGCAAAAAGATCGATTTCAATCATACCCAATGTACAATTCTAAGCACCACTTAGTACTAAGAGTCCTAGTTAGAAAAAATAAAATTAAATAAAATTAAATAAGGCTTAGTTTAACATATACATTCCAAACCACACTCTGCACAGTTCCTATAACATCAACTATAATCAATTTCAACAGCTTTCAACATGCATGAATCCGCCATGGTACTGCAAAACCATACCTAACAAATACTGGCAGCCAGATGTAATTCATATTTCATAATTTAAAGAAGACACACAAAAACAGGAGTGGAGAGATACACTGCAGAAGGAGCAGCTGAGAATCCCCTGCTATGAAGATATTTATAGATCTCGATAACCTTCGAAAAACGAGCAACATACAATCAATTACAATGAAGGGCAACATTCACATGTTTACTAAAATGCTTAGGAATGCAGCTGTTTTTCCAAGTTCTGATTGAATTATGATAGAATAAAGTGCCATGTGCAACAGAATCCCCCCAGACCTACTCAAGTGTTACGTGCATTTAAAATGTTTTGGCAGAAAACAGCATGAATGAAGTTCAGATACGATGTGGTGCATGCTAAAAAAGGCAGATAAACTTGCATAATAAAATGCTCAGCAGGAACTCCTAATGGGGAAGACCAAACCTGATCTAATAGGGAAGAAGTAAAGAGTAACACGCTTTTTAAAAACACGCTGTTGGAGCAGCATGAACACTGTTCTGATGCCCTGTATTGTGTGGAAAAGATCAGAACAGTTTAACATTGATAAAACACTTCGCAAGTATTGCTAATGGAACCACCCAAACACAAGATAAATTTAAGGGGCTCAGAAAGGGGCCAAAAAGCTTTAAACCCCCCAATACATTTTGCAATTATACTTCTTCAAACGTTTTTGTCCTTAACATTTTCTCCCACCATCTCTGCAATTTAGGGACATGGCTAGTTCTCCAATTTTGGGCTGGTCTAATGAAATTGAGATTTAAAAAACTGCCCTGTCTTATTGATTCTCCGACTCTCCTAATAGGCCAGACTCAGGGTCCATAGTAGTCTTTTCTACTTTACTTACAGCGGAGAATAGTCCCTCCCAAAAATAACTTCATTTTAGACACATATAAAATATATGCAGCCAGTCCCCTACATCAGCCCGTTGGCTGAGAAAGTATTGGTTGCGGAGGTCAGAGTACATTCTATGCAGAGCATTAGGAGTGAAGTATGCCAACCATCGGGAAAAAAAGGACAATCTCTTAAAATGTACCACTCTCAGCGACTTGTCCCCCATCTCTGCGATAACCTGCCAATTGTCCTTGGTAAGTCTACATTAAGCTTTCTCATAGATTCTTTTGAGAAACTCAGGAGTAACATCCTGACTTGAAGTGCAACGCAGCAACCTGTACCAGTTCCCAATATCCGTAAGCCTGCTCTTAACCGGTGAATGCATGACGTAGTGTGGTTCCTGACTGAGATCATAGGAATTCTAAAAAAATGGGTTAGATGAAAAAAAGCTTAAAATAAAACTGTTACCTTGACCCCCACACCTCAGCACTACCTCTGCCCAGATTATTCATTTGCCTCTTATAGCAAAATCCCCTAGCTCCTTGAAGCCATGAGACACCCAAAAAGATAATGCAGCACTCGGACAAGCCAAAATGGATACATTCCTGAATCTGGAGAGACTTAAAGCCTGCTGGGATCTGGTAAAACGTATACAAGACTGTCATCCTATTACCCAAGACATGAAGTGTCTTGCACCTAGTTTTCTTTGACAAAGTAGCGATTTTTTATGAAGGCAGGGAGACTAATTGCAGATTCCTGCACCATTTTTCTTTACAAAAAAGACATCCACTGCCCCCTTCTTTCTAGAAATCTTCCCAACAGATCAAAAAGGGCTGCTTGATGATACATACACATATGCGGAAGAGCCAGGCCTCCCTGAGTCTTCTCAATCTGCATAATGGCAAATTTAGCCATAGGAGCCTTCTTATTCCAGATAAATCCTTCAAAAAGGAAATTTACTTCCTGAAACAAACTTCTAATCATTTTGATAGGGATGTTGGAAAACTAAAACAGAAATAGAGGTAATATCAACATTTTAACTAATACCACCCTTAACGATGAATGGCAGGGGGAGGAGAGACCATCTATCAAATAATTTGTGTGCCTTCCTCTGCCTAGCGATGTAGTTTAGCGATGTAGGAATAGCTGTGAAAGATTGCTAGTAACATATATGCCTAAATTCCTGACTGGGCTTTGAACCCTAGCCTGTTGTTGTAGAAATGCAGGTAATTCCTCAAAGGATGCATTGAAAAGGAAGATTTCGATCTTACTTTGAGTCACCTTGTATTCCCAAAGCCCATATATTCTTCTAACAGATCGAAAGACTTGAGATATAAAACCATGTCATCTACAAACAACTCTGATTGAGTCATCCCCTCCACCAGACCCATTATCCCAGATACACTACAAAGTTTAAGTGCTGACAGCTTAATAAAAAAACAATAGTATTGGGGACAAGGGACATCCATGTCGGGTGCCCCTGATAGTAGACACCTTACCCACAACACTAGAATTCACTATTACCTGGGCCTGTGCTCCCTGGTACAAGTTTTTAAACATTGTAATGAATTGTGAAGGGAAGCTGAATTTCAACAAAGAAATAATGTGTTCCAGTTCACCAGGTCAAATGCCTTCTTGGCATCGACCTTATTTACTGCTGCAGGCATTTGGTTACACGCAAATAAATCTATGGTATGAATCAAAGAAATTGTATTTGAAGCCAGGAGGCAATTGGCAATTGGAAACAAACCCGCTCTAGTCCTTGTAAATCAGCACCTGGCCTATTGTAATAATACGTGTAGCCCATATTTCAGGAGTTTATAGTCACCATTAAGCAGACTAATGGGTCTGCAAGAGTTGACATTCAAGGGAGATGTACCTTTTTTAACAAAACTGACCATATTAGATTCCTTAAAGGAGAGGGGGACTACCCCACCTTCCATTATGGAATTAAATAGTTCAGCTAGAAAGGGCACCAGTTGCTGCACAAATAACTTATGCAATTCAAAGGGAAAATCATCATCACCACATGATTTTGCATTGGGCATTTTACCTCAAACTTCAAAAACCTCAGACTCTGTTATTTTCCTCATCACTGCTGAGGTCAATGAGTCAGGGAGTTGCAGCATTCTTAATGATCTAAAATACTATGTTATGTGAGGGGAAGACACCTGATACATAGTTTGATATGGCCATCTATAATGATTTAAAAAGACGAAAACAACTTAATCTTTCTCAGATGCCCTCCTTTGAGTGGCCAGGTCCTCGATTTAGCCTCTTAGCAAATTTGTCATGCTTAATCCACGTGGACCAAGCTAGGAATTTTCCAATATGCTAGCTCCCCATCATGCAATTGTTGGTGATAGGTTTTAGAATTGTGAACTTCTTCAAGTATAAAAAAATCCATAACATTTTGTTTAGCCTTCTCCAAACCCTTCACTAAGGAACCCTGAACTGGAGAGCTGATAACAGCCCTCACAGCAGCATCAAGCGCTAATTGTAACTCCTTTATGTGCCTGGTGCACTCTTTGTTTTGATTGGCTTCATAAGCGATGATGCACCCATGTGGTGTGGCCTTAAAAGCCTCCTAAACAGAAAAGACCAACGCTGTATTTCTATTAATTGTGAAAAAATCAAAAATGTATGCCCACATGTCTTGAAGCCATTCCTGAATGGTTAATAAAGCCCCATCGATCTGCCACCTAGGCCCTGTTCTTGTGGGAGTAGCTAATTCTGTTGAGATTGACACCACCAAATGGTCTGAAAAAGCATTCAACCAAGTGCCAAACCCAAATCTCTTAAGGGACTGGGAGGCCAAAAAGAAATCAGGATGGGAAGCGATCTCAAACGTTGCAAGAAACATGTGAACTGTGCCATAACAGGATGCTCAACTTGCCAAGGATCCACAAGACTAAAATCCTGTTTTTAGAGCAGATATCACTTTCTTGGTCTTGGGCTTCAGCTGTTTTAAGCCTTATTAGACATATCTCAGGACAGAGCCTGAATAAAATTAAACCCTCCACCTCCCCTAGGTCAACAGGCTGTCTGCCCCCAGCTATATTGTAGATGAATTGTGAGGGTTGAATCTCATCTCTAGGCCACAATAAGTCACCAGATTGAGGGGGGAGCCATGGACCAAGAGTTTCAACCACAGCCATCTGCCTTGAGAATGCCTAATAACTTCCCTTACTTTCCAGTTGATACCATTACCTAAGTATATCGCTATCCCTCTTGCTGCCACCCTACCTGAATCAAAATGTGCATAGGAATACCGCTTTGGAATAAAAATGTTAGGAGCATTAGACTTAGGATGAGTCTCTTGCATAAAAATTACTTCTGGAGAGAGTGCCATAAGCCATCATATAAGCCCTCCATATTTACACTTGTTAAGGATACCATTTGAATTACAGGAAATAATCCTTCAATTTTGCATTACTCAATTTTCATGATCTGCTGCCACTGTCCCTGCTCACACTTTTGTCAATCCGACTGCTTTGAGTAAAATTTTTCCTTTTCTTCCTCCTGAAAGTGCCTGCTCCTAAACAACTTCACCCATACCAGAACCCACATGTTCCACTACCCTCCCTCCCCCCAAAATGGGCCTACACCTCTCCCCCTGGAAGCATACCACTCTTCAAAAGAAGCCACAGCACATAGAAGACCAATCAATAAATACACACACATAAACACACAATACAAAACATACATCCCTCTGTAAGAGTGGAGAACACATAGCGTCCTCATTGGCTGATAATGGGAAATATGTTTAGTAGTAGCTGCCACCATTAATGCTTGGTGGGGAAGCAAGCCGATGGGGGAAGGGAGGGAATTAGAGGGTAATAATAACAAAAAAATAGATACTTGGCTGCCTCCTTGGTGTTTCTCTGCTACCACCGCTTCCACAGCCTTAGTGCTTCTGTGCTTGCTTCCCTCCCCACCCAATCGAGGCACTTTTCTCATGCTGTTACCCAATAGGAGAGCATGGGATTGGTCTGAGTGGGCTGAAATGCCACTCAGTTGGGGACTCGGAGCTTTCACTGCTTCTCTCCCGGCTGTGTAACATAGCCCGGGTGGAGAGTTCTAAGTGCAGAAGTTGGTTTGGCCGGCCTAAGAAGGCCAGTCAAACTGACATGCACACATAGGCCCATATTTATACTTTTTTTAGCACAGCATTTGCCCTATATTTTGATGCATAAACGGCGCAAACTTACAAAATACAACTGTCAAAAAACGACGCAAATGCAGTGCTGAAAAAAAGTATAAATATCGGCCTTAGAGTGCACTGACTACTCCTTCTCCCTCTGTTGATGCAGAGGATGGCCCCACTACACCCTACATTCAGTACACAGAATAGTTTTATTATCATGTTCTTTTTCTGCTCTCTGCAGTGGGGTGACACTTCTCTGCCACCTCGGAGGGGTCACCCCTGAATATGTTTGCAGACAAATGGATAAATGGATTGGAAGAATACACAAAGGAAGACATGTATTACAGGGTAACTTAAAAAATAGAGCTTTCTGTAATGAAAATCAAGTGCAAAGGGTCCGCTCGAATTGTCACTCTGGCTGTCTCATTTTGAAGGATCTGGATATGTTTTACCAGATACTCCTATAGACCCAGATAGAGTTTGCACTGTCCTCATGGCAGCAACCGAAAGTCTCCCCTCATTATTAATGAGGAAGGGGATAATAGGTCAGAAAAGTTCATGCCAAAGACCAGGTTTCCCATTTACCACCATCTCCTCAGTTTTTTTGCATTGTAGGTCAGTCTCTCACTCACCATCCACTCCCATAATGAACTCAGACATCGTTGAATTGAATTTGCCGAAGTCCTAGACTGCACTTATTAAGACTGAATTGACATATATCTTGTTCAATTAATGTATTGTGAAATTAAACAAAATTATGGCACGATGAATGTGGGGGAAGGAAGTAGAAAATGAACATCACCTGCAATGTGTTTCTAAAATGTCCCTCTTTGGTGTCTCTGGCATGACAACGAGAAGTATGCCCTGGACTAATACTTACCCCTGGGTACATGTACACACAGTGGATCAGAGAATCTCTGTCAACCTGGGGATATGTTGGCTGACAATTAATGCTTTCAGAGTAGAGGTTCTTTCAGATCTGTCCAGCACTCTAATATTTTACATATTTTGCTTGCCACTAAACATTCTACTTAGGCCTTTCTGTCTCTAAAGAAGTAGATCCAATCGGCACTAAGAACCACTACTCAAGTACACATTGTTCAAGCATGTATCATGGGTTTTTACTAAAGGAGCACCAGACTGGTGTCATGCAGAAAAGCATGATCAGCTGCAGGGGCGGTTCCTCCATAAGGCTGGAGGAGCATTGCCCCCCGCCAGCAGCAGAAGCTGCAAACCTTTCAGAACGAAACAAGAATAAATTATATTTATTATCCTTTCATTCCGAAAGTGGGAGGGCCACAGGGGCTCAGCACTCTCCCTCAGAGCATATGTGTGTTTGGCCGGCTGTCTTGGGCCGGCCAAACACACATGCACAGTAGGCTGTCCCTCAGCCAATCCTGCCACTGCTTTGGGCTTGTCTCTGGAAAGCCTACCATAGCCTACACAGTAACCACAGCGTTTAGCGTTTAGGTCTTCAATCACTGTTAGTGCACTAATTTCAAATACATAGTGTGGCACTTTGTATGTATTAGGCACCCTGCCATGTAGGCCTGCAAGGCGCACTTCATGGGTGACTTACAAAGATATAAAACAAGAACCTTTAAGGTGGCCAAGGTGCTTATCTATGCAATTTGTTAACTAAAAAGTCTTTAACTGCAGCCAGCTGGAGCACAGTGGCAAATCCAGTACTCACATATTTTCATCATATATGTGGATGGTACTCATACACCATCCAGCGCATATAGAACATTGAATGTTTTACATCAATGGTGCAATTTGTGTGCCATCGACCCTGACTTTACATGAAAGTTTAATAGACCAACTGAGTGAAGCCAATTCCACCAATACCATTTTAGGTCCCGAGCAGACACACCTAATGGCACTAAACAACAGTGTCACAGGGTTCAGTCATAATACCAGCAAAAAAGGGTCTATAAAAATGAAGGGAGTCAGGACCAGGCAGATTATCTCCAATTTGCTCCAGATAGGTATTGCAGTGAAAGTGGATGAAAAATACAGAGGTTCGCCTTAACTCCTACCAGGAGTAGAGGACCACAAGATACTGACACAAAGTCACTGACCCTGTTGAAAGAGAAAAAAAGATGATTGGGCTGAGATTTCTATGTTTTGAAGTCAAGAAAGTAAAGCAGGAAACGTTTGACTGTGTACATGAAAATTTTGAAACTATTCAATGTTTAAGAAAAAAAATCTATTTACTCAGTTTCTTATTTTCATAGTCACTTTATATGGGTACCCTCCAGGTGTCTGACGTCAGATTTTGACATTTGGGACCTGTTTATCAAGGTGAAAAACCCAACTTCAGAGGCCAAACATTTTCTCATTCAAGCCAGCCAACTTGGTTCTGTAGGGCAAAATTCTCAGTAAGAGAAGGGAAATGTCTAAGTTTAGGATCAGGGTCTTCTGACATATTAAACCATTAAAATACTAAGGGACAGATTTAAGAAAAATGGCGCTGCACTCTGTGCATCACCACTTTTCTTGCACCCCTTATCGCCCCCCCCTAAAGCCACCATGTGTGCGTGGTATCTGAGATACGGTGCACCATAGCGGTAATTAGGGAACTAGTGTCATAATTGTTGACGCTAGTTCAGAGCTTTGCAGGATTAGCGTAATTATTTTTTACACAAACCTTGCAAAGCCCATTGAGGCCATTGTAACCAATGGAGTGCCTCCTTTTAACACCTGCTCTGAGCAGGCATTAAAAGAGCTGACAAATATGACGCAAAGAAATCTTTTAGATTTCTTTACGCCATTTTTTGGGCCCCTCTGACGGGGGAATGCCCCCTTTCCATATATTATGCCTGGAGCAGGCATAATGTAGCGCAAAGGGTTACAAGGTGGTGCCATGCATGCATTGCTTCACCTTACAAATTTGGCGTAGCGATTTTAGCTTCGTTGGGCCAATTTAATGTGAAAAAATGACGCTAATGTGACATTAGGAGGTGCTAGAGGCTCTTAAATCTGGTGCATCTAACTGCACATGGTTAGTGGCTGTAGGCCTAGTGGGATGCAGTATTATGTAAGTAAGGAGTGAGTCCATAACCACAAATGATATATAAAGGGCCTTTCAGGTCCATTGTTACAGGTTGGGCCATGCTAATGATGAAGTCAACTGTGGCCTAGACCTTCTCACAGCCTGACAAGCTCAGTGGGCCCCAACTGTGGCTCACAGATACATCCTCTGACATCAAGGCATTCCTTACCTATAAGAGACTACTGACTGTTTTGAAGGACAAGTTATGTAGAATGTAGCCATCTTTGAATGTTCGGTCACCGAAGTGTGTTTAGTCAACAGTCATCACACGGTCTCATGTGCACTGTTAGAAAGATTCCTGGACAGATCTCCTATGGGCACACTGAGTCAGCTTTTCCCATCTATTTGGGCTAGCTGAGGTATTCCACACTGGTTGGGCTATAGCAATAGGAGGTCAGACTAGTGAAGCTTAGCAGGACTTCACCTGAATCCTTATCGTGAGGGAGGTTACAGCTACCACACACAGAAAGCATTGAGTGAGGGCCCATACTAGTCTGGAACAATGCTGCCAATTAGTAAGCATCTGGAAACTCAGACGTATCTTCACATTGGTGCTGTCTCGGGCAGTGGTTCACTAACAACCAGGTTGAGTGCCTTTCAACAGTTTGGCATCCTCCTCTTTCAGATAGTAGATAGAGTTGTCTTGTTCTCCTCTCAACATGCACAGTAGGGCATTATGTTGCATTGCTAAGCAATATAAGTCACACTGGTCAATTTCCCTTAGGCCCATTTGCAGATATACAAACTTACTATTTGAGTGTTCCAGGAATATCTCCCAAACCTACCTGGAAAGTAATTGACAAATATCGTAGAGACAAGCAGGGTATTTGAATGGGTTCCCTTCATTCTTTTCCCTTAGCCAGCACACCAACAAGACAACTGGATTTGTGCCATTGAAGGTAAATTATGATTTATTAGAAGGCAAACAAGCACAGGATGTATCAAAGCATGAGTTGCACAAATAACTGATATAATGGCAGTAGAGCAAAATCATGGTATTTTGGAATTCACCTTATCCATTAAGTCTCTGTTAAGAAGTGAGTGCAGCTAAAAGGTCTGCCTTTGATAGAAGAGAATTACAGTGGTATTTTGAACTTTGTACACTGGGGTACTGCTGTGCAATGTGCTCCATCTCCCAAAACATAATAATCCCCAATCTGCATCTTTAACTTTCCAGTTGGGTCATAGTACATGGTGCAGCAAAATATACTAATGCATGGAAAGTTAAATGTCATCTGCAGCACTTGTCTACTAGATTGACAAGAAAAAACATAGGGGCATATTTATACTCCGTTTGCGCCGAATTAGCGTCGTTTTTTTCGACGCAAATTCGGCGCAAAACTAACGCCATATTTATACTTTGGCGTTAGACGCGTCTAGCGCCAAAGTATGAGGAAAGAGCGTCATTTTTTTGCGTGAACGCCTTCCTTGCGTTAATGAGATGCAAGGTAGGCGTTCCCGTCCCAAAAAATGACTGCAACACAAATGCGTCGTATTTATACTCCCGGGCAAAAATCACGCCCGGGAGTAGGCGGGGCAAAAAACCCCGCATTTGCGCCTCTTTTTAACGCCTGGGTCAGGGCAGGCGTTAAGGGACCTGTGGGCTCAAAATGAGCCCACAGCTGCCCTCCCATGCCCCCAGGGACCCCCCCTGCCACCCTTGCCCACCCCAGGAGGACACCCAAGGATGGAGGGACCCATCCCAGGGACATTCAGGTAAGTTCAGGTAAGTATACATTTTTATTTTTTTTATATATTTTTTTGGCATAGGGGGGCCTGATTTGTGCCCCCCTACATGCCTCAATGCCCAATGACCATGCCCAGGGGACATAAGTCCCCTGGGCATGGCCATTGGGCAAGGGGGCATGACTCCTGTCTTTACTAAGACAGGACTCATGTAAATGGCGTCTGGGCGTCGTTAAAAATGGCGCAAATCGGGTGGAGGCGATTTTTTAGCGTCAACCTGACTTGCACCATTTTTAAGACGCCCTAACGCCATTTTCCCCAACGCCGGCGCTGCCTGGTGTACGTGGTTTTTTTCCACGCACACCAGGCAGCGCCGGTCTGCTAGCGCCGGCTAACGCCATTCAATAAATACGGCGCCCGCATGGCGCTTCAGAATGGCGTTAGCCGGCGCTAAACTTTTTGACGCTAAACTGCGTTAGCGCAGTTTAGCGTCAAAAAGTATAAATACGGGCCATAGTTTCAGGCCTACGTCAGTAGCCTGACTGCTCCAGCTTTTAAACCTGCAGGTACACCTGCCAAAACAACCCTTTCTGAAAAAAAGACAAGAAGAAACCCTACTTCTAAATATTAAATGTCACCCCCAAGTAGACCTTGCAGCCCACAAGACTAGTATTTGAAAGTGAAGCATGTAGGAGTTTTTATGTTGCCATGTTCCTACTGTGAATTGCCCCCAAAGATGATTTCACTATAAGAGGATGTAGCTCATCCCACGAGAAAAACTGAAGTTCAAATAAAATACTATTCTTGCTAACTAAGGTTTGGGAAGAAATTATTCAACGACTGTTTCTATTTTTTTTTATTAAAAAACAAATTTAATGATGAAGTTGGATTTTTTTTAGCTGTTTAGGGAAAGTAACTTTCAAAAGCTAGACTTTAGCTGGCTGAGGCTGCAGTCGGATAATTAGCAATATCCTACCAGCAGCTGTCCCGTGTATTGCCTTCCTCTTAATGCCTCGCAAAAACTGCTTTCGGAGTAGAAGGGGACGTCAATCTCCTTGTTTTAAGTTCTGGCTTAAAGACATCAAAAAGCATGGAGAGGACCCCTCACCGCAAAGGGACAGAACACCTTATGCTAATCAAGAAATGACCAAATTCCCTTTGGGAACACAGCACACACATTCTATGGAACAATCTTACATCAGTTCCCAGTCGTGCGAGGAATATGCTACATGACTATGCCTAGTTCTTCACAGACTAAAGACTTTTGGGAGCCATTTCGTGCTTACTTGCAATCCATCCATCAACGCACACTAAGGACTGAGGATATTGGTAGATTTTTTTTATTTGATGCTGATGGAATATTCCATGTATATTATTGTAGTAGTTCCTTCTGTTGGGCCCCATTACTGGGTGAAATGGTTATGCATGTTTGCTCTGTATCATTGAGATATTTTCTATTATGCAAGTAACTTTGCTGTGTTCTTGTATGCCTGTATGCCAGCCATAATAGTGGCCATGTTCCGCATGTTACTCTGGTAATGACGTACTGTATTCAATTGCCTCTATAATAAATAAACAATAAAAAAAAACTTGAAATGGACTAGGAAGAGGTCTGTCTATTTATAGTTAAAAGTTAAGGGTGACATCAAAAAGGAGAAGCCCTATGATCGCAGGGCCAGCTGCAGCAAGCTTGGCTTCAGCCCATTGGGGGGTGCTGGTCCCAGAACCAGTTTGGTGTGGTTGAGGAGAAGGGGACTGTTCATTTTTCTAGACACAACACTGACTGGGACACCACCTACCTCCAAGCAAAGAAGGGATCTGCAATGTTGGAAATAAATTCAGAACAGTGCACTGTGGGATAGTTTGCGTTAAAGCAAACAGAATGTGCTGCAAAAGTCAAAGCTTTGCTCTTGAGGACTTTTGCTCATTTCTCAGTGAGTGTCCTGGAGTTATCCCCACCTACTATCTAGTGAATCGTGCAAAAGTAGCAACTTACCTCCAGCCCTTCAGGACACACCGCGAAAGAGGAGAAACCTGTAACTGCTGTGTGTGGTCTGTGTGGAAATATGAGGGTATGGAACTGCATCCATTCATATCCAGGACTGACAAATAGTTTCTAAGTGTAAGTTCACTTGCCTCTTGTGTGTCTACAGGGGCACCACAAGCTCCAAGGTGCCTTTTTTTAAGTGCCCAGCTGATAGGAAGCAGGTGGAACTGGATGGGACCTTGCTGGTGGCCTCTGCTGCAGTTAGCCTTGGAATCTCAGAACCATCCCTCAGGTACTCAAATCATTAGAAGAGACCAAGAGGAACTCCATCAGAACATCTGAAAAAATGGGTTCTAGAATCTTAATTTTTGGACATACAAAACCAACTGAGTTTCAGCAGGACCTGATGGTAAAAGAGTCCATTTTGTCAGGTAGAACTTCTAGGGTTGCCCCGCAAAAAGGTTTAGAGCTCCAGTGCTTGAAGGATGGAGCTAATGTGTCAGGGTGGTGGAAGACATTACCTCAACCGTCTGCTAAATTTAAAGATGATGTCCTCCCAACAGTCATCTCTCTATGTTAAAAGGAACTGCCATCACGGCTGTTCCCTTCAAGGTACAAACATTTGGTGGACAAAAGCAGTTAGCTTTGATAGCCATCCACTCCATTTTTTACATTTTAGTGGGGGTTTGGTTTTGAAAAGAAAAAAATGTAATGACCCCATAGAGAAATCCCTGGGCATGGCTGTTATTTGTTTGCCCATCTCTGAAAGAGGCGGACGGACTAGGAGTTTGGTGGAAAGGGGTACTCCATCACATTGTGATGGTGCACTCTGTCTGCCAAACTACTAAGAAGCCCCAAGTCCAAATATAGAAATTTTGACTGGGCGACAATCTGAAAAGTATCTGACTAGCTAGACCCGGCAACTTAGCCCCACTGAAGGAATTTGATGTTCGTTTCAGAGACTAAATCAAAAGAAAACATCTTTGACTGGAATGACCAAGTTGGTGTTTCTGATCTCTGCTCCATTGCAATTAGCCTAAACTTTGTCATAGTTCCTAGCCAATTAAAAACAGTGACTTCTGATTGCTGCTTTCCTCCTTACTATTTATTGGCATTTTTTTACCTAAAATATAAAAATATCATACTCCTGTTCCCCTCAACTGTTATGGTATTGCTAATTACTCTACACACTTTACCTATAATAGCTATAGTGACAGCATAAATGAATGATTCTATAAACTCTACTTGGACTTACTGACTCAGAGCGGCATAGCCCCCTGCCTACTTTTCATGGAAATAGGAGCAGTTCACACATCAATCCTATTATGCTCACGGCAAATGGCGTAAATCTTTTCAGTTCACTAGCTGTAGAGGCTATCTTTTTTAGTGGCCGCTTTCCACTCACACTAACCTCGTTATTACCTTCCCAGTCTCATGAGGCATCCCAGGTGGCTGCCTATATTGATATTGCAAGGAAAAACAGGGTTAGCTTCAAATGGTTAGGGGTTAATGAAACAGCTCTTCTCGAGAAGGTGGTGAAAAGTAACAAGGAGGACTTTACAGTGTGCACTGAATTAGCGGGCCATCCAAATAAAGTCATGCTAGCCTTTTGTGGGATTACCTCCTCTATCCCAGACGATTTAAAAAAGTCTAATCTAAGAACAGAGCTGGTTTGATTGTTTCGGTACAAAATCAAACGGCAAATTGAAAAAGGCCCTTCAACAATTCCCAAGGGACAGAGAGGAAATTAAATTCCTTAATCTCAATTATAAACAGACCTTATGTCAACATAAGAATGGACTGGGAAAGCAGTTTTGGAATAGCTTGGAACAAGCAGTACAAACAAAAGATAGCGTGCTAGTCTGGAAAGTAATAAACTTCCCGTTTTTGAAACACAACGCGGATCCAAGAGTAGAGGTGTTAGTTTCCCAACAGACTGGATAAACCATTTTAAAAGCATTTTCAACCCAGAAATTGAACAACTGGCGACTCTTGGGAGAGATAATAACAAAACAACGACAATTCCCCTACAAGCTGTTAGCCTAGAGGAGGTAGTAATCCCCAGTGGAAAATCTAATTCTATCAAACAATCTTTCACAGAATTGTAGGCACAAAGTTTGATGTAGGTTTTCAATGCTGTGGGCCAAGGGATCATGCCTCACACCTGGACTGATTCTATTATCATTCCTATATTTGAAAAACGGGACTGCCCCATATTGCTCCTGGACTCCTCTGAAAAGATAATGGGGATAATTATTCTAGATAGATTAAATACTTAGGCAGTAGAAAACCATGTGTTAACTGATGCCCAGTATGGCTTCAAGAAGGATATAGGGTCCCTTGAGAATTGAATGAATCTCCATTTCATAATCAGCAAGCACACTCTAGCAAAGCAGGGATATATCCATCCTTCCTTTTCTGACTTCAGCAACTCTTTTAACCTGGTAAATCATACCAATCTGTGGAAGGCTTTGATGAAATTGGGTGTTCCAACAGACATTGTTTCACACCTATCTCAGATGCCTGCCTCAATGACATCCCGCATGAGATATTGGCTAGAGGGTGAGTGTAGCCTAAGCTTCGGGCTCACCAGAGGTATGAGGCAAGGATGCATCTTAACCCCTGTCATTTCTTCCCTCTATATAAATGGGGTTGATAGAAAGCTACAAGATCTACATGCTGATGCACCAATAGTAGGATCTTGCCCCATCCCAGTGCTCCTATATGCTGATGACACAGTTCTATTGTCTAGAAATGCAAATGGTCTACAACAACTGATCAATGGATTCATTGCATATATGGAACAAACAGATATTAAATTACATTTATCAAAGACCTATATTATGGAGTGGGGGTGGAGCAAAGAAAAAGGGATCGCAAACTGGAGGAAATACTGAACTTTGCCTACCTACGTGTACTATTTTCACAGTGTGGATCCTGGAAACCACACGTAGGTCTGGCGAAGTTAAAATGTCCATTGAGGCCCTGCCTAGGTTTGCAAATAAAATTGGTAAAAAAACCATGTGGGAAATGTTTCAGCTGTATAGGAGCAAATGCATTCCTATGGTAACATATCGGGCACCTCTCTGGGGTCTGATGGGGTATAATACTCTACAGTCCCAGGAAAAGTAATTTTTGCACAGGCTCTTTGCTGCCCCACTTACTGTACCAACTTTCATTACCCACAGAGAACTGGATACCCTCTATCTTGACGGAGTAGACGTTATATTTTGTAATTGTCTGGTACAATATCTGTAGCAAAGCAAGAACAAAATTTACAAGAGACGTCATAACTGACCTTGCTCTATAGCATTATGATAAAACTTTGTGGCTGGCCAATGTGCACAGGCTAATTAAGGAGCTTGATAATATAATTTGCATTGAGAGCCAGGTTAGTATTCTACAGTATAACAAGAAAGAACTCAAATTAATCTTTTCCAGCAGGCGAGCTACAGAGAGAGAGAAAATAGGGAAAGGAAAAAACACCAGTAATTGTTTTTTTGAAGGACCTGTGCAGCAGGGGCTGCAGGGTATTTGTAATGGTAACAGATACACACACAAAAATTCTACCTCACAAGATTATGGTTAGGCACTTTACATCACCTTGTAGCAATCCCAAAAAGAGACGCGTGGTCTAAAAACCTCCCGAAGTGTCCGTGTGATGGGATAGGTATACAATCTACCACGCACTTTATTCTGTTTTGTAAATGTTATAGTGCGATTAGAAAGCGCTTTTTACGTCCTTTGTTTATACCAAAGATGTTTGTACGATATCATGAAGCCTATACATTTTTGGGTAAGCTTGTGACATTATTTATCTGTTATGCCATTTCCTCTTTCATTAGTTGTGCCATTATACAGAGGGAATCATTAACCCCTTCGCTGCCAGGCCTTTTCCCCCTACTGTGCCAGGCCTTTTTTTGGCTATTTGGGGCAGTTCGTGCTTAGGCCCTCATATCTTTTTGTCCACATAAGCTAGCCAAGCCAAATTTGCGTCCTTTTTTCCCAACATCCTAGGGATTCTACAGGTACCAAGACTTTGTGGGTTCCCCTGAAGAAGGCCAAGCAATTAGCCAAAATACAGTGAAAATTTTGTTTTGTTTTCAAAAAAATGGGAAAAAGGGGCTGCAGAAAAAGGCTTGTGGTTTTTTCTCTGAACATGGCATCAACAAAGGGTTTACAGTGCTAAAATCACCAGCTTCCCAGCTTTCAGGAACAGGCAGACTTGAATCAGAAAACCCAATTTTTCAACACAATTTTGGCATTTTACTGGGACATACCCCATTTTTACCATTTTTTGTGTTTTCAGCCTACTTCCAGTCAGTGACAGAAATGGGCATAAAACCAATGCTGGATCCCAGTAACCTAAACATTTATGAAAAGTAGACAAAATTCTGAATACAGCAAGGGGTAATTTGTGTAGATTCTACAAGGGTTTCCTACAGAAAACAACAACTGAAAAATTAAATATTGAAATTGAGGTGAAAAAAATAACAATTTTTCTCTACGTTTTACTCAGTAACTTTTTCCTGCAATGTCAGATTTTTGAAAGCAATATACTGTTACGTCTGCTGGACTCTTCTGGTTGCGGGGATATATAGGGCTTGTAGGTTCATCAAGAACCCTAGGTACCCAGAGCCAATAAATGAGCTGCACCCTGCAGTGGGTTTTCATTCTATATCGGGTATACAGCAATTCATTTGCTGAAATATAAAGAGTGAAAAATAGCTATCAAGAAAACCTTTGTATTTCCAAAATGGGCACAAGATAAGGTGTTGAAGAGCAGTGGTTATTTGCACATCTCTGAATTCCGGGGTACCCATACTAGAATGTGAATTACAGGGCATTTCTCAAATAGACGTTTTTTTTACACACTCTCTTATGTTTGGAAGGAAAAGATGTAGAGAGAGACAAGGGGCAATAACACTTGTTTTGCTATTCTATGTTCCCCCAAGCCTCCCGATAAAAATGATACCTCACTTGTGTGGGTAGACCTAGCGCCCGCGACAGGAAATGCCCCAAAACACAACATGGACACATCCCATTTTTTTGCAAAGTGCCTCCCTGTAGATTTTGGCCTCTAGCTCAGCCGGCACCTAGGGAAACCTACCAAACCTGTGCATTTTTTAAAACTAGAGACCTAGGGGAATCCAGGATGGGGTCACTTGTGGGTCTCTGACCAGGTTCTGTTACCCAGAATCCTTTGCAAACCTCAAAATTTGGCTAAAAAAAAACATTTTCCTCACATTTCGGTGATAGAAATTTCTGGAATCTGAGAGGAGCCACAAATTTCCTTCCACCCAGCGTTCCCCCTAAGTCTCCCGATAAAAATGATACCCCACTTGTGTGGGTAGGCCTAGCGCCCGTGAAAGGAAATGCCCCAAAACACAACATGGACACACCCCATTTTTTGACAGAAAACAGAGGTGTTTTTTGCAAAGTGCCTACCTGTAGATTTTGGCCTCTAGCTCAGCCGGCACCTAGGGAAACCTACCAAACCTGTGCATTTTTGAAAACTAGAGACCTAGGGGAATCCAAGATGGGGTGACTTGTGGGGCTCTCACCAGGTTCTGTTACCCAGAATCCTTTGCAAACCTCAAAATTTGGCTAAAAAAACAAATTTTCCTCACATTTCGTTGACGGAAAGTTCTGGAATCTGAGAGGAGCTATAAATTTCCTTCCACCCAGCGTTCCCCCTAAGTCTCCCTCTAAAAATGATACCTCACTTGTGTGGGTAGGCCTAGCGCCCGTGACCTGAAATGCCCCAAAACACAACGTGGACACATCCTGTTTTTTGACAGAAAACAGAGGTGTTTTTTGCAAAGTGCCTGCCTGTAGATTTTGGCCTCTAGCTCAGCCGGCACCTAGGGAAACCTACCAAACCTGTGCATTTTTGAAAACTTGAAACCTAGGGAAATCCAAGATAGGGTGACTTGTGGGGCTCTGACCAGGTTCTGTTACCCAGAATCCTTTTAAACCTCAAAATTTGGCTAAAAAAACACAGTTTCCTCACATTTCGGTGAAAGAAAGTTCTGGAATCTGAGAGGAGCCACAAATTTCCTTCCACCCAGTGTTCCCCCTAGTCTCCCGATAAAAATTATACCCCACTTGTGTGGGTGGGCCAGGTGCCTGCAACAGAATAAGGACAAAAACTTGTAGAGATAGAGGGGATAGCACAGCGAGTTGATAAGGACATATTCTTCTTTTATACATCTTTAGGCTGACTCTGCTTTGGGGACCCCCACAAGTGAGGTGTCATTTTACTTGGGAGACTGAGGGGAACGCTGGGGAGTAGGAATTTTGTGCTGGAGCGGTGATTGTACAAACGAAAGTCAGGAAAATATGTTTTTTTAAGCAAATTTTGTGGTTTGCAGAGGAGCCTGGGTAAGAAAATGTTGGGGGATCCATGCAAGCCACAGCTCCCTGGACTCCTTGGGGTGTCTAGTTAAAAAAAATGTCTGGATTTGGTAGGTTTCCCTAGATGAAGGCTGCACCCAGGACCACAAAGATAGGTGCCCCCTCCCCCCAAACACAGGTAGTTTTGTAATATATCATTTTGATGTGTCCACATACATCTGTGATGTACCAAACACTAAAATTGTGAAAAGAAACGCACTTAGGATATGTGAAAAAAAAAACTCACCCACCAACCAAGTTGGTGGCATGCTTCATCATCGGGGTCCCACCTGAGACACCTAGCCTGTCTCAAGTGTGCTGCGACACCTGATTACAGCGGAGCAGGTTTTGTCATTTGTACCACACATACTGGTTGGATTTGGCACGAGGGTGAGTGATGGTTCAGTAGATCAAATTTTATTAACAAGAGATTTCACAAAAGTGAAATGCACTGGTAATAACTGAAAGGCCAAACAACTGAACCAATGACTCACAGCTCGTGAGCTGTAAAGTCACGGCAAGGCACCAACCGCTTTACAGTCCATTCACACACCTTTCATACATGACATGCACAGACCATTCACGCCGCCATCCACGGGCCCAGCACATTACAACACTCGCATCGACAGACAGCGCCAGTCAAGGGCCCATCACTTTCATACGCCCACATACCTGTTACAGCAATCACACCAGCTGATGAGTGTGTGGACTGGCGTTTAGCTGGCACCGCTTGCCAAGCGCCACCCCACCCATACCACCAGCCAAGCGCCACCCCAAGCACACCGCAAGCCAAGCGCCACTTCAAGCACACCGCCAGCCAAGCGCCACCCCAAGCACACCCACCGCCAGCCAAGCGCCACCCCACCCATACCACCAGCCAAGCGCCACCCCAAACACACCGCCAGCCAAGCGCCACCCCACCCATACTGCCAGCCAAATGCCACCCCAAGCCTCCCGCCAGCCAAGCGCCACCCCAATCACACCGCTAGCCAAGCACCACCCCACCCATACCACCAGCCAAGCGCCACCCCACGCACACCGCCAGCCAAAAAACACACCCCCAGCCAAGCGCCACCCCACCCATGCCGCCAGCCAAGCGCCACCCCACGCACACCGCCATCACTTTTTTTTGTTTATGAACAACAAAGAAACCACTAACTAATGATAAAGTAAGTACAAAACTACAAACACAAAAGCTCTAACTAAATACATGACAGTAATTCCAACCGTGAAACCGAACATATGAAAATATAAAATAGGCAGTTTACGCTCACGGTATTTCCCAAAGGTTTTTCCTTGTGTGGTAACTTCTAAAACAGCCGGGCACACACAGCCCAGGCTTTGAAGGGCATTCGGGGCAGTACATCTGGCTCTCCCTTCGGATTGATCTCTGGGCACATACTCTACATTTCTTTGTGTGCAAGTCTTTTTTGGGAGTGGGAGGAATGTGATCTAGAAAGTGCCGATCTTTCAATCTAGCCACATCCTCCGCCACTACACCTCTAGGAACACTTGCCTGTTCCACCACAATAAGGCTTTCTATCACTGACTCCTGAAATTTAACAAGTGTCATCCTTGACTCAGGTGAACAATCCTTGAACACAATAAAAACGTTAAAAGTTGCCAAATGAAATAAATGTAGGGCCAACTTTTTATACCACACATAAGACTTACGAAGAGCAGTGTAAGGTTCCAACCTCTGATCTACTCTATCACCACCACCCATGTTCCTATTGTAGTCCAAAATGCACGCAGGTTTGCGCACTTCCGCAACCTGACCCCAAACAGTCACAGGGGAAGTACTCTCATCATGGATGGTAGATAGCATGTACACATCCCTCCTGTCAAAAAATTTCAGAGCTAGCAGCTCATTATTCCGCAAGGCACTGCACTGTCCCCTCTCAAGTTTTTTGCAGACAAGCTCCCTTGGATAGCCTTTCCGGGTAGAACGGATTGTGCCACAAGCAACAGTGTCCACTCTAAATAACTCCTTGAACAACTGCACTCAAGTGTGGAAATGATCTACGTACAAATGGTGACCTTTGTTAAACAGTCGTCTACCAAGTTCCCACACAATTTTTTTGCTAACTCCCAAAATGGCCGGACAACCAGGAGGGTCAACACTGGAATCCCTAACAGTGTAGACCCGGAAATTATACACATATTCTGTACTGCTTTTTGACAGCATATACAATTTAATCCCATACCATGCCCTCTTACTAGGAATGTACTGCTTAAAAACTAAGGGGCATATTTATACTCTGTTTGCACCGAATTAGGGCCGTATTTATACTCCGTTTGCGCCGAATTTGCGTCGTTTTTTTCGACGCAAATTCGACGCTAAACTAACGCCAACTAACGCCATATTTATACTATGGCGTTAGAGGCGTATAGCGCCAAAGTTCCCGGAATGTGCGTCATTTTTTAGCGTGAACCCCTTCCTTGCGTTAATGATATGCAAGGGAGGCGTTCCCGTCTAAAAAATGACTCCCAGGCCTTTACGTGGTATTTATACTCCCGGGCAAAAGAGACGCCCGGGAGTGGGCGTGGCTAAAAACGGCGCATTTGCGCCGCTTTTTAACGCCTGGGTCAGGCATGGCGTTAAGGGACAAGTGGGCTCAAAATGAGCCCAGAGTGCCCTCCCCTGCCCCCAGGGACCCCCCCTGCCACCCTTGCCCACCCCAGGAGGACACCCAAGGCTGGAGGGACCCACCCCAGGGACATTCAGGTAAGTTCAGGTAAGTATTTTTTTTTTTTTTTTAATAATTTTTTTTGGCATAGGGGGGCCTGATTTGTGCCCCCCTACATGCCACTATGCCCAATGACCATGCCCAGGGGACAGAAGTCCCCTGGGCATGGCCATTGGGCAAGGGGGCATGACTCCTATCTTTACAATGATAGGAGTCATGTTGATGGGGGATGGGCGTCGTTAAAAAATGGCGCAAGTCGGGTTAAGACGATTTTTTTGCCTCAACCTGACTTGCCCCATTTTAAGACGCCCTAACGTCATTTTTGCCCAACGCCGGCGCTGCCTGGTCTACGTGGTTTTTTTCCACGCACACCAGGCAGCGCCGGTCTGCTTGCGCCGGCTAACGCCATTCCATAAATACGGCGCCCGCATGGCGCTTCAGAATGGCGTTAGACGGCGCAAAATTTTTGGGCGCTAAACTGCGTTAGCGCAGTTTAGCGTCAAAAAGTATAAATATGGGCCTTAGTGTCATTTTTTTTTACTCTAATTCGGTGCAAAACTAACTCCATATTTATACTTTGGTGCTAGACCCCTCTAGCACCAAATTTATGGAGTTAAAGTCATTTTTTGAAAGTGGAGACCTACTTTGCCTTAATGAGATGCATGGTAGGCGTTCCCGTGCAAAAAATGACTCTATGGCCTTAACGCCATATTTAGGGGCATATTTATACTCTGCGGCATATTTATACTCTGTTTGCACCGAATTAGTGTCATTTTTTTTTACTCTAATTCGGTGCAAAACTAACTCCATATTTATACTTTGGTGCTAGACCCATCTAGCACCAAGGCCCTGATTTAAACTTTTTTTGCACCGCATTAACGTCATTTTATGACACAAAAGTGGCGCAAACTTACAAAATATTGGTCCTTATTTATACTTTTTGCTGCAAAACTGCACTAACTCAGTTTTGCACCAAAAAGTTTAGCACCGGCTTGCACCATTTCTGTGCACCAGCCGGGCACCATATTTATGGAATGGTGCAAGCCGGTGCAAAGGGTAGGCTAGAGTTTAAAAAAATGACTTTAGTCGGGTGGGGCTGGCAGCATGGAAGAAGAGGGTTTAGCACCAAACAATGGCTTTAGGCAGGTTAGAGTTAAAAAAAATGACTCTAACCAGATTAGCGTCATTTTATGGTGCTAAATCTACCATGCCACATGACTCCTGTATTAGAAAAGGCAGGAGTCATGCCCACCACCCCAGTGGCCAGCACAGAGGACAGGGTTCCCCTGGGCATGGCCATTGCACCCGGTGCCATGTATGGGGGCCCATTTCAGGGCCCCCTATGGCACTTTCAAAAATAAAATACACTTACCTGTACTTACCTGGGATGGGGTCCCCCATCCTCGCAGTCCCTCTAGTGTGGGTGGGGGTGCCCCTAGGGCCTAGGGAGGGCACCTCTGGGCTTATTCCATGGTGTTCCACCATGGAAATAGGGCCACAGGTCCCCTAACACCTGCCCTGACCCAGGTCTTAAAAAATGGGGCAAAGCAAGCTTTGCCCCATTTTTTGACCCCTCTTTCCTCCCTTGCACCATTTTTACATGGGAGTATAAATATGGTGTTAAGGCCATAGAGTCATTTTTTTTGCACGGGAACGCCTACCTTGCATCTCATTAAGGCAAGGTAGGTTTCCACTTCCAAAAAATGACTTTAACTCCATAAATTTGGTGCTAGACGGGTCTAGCACCAAAGTATAAATATGGAGTTAGTTTTGCACTGAATTAGAGTAAAACACAAATGACGCTAATTCAGTGCAAACAGAGTATAAATATGCCCCTTAGCGTCAAAAAATGATGTTAATCTGGTTAGAATCATTTATTTTGACTCAAAACTGCCTAACGTCATTTTTTTTTAAGCTAGCCTACCCTTTCCACCGGCTTGCACCATTCCATAAATATGGTGCCCAGCTGGTGCTAACAAATGGTGCAAGCCGGTGCAAAACCTTTTGGGGCAAAACTGCCTTAGTGCAGTTTTGCACCAAAAAGTATAAATAAGGCCCTAAACGCCCCTTGAAAAGCACCAAAGACTTGCTCACACTTATCTCTTTGCCTGGAACATAGACCTCTGAAAACCGATCTACAAAATGATCAAGGACAGGCCTAATCTTAAAAAGACGGTCAGAATTAGGGTGATCTCGTGGCAAGGCTAAAGCATTGTCTACAAAATGCAGCATACGAAGAAGAAGCAAATACCGATTACGTGTCATAGTTGCAGGAAATATAGCCGTTGCCATCAAGGGACTAGTAGACCAATAATAAGCCAGTGACGGCTTCCTGATCAACCCCATCAAAAAAGTCAAACCTAAAAACTTTTTCATCTCTTCGAGATATGTGGGAACCCACTGAGTAGCTTTAGACTGAGGCTTAAGTCTGGCAGCGTTGTCCCGCAAATATTGCTCTGCATACAAATTAGTCTGCTCCACAATCTCTTCCAAAAATACATCGTCCATAAACAAGTGAAAGAAATGGACAGGCAAAAAGTTTTCCGTATTGACTCTACACCCTGGGAGACCAGTAACTGCAGGTAACTGTGGCTGCTCCATGTTTGGGGCAATCCAGGTGTCAGGTCTTCTAATGGGAAACCCTTCAGCCCCAGGCTTCTGCACTCTTGGCACATCAATGTCCTCCTCTACAACAGGCCCTTCATCTGCAATGAGAGTAGCTTCCTCATCAGAAGAATACTCTTGGACAGAAAACTCACTGCCAGAATCTCTCACTTCCTCCTCTGCCTCAGATGCAGAGTCAGTCTTGTAATCATGGTCTGAAGACGACTCAAAGAGCATGCCAACAACCTGCTGAGCGGTCACTCTGCGGCTAGCCATGATCCTCACTAACAACAAATGGATTGCCAACAACAACTAGCACTAAAATAAGTAATAAACAAAGTGTAGCTTTATCACAAAGAGTTATATACTAAAAAACCATACCACTCACTTGCCTGAAAAAGCTACTCACCAGCAACTACTCTGCACAGACACAGCAATCACCAATGACATCCCACTAAAAAGAAAAAAGAAAAAAGCAAATTAGACATATGACAACACAAATATCATTGTGCTCAAATCTAAGGACAACTTCACACACAATACTGCATTTAGTACACCACCTACAAACATGTCATTCATGCATGTCAACAATACTCCTTTGGAGTAAATTGCTTACCTAAAACACGCAGCTATGCAAACCGCAGGACAACTACTGCCAAAACCGCAAGGATCCACAGCAAAGGAAGCAAAAGCTTTGAACTAGGACAAATAGAAGAAATAAACTGTTATAATCAGAAATACAAATACTTCGCCAGTTGACAAACACCCCACCACCAAGAACTTAGAAATTTGTGCCTGGTGCCTAAGTGGCTTCTGCCCCACTAGGAGGCAGATGGGCCTAAAAAAAATAGGCTGATCTGCCTCCAAGGTGGGCAGAAATGGCCATCACTAACGTGCCCCCTTTGGGGGGCAACACTTGTCAAAGGTGCCGCCGCCCCCCCACACAAAACACACACACACACACAGATGGGCCTACAAAATTAGGCCCGCTGCCCCCAAGGGGGCAGAGATAGCCAATACGAAATTTCCCCCCTTTGGGGGGGTGGCCCTTGCCCCCAAACACACAAAACGCACACACACCTCACAATCCCTGGCGCCTAGTGGGTTTCGACCCCCCCTGGGGCCAGATCGGCCAAAAACATGGCCTATTTAGCCCCAGGGGGGGCCGAAATATTTTAAAAAATATTTTCCCCGGGGCAGCGACCCTTGCCTAAGGGGTCGCTGCCTTAAAACAAAGAAAATCATTTCCCTGGTGTCTAGTGGTTTTTGCCCCCCCACCCCGGGGACAGCCCCCAGGGGGGGCTGAAATAAGAAAAAAAAATTAACCCCCAATGGGAGCGACCCTTGCCCAAGGGGTCGCTCCCAAAATATATGCAAATAATGATATCCCTGGTGTCCAGTGGTTTTTCTGCCCCCCCTGGTCCGATCTGCCCCCAGGGGGGCCGAAAAAGGAAAATAATGCCCCCCAATGGGAGCGACCCTTGCCCAAGGGATCCCTCCCAATAATATGCACAATATCGAACATCCCTGGTGTCTAGTGGTTTTACTCCCCCCCCCCCCGGGGGCAGATCGGCTGAAAAATCGGCCGATCTGCCCCCAGGAAGGGCCGAAAAGGAAAAAAATGCCCCCCAATTGGTCGCCCCCCAAAACTAACTGCAAAAGGTAATCCCTGGTGCCTAGTGGGGATTCCTGCTCCAGGATCGCGGGCCCCGCCCGTGATCCTGGAGCAGGAATCCACAGAAAACAGGCACCGGGGAAAGGAAAAACCCTTTCCTTTCCCCCATGTCTGTTTTCCACCCACCAAAGAAGAAAGGACTCACCTTTTCCTTCCTTTCTTCTGGACGCGCTGGAAGCGAATGGCTTCCAGCGTGTCCCTCAGCAATATTTGATGAAGTCGCGCGATGTGCGCGCTGACGTCATTGGATTGCCGAGGGGGTGTCGGGGGTGGAAGGGGAAGGGCTTCCCCTTCCATCCACGACCAGGGGTGTGTGTGGGAAGCCCAAGGGGGGAGCGCTAGTGCTCCCCCCGGTTCCCGGTTGCCTTGGTCGAGATCACCTCGTCCAAGGAACCGTAGGGGTTAACATTGTACAATGGTCTGGTAGAAAACCACTGAAGAGGTTGGAGCAACTTTCAGCTCTTAATGTGATGGTGTGTAACTATTCTGTATATACTTCAGGATCCCAATATAATAAAAACATTACACTAGAACTTACCCTAGGATCTAATGATGGTATGATCTTTTTGAAAGTGAATGGCACTGTAATAGAAATTGCTATTTGCACTTTTTTAATTGTAATTGAATATATTGGTGGTCATTATAAACATGACAGTAAACACTGGCCTGCCGGCGGTGGCGGTAACTACCACCAACAGGCAGTCCGGATCACCAAATAATGAAGCCAATGGGAAACAAGTAGTGGTCCATCCACACACCACCATCTTTGTAGTCCCGACGAGGGCAGAGGAGGCCACCGACAGGCCGGAGGAAAGGTCCTACTCCCCCAACAAATAATTAAACACAAGACCGCCATAAGTTCCGGGGTCAGGAACCACCGGCAGGCAAAGCATGGCAGAAACAAAAAATATAAAAGGACACACTCACCAGAGGCAGACAGAACACACCGACTTAGACATGGAGAGAGAGTTGGAAATAATGCCATATACCTCTAGGACCATGATCGCCTACGAAGATGACGACGGTAAGTACCGCAGCCTAGTACACATTGGAAGAAAGGGCACACTTACACACCCACCCCACCCTGCATTGCACTCCAAACCCCTCCCACATCCCAAGCCAAACAAAAAATACCAAAATGCACTTACCAGACACAAGCCAACAAAGACCTACACCAAAGAACACACACGTGCACACCACAACCCTACAGTGAAACACAAAAAACTTCACTGTATTGTGCCAACATCACTACTGGGCACTGATATTTATTTGACAAATCAAAAATAATGTCCAAATAAGGCCATTGGCCAGTCCATTGGTAAGTCCCTCAAGGGCCACTATAGCCCGAACTTGACTCCCATGTGTGCAAAGGGTACTTCACTGGAAAGGGGCATCAATGGGGCAGCCAGGCACCTCAGGGAACAGGGGCAGGGGGTGGCGGGAGTGGAGACTTACTTCTGGAAGGGAGGCTTGGGCTTTATTAGGTGGAGGGGGTTTGGGCTTGCCCTTGGAATGATGGGGAGTGGGCTTGGACAAGGGGCTGGCAGAGGGATCTGGGGCAACAGGGGGCTTCATCCTCCCTGGGGAAGGGCCAAGAGAATAGGAAGGGCAGACTGGGGTGGACTTGGACGGTGAAGGAGTGGATTGGGCAAGGAGATGGGCACGTTAAGGGACAAGATGGGGTGGGCCAGTGGGTTCGAACAGGTCAATACAGGAGAAAAAAAGCTTCTACGGGGCAGTTAGAGGGGATTTGGAGGGAGGTCTGGGAGTGGAGGTTGAGGGAGTGCTTGTATCAGCTGTAGATGTGCCAGACATGGGTGCAGGTGCCTGTAAAGTATGCTGATGTATGGTAGATGTGTGTGGTGTGGATGTCTGTGAATGTTTGAGAGTTTTGGGACAAGGGGGTGAACACAGTGGACAAGGCAGGCTGCCAGTGTACATGGATATTGTCTGGCTGTCTGCAGGTCTGGTGAGTGTGCTGCAAGTGTCTGTCAATGTAGTTGTGGTGAGTGCAGGTGTGGTATCTGGGGTGCATATCTGGATGTCAGATGTTGTGGTGACTGCATGAATGGGTGCAGCGGCAGTGACTGAGGGTGCAGCGCATGTGGGTGTGCATGGTGAGGTGACAGACAGGGTGGCGGGGGTTGACACACTGGGGGAAGTGGATGTTGTTGTGTGTGCTTTGGTATTTTGGGTGTGTGTCTGCCTGTGATGGGAAGTGTGGTGCTTGTGTTTTTCTGTGTGCTTTTTGTGTGTTGACCTGTGTTCATGGCTGTCTGTATGTGTGCTTCGGATGGGTGAAGGGAGTGGGGTGCTGGAAGGGGTAGATGTGGTGGGAGGGGGGATGTAAAGACTAGGGACACTGGCTGCCATCAAAGAGGGGGCCAGAGCCTGAAAAGATCTCTGTAGGTCAGACACAGCAACATGAAAGCCTTCCAGGTATGCATTGCATTGCAGCATCTGGGATGCTAGCTCCTGGATGGCATTCACAATGGTTGTCAGCTGTACAGAAATGGTTCTCAGAAGGTCAATAGCCTCTTCCGTGAGGGCAGCAGGGCTGACTGGGGCAGGGGATGAGGTGCCTGGAGCGAAGGGGACGCCCACCCTCCTGGGTGAGCGGGCATGGGCAACTGGTGGGGAGTAACTGGGAGGGCAGTGATGGCATGGGGGGTGGTGGAAGATTGCAAAGAATGGGTGGGCTCAGTAGGGTCTGCCACCACCAGGGAGCTGTCACCGGAGGAGGTATCAGAGTCACTATCTCCAGTGGTAGTTGCCTCCCCTGTGGTTCTCCTCTTGCCCTCCAACCCACTGGTCCTCTTGGCGTCATTCGACTCTGCCTCCTTGGAACTGTGTGCTGCTGCATAACCAGTCACCCCATCACCAGATGATGCTGATGTACACAAAGGACACAAGAGCACAGGGGTGGAGAACTTTGTCAAATTCTGAATATATGTACATCTCTAGCCCACACACACTCCCTTCCATTCACACACCTACACACAGCACCTGCAACATACATCATGGCTGTGTCCCTGACTAGTGGCCATTACTCCAGAATACACCACATAACCCACATAAAACAGGGACCTGACACAATGTAGCCCATAGCCCAGCCTATGCACTTACAAGTCCATGAGGCCACAAAGCATACCAGATGACAAAAGGGGGACCCATCATGGGCCTATTGAGACTGCCCATACTAGCCCTCACACCATTCCAGGGACTTTGAGGGGGCAGGACTGCAGGAACACACCTGTCCAAGTGCCAGGCACAAGAATGCATACACACCACAGCACCAACATACATCTAACTCAGCAGTATCACAACAGTGTAGGTACTCACCCCACTATGGCTGCTGTGCTGCCTTCAAGCAGCCATCCAAATCCGGATAGGCCACCGCCAGAATGCGGGCCATTAGTGGGGTCAGGGTCCGACGGGTACCCCTTCCACGTTTGGAGGCATTCCCCAGGTGGGCCTCTCCGGTCTTCGTGGCCCAGCACTTAGGACCTCCCACCGCTTCCTGCAGTGGGTGCTCCGTCGGTTGTAGACCCCCAGGGTCTGCACCTCCTTGGCGCTGGCTTGCCACAGGCCTTTCTTTTGATGGGTGCTGACCTGCATTGGAAAGCACAGAGTAAAAAAAACTGACGTCAGTATGTGTGCTCCGAATACAGATAACATGTTTTCCCTTTGGAACGGCCATTGTTGAAAGGCAAGTTATCAACTCAAATACAGTACATGCCAGACAGTCTATGGCTGGGCAGTTACACATCAAATCCACATGCATACAGCCATCTGCCACAATCACACACATCTAAGGATGACAGATGCCAACTCACCTGCTCTTCTTGTCACCCATACAACTTGGCATACAGGATAGCACCCCGTCCACCACCTTCTCCAGCTCCTCCGCAGTAAAGGCCTGTTCCCCTGTGACCCGTGTCATCTCAGGGACCAGAGTCAGGACACAGCAGCACATCCAGTAGAGTATTAGCCTGCATGGGAATCGGGAGTCAAGGGTCTGACAAAATGCCGTGATCGTGATTGGCCCAGGTTCCCCATTGACAACCATGTAATCCAATGATCAGGTGCACAGTTGTGAACACTGCCTTCCGCCTTGACGACTACCGCCAGATAATTAAGTCACTTCCACTCTCTCATACATGATTGTCAGAAGGCTGCCATTTTGCTACCACCAAGTCACCATAGCCTGGTCATGAGTCTAGAATCATCACATGTACACATCTTTGGAATTGTGTCCACACTGGGATGCCATTATGACAGAGTTTACTCAGCACACATATGCCTCATGGGGTACTTCATACTTTGGGTCTGTGTGTGTTATATGTGTCGCTCTTACAAAGATACAGTGACATCATATGATGCAAGTGTATGTTTACACTCAATGTGTGTTCTTTCCTCCCCCATAGGTACAGACCCATGTGGTGAGGGAGGGCCCCATTTGTTTACAGACTCCTGGTTGATTTGGAAACTATGAAGGAATGTCACATCATTGTCACCTACAGACTCAATAGAGCTACTGTCCATGACCTCTGTGCATTAATGGATCCTATACTGATAACGGCTAATCGGAATCAGCATGCCATCCCCACAACTGTGCAAGTGATGTCTGTACTCCATTTTTTGGCTACAGGCTCATTTCAGGTGACAGTGGCATGGGTGCAGGGGTCTCACAGCCAATGTTCAGCCTCATCCTTTCAAAATTCCTGGATGCATTTATCCAACACCTGCAAATATATGTCCAGTTTCCCCAAAGGGCTGAACTCCTGCCATTAAATCTGGATTTTATGCCTTTGCTAACATCCCCCATGTGATAGGTGCCATTGATGGAACCCACATAACGCTCATACCCACAAAAGTGTATGAACAGGTGTACAGGAATCGTAAGAACTACCACTCCATGAATATACAATTGGTGAGTACTGCTGACCATTACATATCACATGTCAATGCCAGGTTCCCAGGCTCAGTCCATGATTCCTTTGTCCTGAGAAACAGCAGTGTACCACACTTGATGGAACAACTACAAGGGGACAAAGGGTGACTCATAGGTCAGTGTGTATTACACTGGATCTGTACATAACTGACAGCCAGGCTATGTGCATATAAATTCAGTTTATTACGGTCCTGTTTCTCCCATTTTTGCAGGTGATTCTGGCTACCCCAACTTACAATGGCTCCTGTCACCTGTGAGGAATCCCAGGACAGATGCATAGAGGAATTATAATGAGGCCAATGTATGTACTAGGAGGATGATTGAGCGCACTATAGGTCTCCTGAAGGCTAGATTTTGTTGCCTCCATCTCTCTGGGGGATCCCTGTGACAAGGTGTGTGAGATAGTGGTGGCCTGCTGCATGCTATACAACTTGGTTGTGAGGAAAGCTATCCCCCTTCTGGAAGAGGAGGGTGCTGCCCAACCAGCCCAGCAACCACAGAGAGGGGATGAGAGTGATGGTGAGGAAAAAGAGAGAGAAGATCTCAACCCCAGGAATCCAGCTTATCCGCCTATGCTTTGAGTGACTATAAGGCACTGTTCAATGATGCTGATGTCTTCACTGCATTGTTTCAGTCTGACTCATGTAATTGGTAATGTGGTGTCTATAGTCAGTGACACTGTCAACTAATGACTGAAGTGCCATGTGCCAGGAAACCCAATATTATGTACAGTGTGACATACTTCAGACACTACAGTGCGTTGGATCCCCTCCTGCAATAAAGGTATGATTATGTTATTGACTGGCTAATGCATACACACTCACAATTGATATCTCATATTGACGAGGGGAATGTGATTTGAGTGCATAGGTGTAGTTAATAAATGGCAAAATATATGTATTTCGTGGGACAGTGATAGGGAGGGGGCATATGGTGCATATCCATACTCAGGTGCATATGCTCAGCTGATAGTAGCACTTGGTTTTGGTCCATGTGGCCATTGGTAGACCATGTGATGGCAGTGGCATGTCAACAAGGGAGCACAGTGGCACACAAGGGAGCCAGTTCAGGGCTGAGTCATTTCCTAGCGGTGGGCTTGGTCTTATCTGGTGTTTCAGTGGCATGTCTGGGTCTGAGGGCATGTTTACATGGCTGAAGCTGGGCTGCAGGGGTAGGGGTGCTTGCTTCCTGTGTGCCCTGTGGCAATGCCACCAGTCCATTAGCTGCTGCAGATGTAGAGGGAAGGGCAGTGTACTGGCTAGTGGTGGGGGCCTGCAGGTGGGTGGAGGTGGGTGGAGGACTCAGGCTTGCTGTGGAACTGGTGCTGCAGCATGGGGCCATGGTAGCATTGAGCTGTTTCATTTGCTCCATGGCCTCCTGGTGGTGTGCTATCTGCAGCCTCTGATTCTGCTCCAAGGTGGCCACGATCTGGCCCATCCTTTCCTGGGTATGGTGGTATGCTCCCAGGACCTCAGATATCACCTCCTGGGCTGCTGCATCCATCCTTTGGCCCCACCCTGGGTCACTGATGCCCTCCCACTGGCCCTTGCCCCCTGTGTCTGTGTCCCTTGCACAGGTCTGGCAGTCACACCTGTACTGGGCCCTTCATCATCCTGCCTGTTGGTATGTGGCTGGGAGACAATGGTGTGGGGTCGTTTGGCCAGAGCTGATGATGGTGGCTGGATGGTAGGGCTGCCAGTGGTATCCTGGGTGGAGCTGCTGGAGGGTAACAGTCCAGGACTGTGTGATGGGCCAGGGTATTCCTCAATTTCTAGACATCCCTCTGCATTCTCCTGAGTGGGGACTCTGTCTTCATGTGGGGTGCTGGTACTCCTTTGCATTTCTGTCCGGGTGGCATGGGTGGTGGTGCCTGTGGGGGGGAATGGACATGTGGGTGTCAGGTACTTTTTCAGCAATTGATGCACTGCTCTGCCCTATTTTGTGCTTATATTCCCCTGTTGTGGCATGCAAGGTCCCTTCGTGTGCATTTCTTTGCATTTTATGTGGGGGGTGGTGGTGCCTTGTGGGTGCTGTAGTGACACTGGAAATCCATGCAGTGGTAGGTGACTGTTCAGGGGGCAGAATGGAGGTCTGTTAGTGGGATAGTGGGTATGCAGGGTAGTTGGATGTGGGTGTTGTGGACTGGCTGAGGATGGGGTCCTGGTGGAAGTGAGAGGAGTGGGGTGATACATGGATTATAGGTGGGGTGAATGTTAAGGTATAGTAGTTGACTTACCCGAGTCCAGTCCTCCAGTGAGTCCAGTGAGGCCCTCTGGGTGCAGGATAGCCAGGACATTCTCCTCCAAGTCAGTGTATTCGGGGGGGGTGTAGGTGGGGGACCGCCACCAGTCTTTTGTATGGCGGTGTTGTTGCTGGATGCCATTGGCCGAACCTTCCCACGCAGGTCGTTCCATCTCTTCCGGATGTCATCCCTTGTGCGTGGATGGTTTCCCACTGCATTGACTTTGTTGACTATTGTCTGCCATAGCTCCATCTTCCTGGCCACAAGTGTCTGCTGCACCTTTGCCCAGAATAGTTGTGGTTTGACCCTGAGTATTCGTCCACCATAGTCCTTAGCTCCCTATCTTGGAAGCGGGAGAGATTAGGGGGTGCCATGGTGTGTGTTGTGAGTGGTGTGTTGTGGGTGTATTGGTGAGGGTGCTGTCGAGTGGTTGTGTGTGTGGCTTGTAAAGGTGTTTGGGGTTTGTATGTGTTTTGGTGGTGTTTTGTGTGTGTGACTTGTGTTATGTTGTGTTCGGTGTATGTGTGTTGTGTTGTCAATGTCAGTTGTGCTATTAGCGATGCAAAGGATTGTGCAGTATGTGTGTGGGTGTTTTATAGTATTGTGGATGTGTGTCAGGTGTGTGGGCTTCAAAGTTGCCAATGTGTGCATTTGATGTTGGTAGGTCCCATTGCTGCCCGTGGCGGTCGGTACCACCAATGGTCATTCGGCATCCACTATCCGCCACACTGATCTGTGCTTCATTATTTGATAGGTGGAGGATTTGTCTGCATGGTGGTGGCGGGGTGAGGTGTACTGCCTTTCCGCCGTTGTAGGCCCTGGCAGTGGGTAGAGGTTGGAGGATTTTCAGAGGTTTGTCTTTTTGGCATCATTATTCTTCCGTTCACCGTCGCCACGGCGGTTGGCGATGATTACCGCCAAGTTTATAACGAGGGCCATTATTTTGATATGGTTACTATATTTATACTTCTGGAGTAATTTAACTTGTAATGTGTTTTAAACCTCTTTTATGGATTTCAAAACATGAATAAAGATTATTTTGAAATGTTGAAACTATTTTACAGACATTTCATTACGTTAAGCCTGTCTGCTCTGTGTCATAGCCATCAGGGTTTGAGCCCAGGTTTATTTATTGAATATGTATGTTGAAAATGGTAGGATTTTGGACTTAGTACTTGAGAAGGATTCCCATCTCCCCATTAATGATCAATTTTCTTGCACTTAAGTGTGGTGTGAAGAATATCACTGGAATTCATATAGGGCCATATGTATGAAAACATGAGCTTGCGAATCGCAAATAGCGATTTTTAAGAAATCGCTATTTCTGAGTCGCAATTGGCCATGTAACAAAATTGCGATCCTGAATTAGCAATTTCTTAAAAATCGCTATTTGTGGTTTGTGAGGCCCATTTACTGAATCGCAATTTGCATTCTCGCAATTTGTGATTTTTTGCGATTCGGTAAAAAATCGCAAATTGTGAGAAATTTCGAAAATGCACACCTGGAGGAGCCTGATGACATCACCAGCAGGAAATGAGTCATCCCAGGCAGTTTCAGGAGCCACACCCAAACCAGCATCCTGAGAGAGAGCAGCCCAGCCACACAGAGCAGCACTCAGCAGGAGCAGAAACACCTGAGCCAGGATGGAGACCCTAGGACCATCACAGGAGAAGGCAGAAAGGAAGCGCAAGCTTAAATTTAGTGAACAGGAGCTTGAGGTCCTGACTGAAGAGGTGGTGAGGAGCCATGACCGCCTGTTCGGGAAATCTTCACTCCAGGTTCCTGAGAGTGAAAAAAGAAGATTATGGCTGGACATTCAAGCAAAAATCTGCACCATTGGAGCGGCACAGTGCTCCATAGAGGAAATAAAAAAAAAAGGTGGTACGACCTGCGCTCCAGTGCAAAGGAGAGGCTGGCAAGGAGACTTGCGGAGGCCAGGGGTACAGGTGGCGGACCACCAACCGAAGCACCATCCACACCATTGGAGGAACTAGTGGAATCCACACTCCTCCTTGAAGCTGTGACTGGGGTCACAGACATCGACACATCCTGTACACCGAGTACCAGCCAAGGAAAGTGCAATGTTGTTTGTGAACCCAATATGTGTATGCACAAAAGCCCCTTAGGAATTAGCATATAATGTGAAGCCGTGTGTGAAGTAGTCCAGTCCACATCTTAGAAGCAGCACAACAATGCATTATGGGAGTGGCAGTCCACAAACTAGTACAGACAGTAGCATAACAATGTAATGAAGTATAGTGACACCCAAGGTAACACAACACACACAACACCGTGTAGAGCAGTACCTGTACCTTTATTGCCATTTTCTGACAGATAATGTAACATACAGAACTGACATGCTGCATATTGTTGTTACAGGTGGGCCAGGCCCAGCAGCCACACACAGTCCATGTGTAGGAGAGACGGACACCCATCAGCCCTCGGACACCAACACCAGTGGGTCCCTCCACATATCCACTATCTGCCGCAGGCCCAGGGCACTACCACTGCCAGATTTCAGCCGCGACTCGGATGAGCACTTGGAAGGGCCAAGCACACTGTCTGCACCAGCCAGGCGCAGCCAGATTCTGGAGGGCAGGGGTCAGCCAGCACCACGCAGGATTGCAACAGAGTCCCAGCAGCAACATCATGAGGCAGGTGAGGGTCCGTCCTTATTCGGGGGCCTTGAGGCTTCTATGTTGCAGCAGCAGCGCCTGCAAAACAAGCGCATACTTAGTTTGGACCGGAACCTGCGAGTGCACAACCGACACATGATGGGTCTGCATAGGCAACTGAACGCACTAAATAGCAATATTTCACAGCTGCGTGAGGGACAGGTGCAGGCTTCAGAGGACACCAGGGACCTAACTAGTGCTGTCCTTGACCTCTGCCAGGAGCTGCGCCATGAAAGGGTTAGCCGGTGCAGACAGGAACACAGATTCCGGACAATGTTTGGCAGCTACTGCAGGTCCTCCAACAGGATGGCGAATTCCACTGCACTAATCGCCCGTCACGCAGTGGCAGCACAAGTGGAGGCTGCACATAGCAGCAAGGACGTTGTCCAGGGACTAGTTCACATCACAAATGTGATTGAACACGTAATGGGACAGAGATCTGCCACTCCCAGTGAGGTAGCCTTGGGGGACACTGAGGACAGTTCAAGCCTCAGTAGTGTTGCCGTACCAGCAGCAGACACCAGCCGGCGCAGTGCCAGGCACAGCACTGCCACTGAAGGTGACAATCAAGGTGCCAGTGACTCAACTGGGCACCGAGTGGTGTGCGTGGGAGGAGAAAGTGACTCTTGCCGCCATTACACTGCTGTTGCCACTATGAGGGAATAGTGCGTGACTGTTCATTAGTTAATTTGCGTTTCTAACATCACCTGTTTCATTTATTTATCGATCATTCATTACCTGACGTAAGGTAATAAATTTATATCACTACAGGTACAGCTGTCAGTCGATTTTTGTCATTCATACTCATGTCTGAAATGGTTGTGTGTGATGTCGGCACGCCTTTGCCTTCCCTCTGCTGCACTGGTCCTGTCTGCTGGCTATAGAGGTGGTATGGGATCGTCATCCTCATCTGATTCAGTGTCACTGATTTCTATAGGTATGCCCCTGGTTGTAGCTATATGGTGCAAGATTGCACAAGTAGCCACTATTCTACATGTGGTCTCTGGACTGACTGTACTGTAGTGCCCCTCCACTTTTGTGGAGGCAACGGAAGCGACTCTTCAGCAGTCCAAATGTGCACTCCACAACGTTGCGGGTTGCCCTCTGTGCTGCTTTGTATCTCCGTTCTGCTGGTGTTGTGGGATTGAGGTAGGGCATCATCATGTAGGTGCGCACTGCGTAGGCACTGTCTCCTGGAAGGGACAGAAGGTGTGATGAGTAACTGATCCATCTGACATGGGTTCGCCATCTATGCACCAGTGTACAGAGTGACATTACCTAGTAGATATCCTTCACCAAACTCCCCAGCTAGCAGTCTTGTGTGAATGCCGCTGTGGCGAAAGATGTAAAAATCATGTGTGCTCCCTGGGTACCTGGCCACAAGATCAATTATGATATAGGAGGCATTGCATATCACCTGAATATTCATGGAATATTGGTATTTACGGTTTCAGTACACATAGTCTGTGGCTGATGGTGGACAGATTGCCACATGTGTGCCACCTATGGCACCTAGGACGTGGGGGAACTGTGCTATCTGGTAAAACTCTATTTTTGTCTGCTGTATTTCCTGTGGAGTGTGGGGGAATCTGATGTACTGTTGGAGTTTGCTTAGCATGGCGTTGATAAATGCATTGAAAAATCTGGAGAGGGTACTCTGTGAAACCCCTCCAGCTGCTACTATGACCCCTTGATAGCTCCCTGAGGCAAGTAGGTGTATAATACCTGCCCATGGGTGGGTATGCTGTGAGTCCTTAGTGTTCTGCGCTGCAGTATGGGTTGTAGCTCAGCTATCAGATCAAGTATCATGTCTGAGTTCAACCTATACCTCTCAAATATTTCCTCCTCTGTCAGGTCAAAAAGTGTACTGCGCACTCTGAAAATGCGCTCCTGTCTCCTCCTCCCTCTCCTGAAACCTGCCAAGATCCTCATCCTCCTCGCCATGACGTAGAGTGCAGCCATTGTGGAAAAGAGTCTGAGGCATTCTGGGCCTCTTTATATAGGTTGCACCTGGTTACCACCTGGTTTCACTTAGTGGTATTTTGCATGTGCAAAATTCCATTCTGTGAAAATTCACAAATTGAGATTTTTTGATGCATCTATTTGCGACTTGGAATTTGTGAATCGCATTTTGCGCTTTGCAATTTCCTACTGGAAATACCGAATCTCAAAATGCGACTCGCAAAACCAGGTCGCAACGCAAAAAAACAAAATTTTTGCGCTTTCTTATTTTTGGTCTGCGAATGCCTTTCATGCATCGCAGATGACGTTTTTGGACTCGCAAACTGCCGTTTTTTGCCATTCGCACCGTTTGCGAGTGCAAAAACTTTTCATACATCTGGCCCATAGTCTTGTAAAAATGTGCACATGGAAAGAAGCACTAGGTCTATACAAAACACTATACCTCCTTAGATATAATGAAATTTGAACAAAAAGCACACACTCATAGTATAAAAAAACTCAAACAATACACTATAATATGCATGCTGCAACAAAACAGTTGCCTGGGCCACAAGTCTTTGGTGTGCACTAATATATAATAATATATTTAAACACAAACAGTGGTGGCTAACGTTACCAAGCTATTCAAATTCAAAGAGAACTATATTTACCCCACCTAGTCAGAACACTGCACGAGACAGAAACTGGTGATGGGCTAATTTTGCTCCTTTCTAGGTGCAGCATCTATCCTATTGCAGGTTCACATTTTACCCAAATGGATGCAGCTATCTAAAATGGAGACTCCAGTTGTCAACATCTATACCAATGTTCATAGTCACAATTCTGCTAGTAATTGTTCTGATGTTTGCAATCATTTTGGAAAGAATCAGGAAATTCAAATTCTGTGGGGCACTAGGGGGCAGTGGGAACATTTGATTATATGAAGGAGGGGGCAGTAGGTCTCCTTGGGTGTAGTCTTGTCACAATACAACAAACTATATAAAGGGCCACAAATCAAGACCATCCTGGAACAAGCACACGTGAATAGGCCATCAGTATATATCCTTTATTAAATTCAAGCATGTGGTCAAATAGATAGAGCCTATGTATTATTTAAATCATAATTCACATAATTTTGTGTTATAACAATACAATTCTGAAAATGTATGCTGCTAGTGTTCCCATTCTGTTTCCTTTTTTCTTTTTGCTGTCCTTGTGTTTTAGTGACCATGGGTATGCCAATTGTGAAATTATGCAGTGATCTTAATATTACATAATACAAGCACTTGCCTTTTGGAACTTGTCCAAGTTATAATGAGATGGGATATGTGGTGCTCTATCCCCAGGGATAAAGCGCTAAACCATTCATGGGATTCATATTAAACTTATGCATGTAAGTAGAGGTATTTAGGGGTGTGTGTAGGGGTGTGTGAAACTGACATAATTGGCTTCTGCATAATTATGCAAAATTACTACATTTTTATGTGTAAATACGAAATGAATCTCAGACTCAAAAAAGTACCCAAACGATCCTTTGAGTAAAACTTCAACTCAAAAATATAACTTTGACTTGATTTGTGTCACTTATGTTCAAACTACTGCTGCCTGCATTTTGGATTTGTAGTTGTACACTCACAAATTACCCAAACAGTAAAATAAATCTACCTGAAATATTTGTTGACCACCCCATGGTAAAGAAACTGCCACTTGAGGTCATATTGGACGTTGGTACATTTCCTGTTTAAACGTCTGAATGAAATTATGCAATGCGGCATAACAGCATAATATTGGTAATTTCTCATGAATGTTATTATGTGAACCTATGGAAATTACACCTAATTACGCCAGCATGATTGAAAATTCTCACAGGACCAGCATTTAGCATAAACGACCCAAGGAAGGTACATAGCGCTGAACAGTGGGCAAATCCCGGAGCTGAGATTCAGTATTATTGACAGAGGGGCATATAATGTGTGTTTCTCTTATATGGGGGCTAGTGTTCCTCTATTTTATGGGTCTCGAGCTTTGATTCGGATATGCAGGTGAATTGGAGCAGTTATGACGTTGGGAATGATTTCCATATTCTGTGAGCGTAGATAGAGTAGGTCTGCTTTCTGCGTTTTCGTTTCTTTTACTTTTTCATCTCCAGACTAGCAATGTCCTGGCTCGTGGTATAATGCTGCAAACTCGAGGTGGAGAGTTTCTTGGACAGATATTTTAGGGCACCATTTCTGACTACTTTGTATCTTCTTATTCACTTACATAGGTATTCATTACAGCACTAAATAATATGTTGACCAACAGAGTTTTACTTGGAAACAAAAGTGATAAATATAGGGCATAGTGATTGCAGTAAATAAAGAATAAACATGTGTGCTCATTATGCCAGTTATGCTAAACTTGATGATGAGAGGCACATATCTAAAACAGCATATTTCTTTGAAAGTGTATGCAACTATGAGATTTACATACTTCCACCAAAATTGTGTGGAATACTGTAATCACACAAGTTGTTCTAGTTGTAGTAGATGGTGCTGCAAAACATTTTCTGCATAGGAAGTGAAAGGCTCAAAACATGAGGCAGATATGAAATTGACTGAGAGATTGTATTAGTTCATCTTCCAAGCTGGTTTGCAGTGAAAAAGTAAATAAGAGAGGTAGTTGACTACCATACCCTTCAATATTTGAAGGCAAGTATCAAACATTTGTGAAAGGTTCTGATTAGCCATCTGTCTTTGTAAAGATATGCACAAGAGAAAGTATGCTTTAAGACATTCAACAAAGGCCAATTGTACAAATGGAGTATATTGTTATGTGGGCTAAAGAAATGTCGTGGCAAATAAGAGACTATAACGGTAGGTTAGACTGATGTGTACAAATGCATTGTTGAGTAACACAGCTGATATAGCTTAAAAATGGTGTAGGCTTGGAGAGGGTACCCAGTGTCAATTATTTGACTGAATTTCGTTTGTTCCTTAATAAAATGTGCCACAGCCTGTAAGATGCCTTTGTGGTGTGTCTGACTGGCATCAGTTAGGCAGTTGAGAAGAGTATAGGTCCTTCCTCTATAGAGTTGTGAGAAGACCAGGGTTTGCACTGTTGGTATAAAATAGGTTTCTGGGACTAGTGGTTTTACTTTTTGTGGGAGGAATGATGGTATCTAAGTGGCTGTTCACTGTTTTTCAGATCAGGCGTGAAGCCTTCTAAGTTTATATTGGATAGCTAGGCTTATGGATGTGAACTCCACCTTTGTTGCTTCAAACTCTCATTGGGTACTTGACATCCAGTTTTTGATTTCATAAACGCAAGTACTGAGATCATAAATTTAATTGGCTGCAAGAACTGAGAGGCTGAATTTCATTGACTGGGAATACTGAGAGTTGGGAGTTAACAGCATATTGATGGATCCTGATGTCATAGTTGAATAGTGACACAAAAGTATGATGGACAGAGTTCTGAACCTTTTCAAACACTCACTCCCAGCCACAGATTTGGGTTTAATCCATCATTCTTTTGCTCACCATGCCACCCCTGTTTGGACCCAGCCGTATGCAAATCAGTCTTGACCCAGTTCCCCATGGGAACAGTCCAGCCCAAACTGCCATGCCAGGTCCTCCCTGGACCAAAAACAAGCATTGTGTGACCAGTTTCGGTGTATCACCTCTAATCAGCCAGGCTAACTTGAATCCAGTGGCACATTGAGCATGGGACCCATGTTTGGGCATACCCTTCCCACTCAGGGTGACGTTAGCAACACAAAAGATAATGGACGGAGTGCTGAAACTTTTTAAACACTCACCCCCAGTCACAGATCTGGGTTTAAACTAGTGTTCTTTTGTTCACCATGCCACCCCAGTTTGGACCCAGTCATATGCAAATCAGCCTTAACCCTGTTCCCCATTGGAACAGTCCAACCTAAACTGTCAGGCTAGGTCTCTATGGACAGGAAACAAGCATCAGGGGACCACTTTTGGGGTATCACCCCACATCAGCCAGACTAGCTTGAATCCAGTGGCACAGTGAGCACGAGACCCACATCTGGGCATACCCTTCCCTCTTAGAGTGACTTTAGCAACACAAAACGATGATGGACAGAGTGATGAAACTTTTCAAACACTCAACCCCCCAGTCACAGTGTCATCTTGACACTTTGTGTAATGAGACATTCACACTGAAGCTTACTACAATGTCCTTAGTTTCTCAAACAGTTAGGACGCTTCTAAAAAAATTACTGTTTTACTGTTCTTACTAAAAGGGTGTGAGTCACAAAAAAGTACAAAATAAAAAAAATATTCTGTGAACAACAAGCACACACTTGTGCATTACAAAGATGCATGATTGTTCACTCGTTTCACAAAACATACAGGGATAGGGAAGGAATCAAAACGATTTTGATACTTTTGTTTAGCATAAACATGTTCTTTCTACCCTACCCTATCATATGTGTAAGGCCCATAGTGTAATCCTGATACCATTTCCCATAAACCATTACAAAATTGTGTCACTTTTGCACACTACTTGGAAGAGTAAAAATGTTTACTTTTCTATGACATGATTACAAGGCTAACATATGCTCTAACTTGAGGCAAATGATTTTACCAATTTTTAGCTTTCAACTAAGAAAAACAACACCAGGGCCTGTATTAATAAAGCTTGGAAATGTAATGGCTTTTGCAGCCCCTTTTGAGACAAGACTACCCTAAGTCAATCAAACATCCCATGAACATATCAACTCCACCCTTTGGGCAAACATCCTTGACTACCTCTGCTCCAAAAACACAATCTTCCTGTTCCAGGCCATTTTTGAAATGCACTCCAATATCATGTCCTAACAATGTCAACACAGTAATCTAGGTGGATGACTAAGATATTGTATCAGAAATGGTATTGTGCAATAATATTGTGTCAAACAATCGAATAACAGAATGCAGCATGTCAGAACATAGAGGGTCATTCTGACCCTGGCGGCCACCGACCACGGGAGCACCGCCGACAGGCTGGCGGTGCTCCAATGAGCATTCTGACCGCGGCGGTTCAGCCGCGGTCAGAAGCGGAAAGTCAGCGGTCTCCCGCTGACTTTCCGCTGCTCATTGGAATCCTCCGCAGCCATGAGGATTCTGACCCCCCCTTCCGCCATCCAGTTCATGGCGGGAAAGCCGCCATGAACAGGATGGCGGTAGGGGGGGTCGCGGGGCCCCTGGGGGCCCCTGCCGTGCCCATGCCAATGGCATGGGCACGGCAGGGGCCCCCGTAAGAGGGCCCCAAAATGTATTTCACTGTCTGCCTTGCAGACAGTGAAATACGCGACGGGTGCAGTAGCACCCGTCGCACCTTCCCACTCCGCCGGCTCGATTACGAGCCGGCATCCTCGTGGGAAGGTCGTTTTCCCCTGGGCTGGCGGGCGGTTTAACTGGAACCGCCCGCCAGCCCAGGGGAAAACTCGTAATACCCGCCGCGGTCTTTTGACCGCGGCGCGGTAATTTGGAGGGCGGGATCCTGGCGGGCGGCCTCCGCCGCCCGCCAGGGTCATAATGAGGCCCATAGTTTTTTGGGTACATAATATTCTTTTCTTATAAAGTGTTGTATGTAATGTTGTCTATTTTAATATAGATACATATTGTTTTTATAGCAATAAAAACATATCAGTTATTATATGATATTTAGGTTTACTATTACCACAATAAAGGTTTTATATTCGTTAGTTATGTTTGTAAGCTTTAATATGTAATTCATTTTTTTTCCTTATAGTTAGTCATTTATAACTTAGTAATAGATTGTTGAGTTTGTAGGGCAAAAAGTGGAAAGTTTTTCAAATGACAAATTGTTGTTTTGTTTTTAAAGTAATTTTTGTTAGTTAAATACTTAATTGCCATTTAATTATTTAACTTAATTGATTCATTGTTATTTTCATTTAAATATATTGTGTGATTTTTAGTGTGTAAATTCCATTTATGCAGTTTAGTTACTAATTTGTAATTTAGGAGTGGGTTGTTGGATTTGTATGGGATCAGGGTGGAAACATATTGTTTTTTGTATTTGTACTGAGTTTCTTAAGTGAATTAAAAGATTAAATAAAATATTGTTTGTGTAATTATGTAATCATTGTGTGCTCATTTGTTGTGGTTTATTGAATTTACGCATTAGCAAGTGTATTTTAAACAGTTTCCAAATTAATTTTATAACATTAGTTTTTATTTAAATTACTTTAATTGCTATGTTAATATTATTAATGCATTTATAATTATTTTAAATACTAGAAATTCACTGAAAAAGGTAAAAATTAGCTTACAGTTAGGTGTAATAAAAACAAAAACAAAAGTTAAAGTAAAGTTATAGTTGGGTGATCATTTCTAAGACAACACTAAAGCCCTCATTTCGTCCTCTGCGGTCTTTTGGAAAGACCGCTGAGGTACCACCACGCTGAAGACCGCCAGTGCAGGCGGTTTTCCACACAGCGTATTATGACTGCTGGCAGCCCTCTGTCCTCTTTCGGACAGAGAGCTGCCAGCAGCCATACTGGCGGTCGGCGGGGAAGTGGAGGCTGCTCCACCTCCACCACCATGCCACCGTGCGTGTCTGTCTGTTCGTATGTCTGTCAGTATGTGTGCGTGTATGTCTGAATGTATGAGTGCGTGTATGACTGTGTGTGTGTCTGTTGAAATGTTTGCTAGTATGTGTACGGGTATGTTTGGTGGTGGTGTCTGTGTGCATGAAGGGGGTGTGTGTCGATGTGGGGGTGTGTGGGGAGTGGGTTACTACCACCTTTGGGCAGTGGTAGGAGGGACGAGTGTGTGGGGGAGGACTCGGGGGGGAGGAGGGTATGCTGGGGAGACCCCTATCAGTGCCAGGGAATGAATTCCCTGGCACTGATAGTGCCTACCGCTATGGATTTTGTGGCGGTTCCCAACCACACGAAATCCATGTGGTATGCAGAGTCCTGATACCACCAGCAGTCTGGTGACGGCCGCCAGGTTGGAGACCGAAGTCTCCAGCCCAGCGGTCGTCACCGCCCTGGTGGTCGGAGTGGAGAAGTAACCGGTAATCGCCATGGTCATAATTCCATTTTTTTTCTGCCGGCCTGTTGGCGGTATTATCGCCACTTCTCCCCCGCCCGCCAGGGTCCTAATGAGGGCCTACATTTTTTTAACTAACAAAACAGGAATTCACCAGTTACAGTTCTCAAAGTTTCCTATAACGTGCTCCCCCACCTTGAACTTCTTATGACCTCACATATTACTTCGTATTACTTCAGTCATGACATGTTTTATGACATAATTTCTGACATCACATGACGGTAGCAATTTGAAAAATAAAAGAGCAGTAACATAATTTGCTTAAGAAGTCTCACATAAAGTACCTATGTGTCGTAGACAAAATGATCAAACAGCATTTAAAAACTATAAAATACTCTTCAATACAAAAATGCAAAACAATGTGTCATTTACTGACTTCACTGCCATGTTAAGCAAATCTACAGTGCAAACTCTCTCCATCATGCAGCTGTGAGGTAGGAAGTGTGACAATAGATATGCCCCACCATTATTGTGGTCTGTCATAATTTGTGTAGTCACAGTTTCATGTGCATGTCTCCATATTTCTCAGATGCAATTTAGGATGGTGTTTATGCTACATGTGAGTAGGCTTTGGGTAAAAATAGTGGCACATGGAAAGCATGCTGAGTCTACAACAAAAATACTAAACTTCCTGCAGAATCCTCTTTAACTCACATTTCAGTCTAATTCTGGATATCTGTGAGGACTCCTTGCCTGTCAATGGATCTATAACTGGCAAATTGCAAAAGTTCTACAAGGCAAATGCTAGATACAGCAGCAGTTTTTTTGGGTCATACCAGTGTTTACTTGCTGATAAAATAATATAGGTTTGATTATAGGTTAGCCAGTGTATTCCAACCTGTGTGTAAACCCTTTTTATGCATGGGTCAAAATTACTAGTTTTCATTATTTTGATAATTATTAGATGTGTTAAAAACCTCAACCTTTTTTAAATTTCGGCAGGTCAAACCTGCTGACATTTAAGGGAGAAAAACATACAATATTTACTGTAGCATGAGTATATTGCTGCATTAAAAACAAGGGCCCATGTTTATACTTGTTTAGCGCCACATTTGCGCTGCTTTTTGATGCAAAAATGGCGCAAAGATACAAAATACAATTGTATTTTGAAATTTTGTGCCGTTTTTGGTCAAAAAACGACGCAAATGCGGCGCTAAAAAAGTATAAATAGGCCAAAATCTGTACATTATTCCCCATAAACTTGTGATAGGGACTACTTCCAACACCTGATAAATAACCTGCCAGTGGTATCGTAATTTATCAGGTGTGGTAAATAGCACCCATCATCGTAATCAGGGCTTCTAACACTGTGGGTTAACTGAAGCAGAAAACACCAAAGGTAAACTGTTTTTCAGGTTGTTTTCTCTTTCCTCTAGTAAAAAGAAACACGGTATGCCATAATTTAATTACCTTAACATCATCATAATGTGTAATATAAGCCCAGAGTCAGCTAGAAATGTGTTCTCCCTGTTCATGGGATTTTTCTGCCCTAGCGAGCAAAAAATTACCAAGAAAGCTGTTAAATAATGCTCCTGATAGATTTTTTTTCTCGATTAAATTAAGAAACACCATTCACTCAGAAGTAAAAAACGGTGGAGACAAAATCTTCCACAATCATTAAAAGAGTGAACCATAAACTTAAAAGTAAAACATGGGTACCAAAATGGAATACATTGATTTATTAATAATTACTTGCTTTATACAGTCCTTTATGCAGCACTTCTGTTGTTCTTCTGTGATGCAGATAACAGTTGTATGACACAACCATGCATGCCTTAACCACGCGTGCCTAAACAACGTGGTGATAATCACAACCACATCTTTACCACGCATGCCTTTACGACACATACTTTTACAACAAATTTCATTGTAAAAGCATGATTGGTAAAGGAATATGCTTAGTAATTTTCACTCCACCGCCCCCATCCTACCTCTAGTGCCTGATACCCAAGCCATGCAATCCACCCCACCCTAGCCCTAAAACTGACCCCATGCTTCCCTTAAAACTACCCCGACCCCCGACCTGAGCCCTAAAACTGATCCCACCCTACCCTTAAAACTACCCTGACCCCTTCACCTTGAGCACTAAAACAGACCCCACCCTGCCCTTAAAACTACCCCAATCCCCAATATGAGCCCTACAACTGACCTGCCCTACCTATAAAACTACCATTCCCTGCCATGAGGCCTAAAACCCTGCCTCTTGCTAAAAACTACCCCAATCCCAGTCCCCACCCTCAGCCCTAAAACTGACCCCCACCACTGAAAACTGCTCCTTCCCCACTGCCCTGAGCCCTAAAACCCTGCTCCTGTCAAAAAAACTACATGACACACTCACCCGCACTTAGCCCTAAAACTGCCCCACCCCTAGAAACTACCCCCCAACCCAGCCCCACATACCTCTCCCAGTCCTTCATTTTACTCTCTATACTCTCTGGCCCCTTGCTGAAAACTACTCTGACCCCAGCCCCCGCCTTCAGCCCTACAACCAGCATCTACCCCTGAAAAATGCAATTCTCCCTTAAAACTACCCCGGCTCCCCGCCCTGAACCTGATAAACCTGCCCCATCAGTAACACTACCACACCTGCTCTGAGCCCTAAAACCACCCTCACCCCTAAAAACTACACCCCCCAAACCCTGCCCCTGCCCCTCTTACCTCTCCTATTCTGTTCTTCTCCTCCCATCTGCACAGCTAGACTACAGACTGCTTTCTGGCTTAACCACACATATACATGATTTAGGCATATGCGTGGTTAGGGCAGAGATGTGGAGAGTTGTGGTTCAGGCAAGCGTTGTTACACTTGTGTTCAAATGGCACACGTGGCTTAGCTCACCTTGTTACGGCCATTTCCCATAAATAAGAACTTATATTTAAGACAAATTTGATGACGCTCAGTTTACTGACACTGGAAGGAGGGAACATTGGTCTAGCAACATTTTCAACTCTGAGACCACAGGATCACTGCATATTTCAGCAGCCACTGCTTCACTCATTGCGCCACCCTACCTCCTGAACAGATATGCATATTGCAATTTGTTACACTATGTAGGCGCCAGAATTCAGGCGTGACACCTACTGCTGTGCAACTTATGACAACCCAATTCACACACTAGAAAAAAGAGAAGTATGCCAAAGACAATTTGATTTTCTACTTGGAACATGGTATGCTTTTCAGAAAGTATATCACCTATGATTACAAGTTTATGCAATAGATTCCTCCAACTATATATGCATGCAGCAACAGGAAACAAAGAGAGTATAAGATGCTCTCTGTTGGGCTGTACAGAACGTGGATTTGTAAGACAGTGGCTCAGTATAGGGAACATTTTCAGGGTTCAGACATTTTGCAGGATCACAGCAAACTACACTAAGCTTTTGTCAATAACTCACTGTACAAAAACTTTTCTTGTAATTGCATGCACTTGTACAGAGTCTTTATGATTTATTCTTCACTGTTTAGCATTTGCACTATGCAGAGAAGTTGTATACTGGCAGCTGACTACAGAATTCCTTGGGTTCTTAAGGTGCTTGAGGTTCACCTCTAGAAAAATTAAACAGCCTGGTACACAGAGGGTTAGTGGTGCCAGCCACAGCAAGAGCCAGAGTGAAAACACAGCTTCAAGGAGGACTTACGGAGTATCTGTCATTGCTGCCTCCTCTGCATCAGTTTACGCTGGGCTGCTGCATAGTAGATAGGTTTATATAGTCCCTAAGAGAGATAGCAGATCGCCCCACCTCTCATCTGTCATCAGAAGGGCCTAGGTCCATGGTTGAATGAATAGACATCATCACTAACAGCCCCTATAGCAGTCTTAGACCCTCTCCCAAGAATACAAAGTCCACAAATTCAAAAGCCAAGGCCAGAGGTAGAGGTCAGATTTTTAGCGTGTCTGACCTAAATAAGTAAACTTACAAGGGGACGCGAATAGGTCGATTAACCTTTTGACTCGCAATTAAGATGTTCCTTACCCTAGCTCAGTACATAATCAATAATCAATATACAATAATCAATAATCATTAGCAATGAATAGAAACAATAATCAATGGAGTCAGTAATTGTCATGCACCATGACTTTTCAGTCATGAATAACCACACCTTTTAGTAAAAATTTGAATGTTTATTTTCCTATATTAACAATGCCAAGTCATGTAGATTAATCTCAAAATCAGATGAAACACATACAGAAACAATACTAGCTGCCCAAAGTGGCTGAAGAAATGTAGTCTAATCAAAGCTTGAACAATCAACGGCGTAAATGTAATTATGTACATGAAGTTTAGCGGAGAAATTCATCAAACGTTAGTCCCTATTATCATAATTCATTAATGAGAAACTTCAACTAACATCAGATTAGCATCAGCATGTTGGGCTTCATGCAAAACAATTTAGTAACATGAAATTATGGCTGTATCAAAACAGCGCAGTTGGTACCTAGAAAGAAAAAGAAAATATGCATAGTAATCACAATTTATGTTATAGTACCTATACTCAGTATGAATCAGCAAAGCAGAGTCAGTCTTCGTCCTCATGATATCATTCGATCAGCAAGGCATCAGGATTCAGCATCAAAGTCCAGGAAAGGCAAAGTCTTTAAGTACTCAAAAGATGAGAGGTAATCTCTCTAGAAGGATTGAGAAAAATGGTGTGTGTTCCCCCTATGCAGTGTCATTAAGTCGAAGTTACCTAAACTACCTCCCTAATCCCTATTGGTCAGTTAATTGTATGTTCACACTTTGTCCAATAAAACTAAAATCCCAAATCTATGAATGCTATTATTACTCCGTTCACATGTCGTTGATTGGTTTGTCTTGGAATGTCCTCATCATCTGGCTTGTCAGGAAACAATATTGTTGCAGCTTCTACTCTAGTGAGTATCTTCATTGCTGTTGTCCTAAGAAAGTCAGTCTCACACACATTACACATTAAATGTTGCATTAGCAGGAACATCATATTCTAACAGTCAGTTCTCATGAGAAGCAAGCTTCAGCTACAATCAGATTTAAACAATGCAATACAAATTCACAGTTTAAGTTTCTTTAGAAAGCCATTTTATTAAATGCTAAGAGATACAGCTTTTGCATGAGGCCTGGCAAATAGGCCAAGACACTCGCAAAGTTAAGGCCTACAATTAATAAAGCTAAACCTTACTGCATAACCCTTAACATGACATATTACTACATTAGTCTAACATATATTCAAAATTTCATAAGTATTAAATCATTAATTAGTACAATTCGTTAACATTGGTTGCCATTCTTCATAATCACATGTTTAAATGCGTGCATTATTTTTCTATGTTATTTTATTTTCTACACAAACCTATTCTTCAGAAAACATAAACATTCCTTAATAATTTTTATTGAAACACCTGCACTAGCAAGATACAAGCATCCTGTGCTCTCAAAGTGAAGACTGAGGATCTCAGGTTGCGACTAATGTCCTCTTGCTCAATGTCTAGTCCTCCTCCGAGTTTGTCACTGCTGTTTTGCTGCAAGTGTGCTGGCATTTCAGTAGGCAAGGAGCATGCCAGTCATTCAGGTATCATTCATGTGCGATCCTCAATAGCTTCATGATGCCAATCTCAAGTTGGAACAAAGTGAGATTGAACTCATCTAGAAATCAATATCCCAGAAGCCTCTGCTCTTCTTTCTGATCCAACAGATTTGTTTTTCTAGAAAAAACACCCAGTAGCAAATTTCAGTTGCTAAGCTCTCCTATATATATATATATATTTTTTTTTAGTGAAACAATAGGCAGGTGGGGGAGCAATGGATGGAGCAGGGAGATGGTTTAGTGAGTATAGGGAGCAATGGTGATGCAAAGGAGGAGCAATGTTAAATGGTAATTAAAAGTAAAATTAAAAAAGAAAATGAGAAACCAGAGCGGGTGAGGATGAGTGGGAGATTCAACAGAAGAGCTGTGTATGAAAAGTGTGGAAAGGCGTTGTATATTTGTAGAAAATCAGAGGTAGAGATCAATAGAACACATGTTCTAGAATGGGAAAAAGACAAAAAAAGTATTTCCTGAAAATAAGGAATGTAATGTAAGCGATTGAAGGATTCAAGTCATCCAGTCAAAACTATGACAAAGAAGCTATGCTCCAAGGAAGAGACAAACACATGAAAAAGAAGAAAACCCATTACATTGGAAAGAAACAAATGAAAGGTACAAGAAAACTAACCATTGGTGAGCAGAAGACAGTTCCAAAAACCCTCTGTAATCATTGCCATTGTCCACATTAGGTCTTTGAAAACATACTGCTAAAAGATTTCTAAAGGCGAGTGTTAAAAAGGGAAGTCTGAAGCATGAAAAATTGAGATTAAGGCGGTCATTCTGACCGCGGCGGTCGGCAGTCGCCGCCCGCCAAGCGGTTCCCGCCGAAAGACCGCTCCGCGATCAAAGGACCGCGCCGGCTATTCCGGCTTTCCCGCTGGGCCGCCGGGCGACCGCCAGAAGACCACCAGCCGGCCCAGCGGGAAAGCCCCTTCAACAATGAAGCCGGCTCCGAATGGAGCCGGCGGAGTTGCAGGGGTGCGACGGGTGCAGTGGAACCCGTCGCGATTTTCACTGTCTGCAAAGCAGACAGTGAAAATCTTTGTGGGGCCCTGTTAGGGGGCCCCTGCACTGCCCATGCCAGTGGCATGGGCAGTGCAGGGGCCCCCAGGGGCCCCACGGCACCCGTTCCCGCCATCCTGGTTCTGGCGGTGGACACTGCCAGAAACAGGCTGGCGGGAAGGGGGTCGGAATCCCCATGGCGGTGCTGCAAGCAGCGCCGCCATGGCGGATTCCCTGGGCCAGCGGGAAACTGCCGGCTCCCCTTTTCTGACCGCGGCTTTACCGCCGCGGTCAGAATCGCCCAGGAAGCACCGCCAGCCTGTTGGCGGTGCTTCCGCTGCCCTCCGCCCTGGCGGTCATGGACCGCCAGGGTCGGAATGACCCCCTAAGTCCAATAGATTTTGCACTACGGATATGGGTATTGTAATATGGTTTACGAACAATCTATGGAATAATTATTTGACAATACATAGTCAAAATTAGAACTTTGTGTACTAAAATAAAGCATCATTCTAATGTTTTGATATTCATAGTTTTATGAAGAACACTTCCTGCTGAAGGTTTGACCTTGAAGTTGTTTTCAAAAAGACAGAAGTTGCTAACAAGCCTTTTTTTAATGCTTTAAAATGCTAGAATTAAATAGTTTATTATATGATTAATTTAAATCTTTGCAATATACAAACATCTCAAAGATAAAAGCTTGCAAAATTGTGAAAATTAATTTTAACACTTTCATAACTTTGTTAACGGTAGTGTCCTTCAGAATGCAATTATAAGGTATATGTTGAATTAATATATTTAAAAGCTTCTCAACCTGCATGATGTACTCAGCAAACCCACAACTCAGTGGGATTTGATCTCCATCAAGACAAGCAAGTAATGCTTGGTAGTAATTTTGAATTTTTAAGATAAAAATGGTTGAAGCAGTGATCGTGTACTGAGTCTATTGGGCAAATGCAGAGAGTATGTAGTACAAGTTTGTCATGATACCCAAAAAGGCAGCAACTTTTGTCTTTTCCACAGAGCGCCCATGGAGGAGCATTAGCCTTCATTGGAAGCATTCCGACGCGATGCTGCAGAAGTCGTAATTTTAGCTTTAATGAAAATGCTGTTCTTTTCTGTGATGTTACTTCCTGAGAATGTGTTACTGTCCATGCATATTAACTATTGGCAAATGCTTTTATGTCCATTTTATTTTAACCTCTTAGCTGCTGGGCCTTTCCCCCTCCCCATTGCTGAGCTCTTTTTTGGCTATTTGGGGTAGTTCGCGCTTAGGCCTTCATAACTTTTTGGCCACATAAGCTATCCACGCCAAATTTGCGTCCTTTTTTTCAAACGTCCTAGGGATTCTAATGGTACACAGAGTTTGTGGTTTCCCCTGGAGGAGACCAAGAAATTAGCCAAAAAACAGTGACAATTTCGTTTTTTTCTAAAAAATTGGAAAAAAGGGCTGCCGAAGAAGACTTGTGTTTTTTTCCCTGAAAATGGCATCAACAAAGGGTTTCTGGTGCTAAAATCACCATCTTCCCACCTTTCAGGAACAGGCAGACTTGAATCAGAAAACCACATTTTCAACACAATTTTGGCATTTTACTGGGACATACCCCATTTTTACCATTTTTGGTGCTTTCAGCCTCCTTCCAGTTAGTAACAGGAATGGGTGTGAAACCAATGCTGGATCCCGGAAAGCTAAACATTTCTGAAAAGTAGACAAAATTCTGAATTCAGCAAGGGGTCATCTGTGTAGATCCTACAAGGTTTTCCTACAGAAAATAACAGCCGAAAGAAAAAATATTGAAAGTGAGCTGAAAAAAACAGCCATCTTTCTCCACGTTTTACTCTGTAACTTTTTCCTGCAATGTCAGATTTTTTAAAGCAATATATTGTTATGTGTGCTGGACTCTTCCGGTTGCGAGGATATATAGGGCTTGTAGGTTCATCAAGATCCCTAGGTACCCAGAGCCAATAAATGAGGTGCACCTTGCAATGGGTTTTTATTCCATACTGGGTATACAGCAATTCATTTGCTGAAATATAAAGAGTGAAAAATAGGTATCAAGAAAACCTTTGTATTTCCAAAATGGGCATAAGACAAGGTGTTGAGAAGCAGTGGTTATTTGCACATCTCTGAATTCCGGGGTGCCCATACTAGCATGTGAATTACAGGCCATTTCAAGTTACAAGTCTTTTTTACACACTGTCTTACATTTGGAAGTAAAAAATGTAGAGAAAGACAAGGGGCAATAACACTTGTTTTGCTATTCTGTGTTCCCCCAAGTCTCCTGATAAAAATAGTACCTCACTTGCGTGGGTAGGCTTAATGCTCGCAACAGGAAACGCAACATGGACACATCACATTTTTACATTGAAATCTAATGTGTTTTTTGCAAAGTGCCTAGCTGTAGATTTTGGCCTCTAGCTCAGCCGGCACCTGGGGAAACCTACCAAACCCTGGCATTTTTTAAAACTAGACACCTATGGGAATCTAATATGGGGTGACTTGTGGGGCTCTGACCAGGTTCTGTTACCCAGAATCATTTGCAAACCTCAAAATTTGGCTAAAAAAACACATTTTCCTCACATTTCGGTGACAGAAAGTTCTGGAATCTGAGAGGAGCCACAAATTTCCTTCTACCCAGCGTTCCCCCAAGTCTCCCGATAAAATTGATACCTCACTTGTGTGGGTAGGCCTAGCGCCCGCGACAGGAAATGCCCCAAAACACAACATGGACACATCCCATTTTTTGACAGAAAACAGAGGTGTTTTTTGCAAAGTGCCTACCTGTAGATTTTGGCCTTTAGCTCAGCCGGCACCTAGGGAAACCTACCAAACCTGTGCATTTTTTAAAACTAGAGACCTAGGGGAATCCAAGATGGGGTGACTTGTGGGGCTCTGACCAGGTTCTGTTACCCAGATTCCTTTGCAAACCTCAAAATTTGGCAAAACAAAACACATTTTCCTCACATTTCGGTGACAGAAAGTTCTGGAATCTGAGAGGAGCCACAAATTTCCTTCCACGCAGCGTTCCCCCAAGTCTCCCGATAAAATTGATACCTCACTTGTGTGGGTAGGCCTATCACCCGCGACAGGAAATGCCCCAAAACACAACGTGGACACATCCCATTTTTTGACAGAAAACAGAGGTGTTTTTTGCAAAGTGCCTATCTATAGATTTTGGTCTCTAGCCCAGCTGGCACCTAGGGAAACCTACCAAACCTGTGCATTTTTTAAAACTAGAGACCTAGGGGAATCCAAGATGGGGTGACTTGTGGGGCTCTGACCAGGTTCTGTTACCCAGAATCCTTTGCAAACCTCAAAATATGGCTAAAAAACACTTTTTCCTCACATTTCGGTGACAGAAAGTTCTGGAATCTGAGAGGAGCCACAAATTTCCTTCCACCCAGCGTTCCCTCAAATCTCCCGATAAAAATGGTACCTCGCTTGTGTGGGTAGGCCTGGTGCCCGCGACAGGAATAGATCACACAACGGTCAATGTTGGTCCTTACATGAGGCAGCTGTTGACCCTGGGATGATCCATTCCTGACGCAGGCACTAGGTGTAGGCACTCAAGTGGGGTAGTGTTTTTATCAGGACTGGTGAGGAATCACTGGGTGGTAGGAATTTTGTGGATCCCAGCATATTCCTGTAGTTTGTGTGACAGAAATGCGAGAAAAATAGAGTTTTTTTCAACATTTCATCTTTGCAGGTTATTCTGGGTAAGAAAACTTTGGGGAATCCACACAAGTCACACCTCTGTGGACTCCCGCGAATGTTTACTTTCCAGAAATGTTTGGGTTTAGTGTGTTTCTCCATATGGCCGCCGAACCCAGGACCAAAAACACAGGTGCCTGCCTTACAAGACCAGTTTGTTTTGTGCTAGATAATTTTGATGTCTCCACAATACGATTTGGGCAGTGGAATTTGGGGCTGAACTAAATTGGGGAGCTCCCAAGAGAGCACTCTCTCTCTCTGCTTGCCACCGCATTCACCTGCTCTCTGGGTTGGGCTAACCCACTATTACCCCATTGCACAGTCTGTGCTTGCAAAGGGACAGCAGGACTGTCCTCATCACCTCCCTCATAATTTACTGGAAGAGGAGTTATCGAATGGGACTCCTCCGACTGAAAAATCACTCCCAGAGTCTGCGCCATTGTCCTATCCCTCAGTATCTGATGTCTCATTCTCTGATCCTATGTCAGAGCTGTCCTCTATAACCCAAGTGACGGCAGCAGTCATCCATCAAGATGCCATCTCTGCCATTGGCTAAACTGTTGCTCTAAAACACTAGCCTACGTAGACCGTCACAAAATCGATGGTGTGTGTGAGATACGTGCAACAGTAGAGGCCACCTTACCTGTGCTTCTTCCCTCAATCAGCACATTCTTTCAAGACACTCCAAAAACACCTTGTCACATACCATTCGTCACAGTCTTTAGCACCTCCTGCGCCCAGTCCAACAATCATTATTGGTGCTCCCACTCCCTCCTCCTCGCATTCCCTCATTACCATGCAGCAAAAGTGCCCTTCATCTCTCCATAGCCGCCCTCCACCCCGCACACACATTTCATTTGTATCATAGCGCAGGTAATGGCTGACTTTACTAAGGTACTCAGCTATTTACATAAATTACATATTTGCTCTTTGCAGTAGGCATATAAACCTTCTGTGCTTATTTGTGGCACTAAAACTGCCACTAGACAAAAGTCTGACCCTTTTGTAGCAGAAACATAATCACAATACTTACTTGACTTTTTTATTGCTGCCTAAAAGCTACAGTTGAAATGAGTCAGTTGAAGTATGTGCATTGCTTTGAAGACGCAAGCTGCAACTGCAAGACAACTGGTGGCAAATATATATATATATATATATAAATATATATATATATATATATCACTTTTATACGTGGGTCTGGTTTTCCTGGGGGCCAATCGCAGCCCCCAGGGAAACCACAGATGTATTGGTATTGACAAAAGTGATTTATATATATATATATATATATATATATATCTCTACATGGATATATCTATATATATATATATATATATATATATATATATATATTTATAGATCTATCTATAGATATATCCATGTAGATAGATATATCTACATAGATATATCTATATATATATAGATCTATATATATATATATATATATACATATAGATCTATATTTTTTTTAGTAGTTGTATGGTTTCCTTGGGGGCCAAAATGGCCCCCAGGGAAACCCTACAACAACTAAAAAAAATATTGCCCCCACAGGGGGTCGCCCTGCCCACGGGCGACCCCCTGTCCATTTCTTTTTATTTAAAAAAAATAATAAATTAGCCCCTGGGGGGGGGGGGTGCGATCGCGCCCCCCAGGGGACACCTACCTTTTCAACTGGCCCGTTTTCCCCTTCTTACGAGGCCTTCCCGAACATGGGGAATGCCGTTTGGGTCCGTTTTCCCCATCGGAGCAGGAAGCGGCCGCAAGGACAGTTCCTGCTCCGATGGGGAATTCAACAAAGTGACGTCAGCGCACCTCGCGGCGCGCTTACGTCACAAAGGGGCGGGTGGGGGGCGAGCAGAGACACGGAAAAGCTTCTGTGTCTCCCGGGGAGAAAACATTTTTTAAAATCCTCGGGTGCAACGCACCCGAGGATTTATTAACCCCCTCCCTGGTGTCAGCCACTGGTCGTAACCCGCACCAGGTAGGTAGTGCGTCGCATCCAAGGGGTTAAAGTAAGTTTGTTGTTTTGTTTACTTTTCTTTTAAATACATTTTGTCTTTCTTGTGCTGTCCATGCTTCATCCAGGTTTAGTGCTTTCGGTGTAGGAGAAACAGTCTGTGAGCTCTTTTGTCCTAATCAATCATAACTGGGGTCGTGCTAAATAGGAATGCTTAATGTACTTTCAGTGCTTGATTTTATTTTGTTAATCAATTTGACAAAGAAAGAGTGTTGCACAAGTGCATTGTTTAAGGAAACATCAGTCTTATTAGTGATTGCGTCAAATTGGGAGGGAGGTAGAATAGTCGTCTGTGGATTTTATATGTCAGGCAATTAATCTCAATAGCTACTGCCTCTGGCAAAGCAGCAAGGCCATACTCTACAGTTGGTTGTGCCTTGTGCTTCATAACATTTAAGAATGGAGCACAAGATGAACACTGAGTTTTGAGTGATAACGATGTATATGCCTGTGCCAGAGAATTAGCTTTTCGAGCCTAAGGAAATGGTGTGTGCTTTGAATGCCCAGTGGTTCACAGAAAGTATTCCCAGCTATGTGTATTCCTGGACTATTTATACTTTTTTATGTTTTGTCAATATTGATCTACAACTTGGTGGATCAGTAAGAGTTTAGGGAATCTAATGATCTTTGTAGGACCATGGGAATTTCACTACATAGGCCTTGTCATCCGAATTCTGTCGACTGCAAAATTGGCAGATCTTGATTTCCCAGTCTCAGCAGGTCAACTGGTAACCAATTAATGGCATCAAAGAAATAATACTTTTTTCAAATATACATGACTTTGTGTGGGCTTAGTTAGGCTGGACAATATTTTGCATGCGTGTTATGCAGGGTGAGTATATCACAAAGCAATGTATTTGTGCAATGTGGCCGACCTTCACGCTCTGATGTAAAAGATGATACTGTGGTACTATACGAACTATTGAAGTTCAGTTATATGGAGTCGTTCGGCTGTATAGGAGCTCCCGTCATGCTCCGTGGCTAGCTACAGGCTCAGAGAGAAGGACACGCATTGGAAATCGGACGTGTTATGACCGCGCCACATCTCTGAACGTGGAAAAGAGTTTGAATCCACCCAGTTCTTCAAGGGAGCTCCCCCGCCCCCCCCCCCCCCTTATTGTCAAATGAAGGGATTGGAAGGCTGCCCCTTCGCTGCCTCATTTGAAAAATCGACAGTGCTGCTGCAGAAGCTCTACAGATGCCTGTCTTTCCCATCTTGTCCTGAGAGAGGAGATCAGCTCTCTATAAAAGAAAAGGGAGGTGAGGCAGGGGCTACGGACTTCAATAGACCTTTGCCAGTTGGGCAAGTCTTGTTTTGTTCCTGTTTTTTAAATTTTGTATTTTGACCAGTCTACACTGCTTTGATCACCTTCTAGTGTGCTTTATGTGCAATACATTTTGATTCCTGGAAGTGACCTGTTAAGAGACATTTCCCCTGGTGTAACCTCAGTGCATGTCTGGCACGCAACGAGAAATTAGTTTTTGCAATTAAAATCAGAGTCAGTTGTGCAGGGAGGGAGAGAAAAGGGGTCTGGGTGTCTTTTGACTGGGGCAAGAGCAAGATGCAAAGTTATAAAATGCGTCGATCTCCACATCATTTTCAGGGAAAAGGACGACCTGCCTCACGGGCACCTAAAACAACACGCACTGTTAAAGTGAAGCCCCCAGCCCCCTCTGACAATCATCTAGATATGGATTCACCTTCAAATAATCCCCTTCCACTAACCACTGACTTATCTCTCAGCGCTATTTCCCCATGCAATTTACCACCTTCTATGACTAGCATGGGGGATCAGCATCTTGGCTCTGGCTCGCTGCCCGCAGGGGTCGGAGACCCGGACCTGGATTTGGACTTAAATCTGCAATCGGTCAACAAAGTCTGCCCACTTCTGAACCAATCAACCTCCAGCTTTAATTCTGAGGCTAATCACAGTCAAGCTCCGGATATGGGCGTAGCACCCAAGTTGCTGTATCCCTTGTTTGGTGGTGGACTGGGGAAGGGTCAAAAGGATGTTACCCCACCACTGACTAGTGACTCCATCTCTGCTCCTCAGCAAACAGCTCCCCACTCGATATACTTCACGAGCCAATTCGTGTATCAGGGGTCAGTACTGCAATCGGGCCCCCTCCTCCAAATTCCTCTCTCAATGGTCTCCCCGAGCTGGCCCAAGATCAGCTGAACCCACAAATGGGGTTTCCCTTTCACAAACTCAGAGACAAGGCAAGCACTGGCATTCCCTCAGAAAACCTGCTCCTTCGGATTTTAGCTGAGTTAAAGAATTGCAATTAAATTTAATTTGCAGTAATATACAGCAGCTTAATTTACGTATCAAAGAGGTTGAACAGCGAGTGTCGGATCTGGAGGATGTACACATCACTTTGGAGCCGTCAATGGCTAAATGTCAAGCAGATCTATTAGACCTACAGATTCGGCTAGATGATGCTGAGAATCGTTCACGCAGATCTAATCTTAGATTTACAGGAATTCCTGAAGGCCGAGAATATGGGCAGACAGTTACAGATTTAATTACCGATCTTATTTTACATCATGTTCTCTTGGAACCAACGTATAAATATTTGGGTCTTACTATTATGCAGGCCCTTCGGGTCCCTGCTGTGCAGCCACCTAATGAAAAATACCTTTGTACTATTCTTGGAAACTTTGGTGATTTTCATGTCAAGGAACGTATTTTTCAACAAGCAATCAAGAGTAAAATACACCAAATCCCTGGCGATTACACCTTTAAAATATTCTCAGATATGTCGGTGGTGGCTGCGCATCGGAGGAGAGAACTGAAGGGGATGATTCTGGCTTTTCAAAAAGCCGGAGCACCGGCTGGACTTGTGTAGCTATCTAAACTTAAAGTTTTTTTCCAGGGACATTCTAATTTAATTCATACTGTTGATGCCACTGAGACTCTTTTGCATACGATTCAAAACCCCGACAAAGCAGGATGTAGGAAGGGGGTGAGGAGGGGGGGAAAATAACTAAGAAACTGGGAGGGTGTGGGCACATTAAGCACTGACAAGGGTGAATTCATGTGAGAGTGGTGGATTTCACGGAGTGAAAATATAGTGCATTATCTTGATACTTGCATTCCTGTCCCTTGGTAGCCTATGGCAGCTGGGGTGCCATGTGAAGGTACCTTATTAGGGAAGGAGGGGGTAAGGGGGTGGGTGGTGTTCCCGGTTTGCCCAGATGGGTGGGCCCTAGGTGTTGGCCACCCAAAGGGTGGGGTGAGGGCACAGGAGGAGGGGTGGGGGGTGAATAGGGGTACAAGATCCATTTTCACAATATTGAAAGATAGGTATGCACAATGTAAAGTGATGAAGTCTATAGGCCTACAGTTTCTGGTAGGTTTTGAATATCTAATATTTAGCCAATCCTCCAAAAGACTCCAATGGCAAGGCTGAATCTCCCATTAAGAATAGTTTACTGGAATGTTAATGGGCTAAATAATAGGAGGAAAAGGGCTGCAATTAAAGAAAGGGTAAATGTCCTAAATCCCTCCGTTATTCTAATACAAGAAACGCTTATCCCGACTAAAAAAGTAGCCGGCTTCAACATGTTCAAAAGATCTGTCGATCTCAAGGTGATTGCCGCAGCTCACAGAGGCGTGGCGGTCATTCTAGCTAGAGATCTTGGTGCGCAGGCACTAGGTTCTTTTAGCGACCCTGAGGGGCGATGGTGCTGGGTGCACTTTGATCGTCAAAGAACAATTTATTTTCATTCGTTTTTATGCACCTTTGACGGATGATCCTGCTCCTTATTTGGAACTTTTTCAATCTCTTCTGCAACTTCCAGGTAAAATCATTATTGGTGGGGATTTTAACTTTCTTCAGGATCCACTCAGGGACAGCAGGCTAAAAGGTAAAAAGCAACACAAACCTAGAGTTGCTAAAATCTTAAAAGACTATGTCAAAGTGTTGATGCTTTGTGATCCTTGGAGAATAAGTGCCCCAAATCAAAGAGAGTTTATGTGCATTTCAAGCCGGTTTAAAAGGGCCTCCCGCATCAACTTTATTTTGACATCCAAAACATTGTGTTTTAAGAGTCAAGTGGTGAGACATTCTGGTTTATCCGACCATGCCACCCTGTTGCTAGAAGTATTCTGTTTTCCAGGGTTCATAACACCACAATCTAGAAGGTGGGTGCTCAACCAGCAATTACTCCAAGACGATGGATGGCTGCAGGCCTCCAAGGTCGAAATAAGTGAATTCTCTATTATAATCAGGGATCTTCAACCCCAGCTATGGTTTGGGATGCATTGAAGGCCTTTTTCAGGGGCCTGGTAATCGCTAAGGGGGTGGCAGATAAAACTCATCAGAGACAACAAACTAGAGCTCTGGAAGACGCAATACAGAGGAGCTAGGCTATCTATCTTCATGCCCCTACGGAAAACAACAGAAAATCTTTCGAGGTTGACACAGGGCATCAGACTCATAGACAGAAGCTATACGAAGAGAGTAATTTCACAGTCAAATTTTTGGCCTGGCAAGCTCGAGACCAAATTGCTAGCAATATGACACATGCATTAAGGGGCCCCGCCTCCGGGGTAAGGCATACTGACCCCAGAGCTGTGGATAAAATCATGCTAGAACACTAAAGGCGAATCTATAGCCAGACCCAGGATATCGACCTTAAGATTAGGGTCTTTTTGGGGCAATTGGATATTCCTACTCTTTCGAAAGAAGATCGCAATGCTCTAACGCAGCCATTTTCGAAATCAGAACTGCTGGAGGTTGTTAAGAGCCTCCCCACGGGGAAGGCTTTTGGACCTGATGGTGTCCCGGCTTAATTCTATAAAAGTTTCATCGATGTTTTTGTAGACCATTTTTTGTTTTTAATTAATTGCTTGCTCAAGGGCGAGCAGATCCCCAATTCTTGGTATTCAGGGAATGTGGTTAGTTTTCCTAAAAAGAATAAGGACAGGGAAGACCCTAATGCATACCGTCCAATCTCTTTGCTAAATACGGACTATAAAATTATTATGAAATTGTTGGCCAATAGGATTAATGGGGTTATTACTAAACTGGTACACCCCGATCAGAACGGGTTTATTGCCGGCCGACAGTTGGCTACTAATACGCACTGTCCAAAGCTCTTGATTATTTTGCTTCTAATAAAATCCCTGCTATCATTCTTCTATTAGATGCTGAAAAAGCTTTTAACCTGGTTGTTTGGGACACACTGTTTGAAATATTGTCGAGATACAAAGTTCCCTCCCAGGTCTCTACATTAATTCAAAGGCTTTCTCTAAACTCTGAAGCCAATATCATCATCAATTCTGCCAGTATTGGTCGACTTCAAGTTCGACGCAGGACCCGTCAGGGGTGCCACTGTCTCCTATTCTTTTTGCTCTTTTTATTGAACCTTTAGCAATCAAAATTAGACAGAATAATCAGATTTATCCTCCACTAAAGTCAATGGGGAAGATTAAGCTTATGCTGACGATATTATTATGTTTTTAGATGAAGAGCGGTCCTCCCAGGAAGAGGCTCTTAAGGTGTTTGCCGTATTTGAGCAAATTGGTGGCTATAAGATTAACATGAGTAAGACCGATATCATTCTTTGTGACACTTCATCTATTAGGTTGCTCCCTGAATTAATGCCCTGTGTCAATGCGAGGCCTAAGCGGTACCTTGCGATTAATTTTTCGTCTGAGATAGGAGATCTTTATCATCTCAATTATGTGCCTTTGCTCCAAAAAACCCAGGCTTTATTTGTACGCTGGGGGTCTCTCCCTCTTTCTATACTTGGCCGAGTTGCGAGATCAAAATGTCCATACTACCATTATTTAACTTTCTGTTCTCAACCTTCCCCTGTGTATTATCGTCTCTATTTTTCAAGAAATAGAGTCTATGTTCAGCTCATTCATTTGGCAAAGCCAGAAGGTGTGGGCTACATTAATTACATTATATGCTGATAGAGAAAAGGGGGGCTTAACATTGCCAAACTTTAAAGACTATTACTTTGCCTTTTTTGCACATTATCTGGCTAATTTCAAAATCAATCAATCTGTGGTCTGCCCATTTTTTCATGATTTAGTCTGCAGGGATCAAGATATCCCGAATCCGGCATTGTTGGCGAAATCTCCAAAAAAGGTTCAGTACAAGATTCTTAAATGGCTCTTTAAAAGTAAGTCGGATTTTTTTAGAAGATATTCAATCCCAAACTTGCACTTTCTTACTCCTCTCACATATTTCATGTTACGCTCTGAGTATCACTTCGATTTAGAGACAGCGAGAAAATGGGATTACGCAGGGTTTAGTCAAATTAGGGATTTTTGCATCAACAATAATTGGGAGAGTCTCTCAAACATCCAGACGGCTGTCCAAAATGACTTCCTTTTGGTGGGTTATGCTCCATAGTTTGAGAGACTTGAATATCGATCTAATTGTTAGTATGCAGGCCTTAGTTGCTGAAATAGTAGACTCTCCCGGACTGAGGTGAGCTGCTGCTTGGGGAAGGTTACTTTTAGAGCAGGATAAGACTGATCTTTAGGTAAAGGCAGCAAGAAAGTGGGCCCATCGAGAGGGCCTTGATTTGTCAAGGGAATGCTGGGAGAAAATCAATCAGCTAAATTTTGCAGTACTGAGATGCGAGAATTGGCATTGTATGATATTCTTTAGCAAATGGTTATTATATAGTACCCCACAAGCTCTATCTTGGATGATACCCAGCTGTCCGGATCTCTGTTTTCGGTGTAAGACAGTAGGCGTGGCTGGCTGGATACACATGATTGGTACATATTCACTTATTCAGGAATTCTGGGATGGTGTATTTATTTAAGATATTAACAACTATTGCCCAGACTCCTATAATGCCCAGTATCTGGCTGGTGAGCTTCGGCTATGATCCCAGGGCTAGGCTTTAACCTAGATGGGAAAAAATCTAGTTTTTATTGCCACTGTGATTGCTAGACCTCTCCTGTTAAGAAACTGGCGCTCTGATCAAATTCCCTCCCCTCAAGAATGGCTGAGTAAAATGGTACAAGTCAAAAATCAGGAGAGGAGATATGCCAGGAGAGTGGGCGGGGGTAAAAAGTTTTCACGGATTTTGGGCAAATTCTTTCTAGACAACTGTGTGCAATCATTTCAGGCTCAATTATAAGATGAAACTGGGGTGTCACTTAGCCGGATTGTATTCATTTGGAGTCATCCTATTGGGAATCATTTGGAAGGATGCTCAAGATAAAGTATGGAATTGCATTGGTTCTTTTTGTTATCTGGTTGGATCTTGATAAAAATTAATAAAAAGAAATTAAAAAAGAACACAAGTTCAGTTACACTTGGTGGTGAGTTAAATCATTAGATCCTCATACTATGGTAGTGTGAAACCCTTCAACAAACTTGATAAGGGTTGGAATGTGGTTCATCTTATGATGTGTATGAGCGTGGTATGAGTGTGGAGTGGTTGCTGTCGCTGGAATATCAGATAACAAAGCGCACATACAGCAGAATAGGGTCTAAATTGTCAATATTTCTTAGGTTCTGACTTCAAGATCAAGGCAACTGTCTGCCTCCAATATAACCAGGAAGCAGTCCCACATGTATATTCTGGACACTTAATTAGATTTTTTAACCTTTGTGCACCCACTTCAAGTACCAACATGTATAATGTGGCTTCCAGGTAACTACGGCACTTCCTGGCATCTTCTTTTCAATACATATCTTTCCAATATACATAATTTTATTATCCATATCGCACTGTAAAGTATTTTTACAATGCCTTTTTGCTTGATCTGAGGGTTGATGTAACCTTGAACCCCTATTTTAAGTGGACTGCCCTTCCATAATTCAGTGACATACTCTTTACTATTCATGTGTGCTCTGAATGGCACCCAGGTATGGTCAACACATCACAAAGACCTAATAAATAGGGTGCTTGTAATAGATAGTATTAAAGTGCATTGCTAGATATTCATTATAATGGTGTTTGATCCACCTCAGAACTCCTTCCCGTAAAGGGGCACCCTCTGAAAGATGTACACAGGATGACAGTTTATTTTTTTAGTTCAATATTAATTATCCTGAGGAGTTCCATATGATTGTAACCGAGGTACTGTTGCACAATCTGGTACATGAAGCTCCATTTAATACAATTTGAATAACAATAAGGACCTCAAGATGTTTAATGCTGTACAATGGTTTGGATTATGCTGTAAACAGTCTCCCCTTTTAGATATGACATAATTTCATATCCCTCATGGTACCAAGGCACTGTTCACAAAATGAAAGTAATCACCAACCTCAAAGATAATAATGTAGTGGTAAGTGGCTTCTCTCTCATTGCGTGAATATATGTTTGCTAGAACTGAGGCCAACATAGTACACCTGGCCTGTATTTTGCCGATTCTCAGTCATAGTTATGTGCTAGCATTACAATCTCTGTTCCTTAGTGGGCCACTGGTCAAAATGCCATTGAAAAGTGCACATCACAAATTAGGTAGTGTAAGCTGTCAGGTATTGACAATGTATGCTCTGTGAATGGTTGCCACCCGCATGACATTGTCTGCCACAGTTTAATACTTTCCAACCACACAATTCTGTTGTGAAGCATTTATGCATCTTAATGTTACTCTCAGGGGCAGGAGAACACCCCTTCACTCCTCTTTTACCTTTAGAGTCTTCAGGAATCGCACTGTGTGCATTCTGATTCCTAATGGCAAACATGATTTGCAAAACACTTTTGTTCATTCTGAATTGGGTTCTTTACATCTGCAAAGTAAACTGCACTGGGTTGCACATGCAAATTGTTTAGGCTTCAGGCCACTAATGGTATACTTTTAATAAGTAAATTCACAGATAGTTTAAACTAAGGGCTAGCTTTACTAAGACGTCATGCATGCATTGCACCCGAGCGACTATAGATGCTGTCCTGCATTATGTGAAAGGGAGAGAACGGTGTAGCACCACATTTACTAAGATGTGGTTCTGTTTTATTTTCTCCCTGCACTGGTGCACTTTTGGGCAGTCATGTGCCAACACAGATTACCTTGCACTATGGAATTAGACCGTGTGCACTCTCTAAAACATAGGTTTTATATTGGAAGGTGTTTTCTCCCCTCATGAGTCCAAAAGGTTTGCTTCAAGGCTTTTCCCACTTTGTGTGCTGTACAATGCAGCACACATGCAGAGTAGGTAAAACGAGGAGAAATGAAAAACAAATTCTGAGTTGTGCCTCTTTCAAAGAGGCATAGGATTTTGGCACAAATCCTTGTCTGTTATCCTTTGTAGATGGGGATTTGGGTCAAAACCTATGGGTGGTCGAAAGGGAACGCCCATGCGCCACCCTTTGAGGCTAAGTTATGCAAGGAAGCACATTGAGCAACTCAGTTACTTCAGTACTAACCAATGCAAATCCAGATTTGCCTTGGATAGTAAATACAACCTTAACAGTGGGGGCAGATTTCGCAAACCCAATACAAAGCATTAGTGCCCTTGGGCCTGAATGTGCGCACCTGGGAAATGTGTCCTCCACACCTCTCTGGGTTATGCAGCGGAAGAAGCTCAGAGCAACCACACCTATTTACACATACATTCAAGGTTAAGGGGACTGTAACATTATTTATAATGTGTTCTGTTTATATACAGGTTTAGTCTTTCATTTCATTAGTCCAATAACTCCATGTAAGTAGGAATTAGGGGTGGGTGATAAACTGTCATTCTGTGTACATCTTGCATAGAGTTTGCAGAGTTTTGCTCATTCAGTTTGGTAAAAACTTAATCTACCTCTCCATAGCGGAGTTTACCGCCCACCAGGAATGTTTATTTGCTTTCAGCTGTCTTTTTTAATATCATTCATGCTTCTCAATGGCTGACAGTCTGCAGTTGCAGTGACACTGAGTGAATATCTGTGCCTATCATCTGGAGAAACACGTCACTGCCTTTCTCTTTCATTTGACTCCTGAAAGACAATAAAGTGCTCAGGAGCCAGGGGATGAGTTACTGGCACTTTTGACCTCTGATGCTTTAACATCAGTATGAGAAACAGGAGACACACTCCTCCGATACTGACCCACTCACAGGTCACTGATGGTCCCTCCTGTGCTGCTCTCAACCTCTCACCGAGCTTCCAGTTCCTACATGCCAGAACTGAAAGTGGATAGTTGTGGATTAGGCTGATCTGACTTCCACCCTTCTCCATGCTCTCTTGTGGCTGGCTCACGTGCTCCTGGAGAAGAGCGACCTCTTCCCGTACAAATTAGTGGCGGTTTCAACTTCACGAAGGTCTTGTGAGTTAAGGTATGATTTTTTCTATTTCATTAATAAACAAATGAATTTTGAAATAAGCATTTGACTATGAAAGCAACAGTGTGACACAGTGTTTGCTGCAATTTAATAACCAGATGCCCCAGGTGCACATTGTGGTATGAGCTTTCTTGTACCATTGAAATTTTGCCCACTATGCCCGGCTCTTAAAATGGCCGAAGTAGCACATCCTGGTCACAGCTATGAGGAGGTATATCCCTGTGCGTCCTTGTAGTTATCAGAGCCTCTGATAATCCACCAGAGGCAAAAGCCACCCAAACTCGTCCACCCATGAAACTCTGCAGCCTATGGGACAGCAGCGTTGATGCGTAACTAAATTTACCCACTTCTATGCTATCAGGCTGGAACATCAGCATCAGTTTTCATGTATGCTAAGGGGTGTTAACACTGAATTTTACTAAAAAAATATTCATGTATTCTGAATGTTGAATCTACATAGAAAATGACTTAATAGAGAAAATAAAATACAACTTTGAAAATGCCCCTTCTTGAGTGACTGCCAGTAATCATGAAGTGTCCTTATTAATTGCTTATTAATGTAAAAAGTCGTGCTCATGTTCAGATTAATGTAGTAGTAGGTTGTAATAATGTTCATGTATTATGTATTTGCTTTATTGATAATAGGCCTTAAATTAGCGAGGTCTTGGGCGTAGTTGCATAGCCGCATGTTAAGTTACATTGCTTAATTGAGTCACACAAAATGGCACTGTAGAGAAATAGATTTGTAATTTTCCACTATGTTGACCAAATTCTAGTAACTGATTTTCTTTCCCGTGAGAATTGCTTGCTAGAATATGCTGTATTAGCTATTGTTACAATGTAGAATGTAGTGTGTGTGAAAGCGATGTTCCCAGGAGCTAACAATGGATGCACTGACTGGAGTACTGGCCGATACAAAATTGCTACCTGACAAGCCCGGCAACAACGTGGACAGGAGAAGAGGAGCCAAGCATCGATATGTGAAAGACAGTTTAGATATATCTGAAATTTGAGGTTATACTTTCATTGGACAGAATGTAAACATACTATTTTTTGACCAATAGCAACTTTTTCCTAAATCTTTTACTGAGAAGTATCATTCTGATTATTCCCGTTCCTGAGACATTTCTATCTTGAACTTTATTGCTAAGCCCCGATGCTGGTGCTGACTGAACAGATATCCAATGGACGAAGACTATCGCAGCTTGCTGATCTCTACTGAGGCAAGGTATAATGAATTGTTATTATTCCCAGTGTAATTTGCTTTTGTTTTAGGTACCAACCGCTAATTCAAATAGCGCCATAGCTAGATGTTTTTCCAAATTTGTGTTGACTAAATTGTTTTGCATGAAGTCCAAACATTGCTATTCTAATCAGAAGGTTAGCTAGGAGTCTCACTGAAGATGTTTGCTAATGATTAACAATAATTGATATTAGTTCTTTGCCAAAGCTAAATTTATGCTATGTCCATTGTGCAGTTGTTCTTGTTATTGATTTGTACTGTAACTCTAGAATGTGTAGTGATCCATGAATTGATTAAATTGAGATTCTTTAGAAGATTCGGTCAACCGGTATTGTTTCTGTATGTCTGTCATTTGATTTTGAGACTAAGTTACGTGATATTAGCATTGTTAATATAGGGAAATAAACATTTCAACTTTTACATAAAGGTGTGGGTATTCATGATTGATATTGTTATTGCTTGGTAATTGAATTTGAGACTTATGTTGGGATTTCCTCAAAGGCAGTCAAGAGCTCCATCAAACCTCTAATGCCTCCCCTTATAAATGAAAGATAAGAAACTAAGTAAGGTAAGAAGCACTAACAGGGTTGACCAGGATTCCATGGAATTGTGCAGAGGTTTTATCTAAGTCCGCAGAATTCTGTGGAGAAGAACTCCGTGTCTTCTGCCCACCTATAGTAGGAAGACCCTTCTGGTTCGTTTTTGCACTGTAACTTGGCCTGTGTGCCTCATGTGGCAACCAAGGTGCTAACAAAAAACGATATGACTGAATACATAAATTGGAACTGTGCTGCCCTTGATTGTTTTCATTGATTGTTTTCTTGGTGTGTGTGCCCAGTGTGGTTCCAACAACTCGATCAAAGATGAGCATTCTCGATGAAGGCTTCGAAAGAATGACGCCTCGCTGCTTCCTGCCACGTCGGCCCAAATAGAAACTGTTTCTGTCGTCAGTAAATCGTTCTATTTTCTTAAAGATACATCTATTCGCAAAAGCCGTAAATATATGAAAAAATATATTTTACATGGGAAGCTTTTTCCAGACAGCATGAATGAATGTGGGAGCTACCGGGGCTTTGTGACCACGCTCCCAACTGTCATTCCTTCGGTACTTCTTGTCAGGCTGACTAAACTCGGTCATCCTTCAACCCAGTTTAAATTAACAGGTAATTTGTAAATGTCACTTCAGGTTAGACCACTCATTTTGTTTCTACTCTTCCAATGCAAAATCTGAGACTAATTTTTCTTGTCTTCTTTTAATAGGATTTTCATTTATAAATAGAATTAGGTTCTGAAAATAAATTACAGTAAGTGATGCACAGAACTGCTCTCAGGTTGGACCTTCCTAGAATTTCAAGCACCTCAGCTTCTAAGGAGATTAATAGAAGACTTCAAAGGTTGCTACATTCGATTAAACCAAAAAAACATTTTTGTCAACTGTTTAATCTAAGTAGCTGAAATCATGGTCGAAAAGATATGTTTTCAAAATCCAAATGAATACACAAAGAAAGAAATGATTTTAAACGAGTGTCGTTAAACTGGTCACGTTTCCGCAAGGTGCTTGTATTAAAGTGTTCCAATTAGGTGATGCATGGTTAAAAGTCTCATTATAAATCAGGATTAATTAATGCGTGTATTTTATTTAATGAGCTGCAATGTTTTGAAATTACAGTGGAATGACTTCAATAGGTTGTCCAAGTGCACTCAATTAAAACAAAAAGTGAAAATGATAAATGGCGTGATTAATTACTGTAAAAAAATAACTTTGCTAAGGAAAGCGAGTGTATTTCAAAATAATAAAAATGTTTGTTACTTGTATCATTTAAAGTCAGACAGCAAAAAACACAAAACAAAAGGTTTACTTTCTTAACAGAACCTAAGCCTCGAATCATTCAGTGCTTAGTTTGTTAAAAAAATAAGTGCCAGGCCCCTGTCAAGAAGCCGCTACAGCTTGCGCCAGCTATTACCCCTCAAACACTGCTATTGACACTACCAACACAACTACTACCCATCACACTCCTGCAAGTGTGACAATCCAGACTATTCTAAGGATCCAAAGGTGTAAGAATGGGTGGCTTGGGGGACAGGCATTAGTCATTTCTATTGTATATTGAATTAATAACTGTTGTTGTGCTTATTTCTAAATTGGATAGACGGTGCACCATGTAGCAGACTGTCATAAGTGCCGGTGTTGACAATTAAGTGCTGGTGCTGAGCACCGGAAACCTCTGGTTCAAATTAAGCACTGCTTTATATTCTACACAGGTGCGCAGATTCACAAAATTTAAAGGGGCCTTGTCATAAACTTTATTTTGTAGTATGTGAAATAGTACAACAGTAATACTACTCGTACTACAAAACGCTAATCACTGAAATACATGCTGAGACCTCCGTCTCCACCTTTCCTGTCTTTTCTGTGCGCAGGACACTGCATCGTCTGCAGATATCTCCACCCACATGGGTCTACATTTTTATTTGTAACTGTGGAAAGGACAGGACTGCAAGTGACTGGAAAATGGGAGCCACATAAAACCTAAATGTGAGGGGTTCAGTGAGGGGTAAGGAGGGATTTAGGGAGGAATATGTAAATACAAACACCCACCTACAAACAAATCCCACAGCTATTCACTGAACAGCACTCCTAAAGTTACTAGAGCCTAAACAGAGGTAAATGTCTCCAGTTCAGCCCACGATCATACATGGCAAGTCACAGGTACTACAAATATAGAAAACAGTGGAGCCACAGACTTAAAATAGCACATCATAGGAACAAATGCTAAATAAATGAATTTTTCAAAAAAAAAAAAGTTTATATTTTGTTTAATGTTGAGAATATATACATAACTAATGCATGATTTTTATGTTATAACATTTGATAATAGCGTATTTCAATATTAATATTACATTTAAGTTTTATATAAATAATAATTCAATTCTATACATAGATTGTAATAAATTGTAAAACATATTACACTTTTTTTTACTATAGGTTTTTTTTTTTTTTACAAATTACCTTTTAAGAAATATTATTCAAAAGCAAATACATTTTAATAAATTACTTATTAATCATTTATTAATATGTTTTAATATTTTATATTTGTTTTAGGTTTGAAAAATATTTAAATGTATTTAACATTAATATTTCAATCAATATTTTACATTAAAATATTTACATTTTTTCGAAACTTTAGTACACTTTTTAAAAAATTCCCTTTGCTTTGCCATGGGTAGACATCCACCATGGAGGCAGAGGTCTCTGATGTAAATTCTGATGTAGAAAGTTCAACTGAGGGTTGGTGACAGCTAACTCTGTGCCCTGAAGTTACTTTACATTTAGAAATGGTGAATAGCAAAACAGTGTAAAGTTATTACTATGTGCACTAATAGCTTTACATGTGAGTACGTTTACATGTGTAAATTTACCTTTGTGAATATGGCCCCAAATGTGAAAAGGTTTGGCAGCACAGTCAGACATGAAGGCCCTCATTATGAGTTTTGCAGTCCAAGGACTGCCGCGATGGAGGTGGCAGTTGCACCGCGCAGGGCAGCAGAGTAGACCACCACCACGGCCGGCGGTAGGCATCTCTAGGCCAGCGGGTAGCATGTTTCCACCGACCATATTATGAGGTCGCACACCACAAGGATTTCTGCCACAGTTGCCCCGTCACGAAAAGCATGGTGGAAGCGAACAACATAAAAGGGGACACTCACCTTCAGGAACACAGGGACATCCGCAGCCGCCATGGAACCCTAATTGGAAGTCTTACCAATGCTCTTGCTGGCCATACAATTTCAGAACGAGTGATGGCGATGAAGACACCAACCGTAAGTACACTCACCTAGCACATACTGGAGAGAAGGCCATTAGTACACACCCACTCAGAATGCACACACCCGGCATGGCTAGCCATGCCCACACACACATGCAAACAAACAACCGTAGCAACACACACACACATACACACACTCATACACAAGCCACACACAACATATCACACATACATGCGAAAGGAAAGCCAGGACAAGTTTGTTATCCTCAACACCAACAGGTGTCTGGTGCAGATATGTTGGAAAGAAATGTGATTGTCATAAATAACTATATACAACATAGGCCTACTGGCCAGTCCAACTGTATGGTGTGCTTCAGGCACACAGGACAATGTCCATGACCCCAACTTGACTCCTGACTGGAAAGTGGCCTCCACATGGCAGGGGCATCAATGGTGCATGCATGCACCTCAGGGGTGACAGAGGGTCCGAGGTGGGGGTTTGGGTTTTGAGTGGGGGTGCTTCGGTTTGGGTTTGGAGGGGGTTCCTTTGTTTTGGGTTGGGCGTTTAGGTTTGAACTTTGATTTTGTGGGAGGGGTCTTTGGTTTGGGTTTGGGAGACGTAACCTTGGGCTTTGTGGGGTAGAAGCCTTAGGTGGGGGAGGGGCATGGCTTGTACCAGGGGAACCATGAAAGGACTGGGTGGTTGAAGGCAGGGGTTTGGGGAGGACAACAGGGTGCTTTGGGAAACAGGGACTGGGACAGTAGGAGTGAACAGGGAACATTCTTGTAGGAATTGTTTTTTTAGGGGCACAAGGTTGGTCATGGGATAAATGTTTGGGAGTGGAGGGAGGGGTAGTGGTTGGGAGGTATGTACGGCGAGGTGCCTTACATACAGGTGCACACATGGATGCTATGTGTGTGACTGTTGGGAGGGTGAGTGAGGGTGTTTAGGTGTAGTGGGAGGAGGGGGGAAGATGCAGGGAGATGCCAGGGTGGATGTGCAAATGTATGTTGTGGTGGTGTCTGCAGGTAGGGTGGATGTGCTGCAAATGGGGGTGTTGACAGTTGTGCTGGGTGCACATGTGGTGTATGGGGTGCAAGTATGGGCATCTGCTATTGTGGTGACGGTGGGAATGAGGGTACTTGTGGCAGGATCTGGAAGTGATGATGTGGTGACAGCAGGTATAAGTGCCGTAGTGTCTGTGAGAGGGGAGGTGGTGGGGGAGTTGGTGTAGGTAGTGGATGTTGTTGTATCTGCATGTGTGAGTTGTGTGTGTGCATGGTGGTGGTGTCTTTTGTGGTGCTTGTGTTTGTTCTTGCAAACTCTGTCTGTTGATGTGAATGCATGTTGGTATAAAGGTGTGCCTCGGATGGATGAGGGAAGAGGGCTGTATAATTGGGAAAAGTTAGTTGGAGGGGGGACGGAAGAAGAAGGGACACTGGCTGTCATCAATGAGAATGCCAGATCCTGAAAGGATCTCTGCAGGGCAACCAGGGCACCGTGAATGCCTTCCACATAGACATTAGACTGTTGCATCTGTGATGCCAGTCCCTAGATGGCATTCGCGATATTTGACTGCCCCACAGAGATGGACCTCAGGAGGTCAATATCCTCCTCATTGAGGGCAGCAGGGCTGACTGGGGCAGGGGTGTCTGCGTTGAAGGAGATGCCCACCCTCCTGGGTGAGCAGGCATGGGCAACTGGGTGAGGAGCTACAGGGAGGGTGGTACTGGTAAGGGTAGTGGCGGACAAGTATGGTGCTGGAATGGTCCCAGATGGGTCTGCCACCACCAGGGACCATCCATCGAAGGAAGACTCTGAAGATGCTGTTGTCAATCCTGTCTCCCTGTGGCACTCCCCTTTACCTCCGTTCCATTGGTCCCCTCAGTTCTGCTGGTATTAGCCTCCTGGGTCCCAGGGGTTGCAGCTTCCCCAATCACCGGGCCCCTTTTCCTTCACCTGATGATGCTGATGCACACAAAGACAAAGGAGGAGAGGGAGTGAGGGTGACAGAGAAAGACAGGGTGCAATGGGTCAATACCAACACAACATTCACACAGAGTAACAACATAATTATCTGCTGCTATGCCAGGGCAGGCCATTCCCTCACCTATACATGCTACAACAGTAGGACACCATGAGGGAGACTACAGCAATGTTGATGTAAACTGCGGATGGTGAAACAATAGCCTGTATGTCCTTGATAAGGGTCACACTAGTCAAACTAGCCCAGTGCCTGGCACATTCTCATGGTCGTTTATGGAGACATATTCTGTACCCCTTACTCAACATAATCTCGCAAGGGTAGGTAGCATGCCCACTAATCTATTGACAAATGGCACAGTGACATCTGTGCCCACTGTGCCTATCTACACATACAGTGCATGGCAGCTGATTGAGGACTCACTAATTACTTCTGTCACAGTGGTAGCTGATACTGATGGGAATCCCCTGACACCTCAGGTGGACTGGTGCTGAGGGTAAGTGCTGGGCACTGAAACATGGTTGAGGGTGACAACACAAAACCCAAATTGGAAATAAATGCCCTCAGAAGTCACTGTCTCCATGGTATGGGCACACATCTTTGAAACCAATCCTGCCAGGGTGGCTGATACCCATAGTCGACCTACATCTACCAATGACCTACACTACATCTTCCCACTAGTAGTCAACCCAAACCCATACGAGCATAACATTATCAAGGTGTGAGTGTGTACTTACACCCTTGTGGTTGCTGTGCTGCCTTCAAGCGCCCATCCAACTCAGGGTAGGCCACCGCCAAAATGCCGGCCATTGGGGGGGTCAGGGTCCGATGATCACCCTTCCCTCATTGGGAGGATGTCCCTAGATGGGCCTCTGCGGTCTTACAGGCCCAGCATTTTGGGCCCTCCCACCACTTTCTGCAGTGGATACTCCATGGGCAATGGACCCCCAGGGTCCACACTTGCTTGGCGGTGGCACGCCAAATCCCCTTTTCCTAATGGATGCTGAGCTGAATAGGTGACACAGACAGAAGGACAATGTCATGTAGAGTGGCATCACAGGGACAGCAGTGGAAATCACACATCAGACATATCTCATGACCGCACTCACGTGTCATCACGACACTAAAGCTCAGACTCGTCAGCCATCTGCATGCATCCACTCCATCTTCCTCATCCCAACGCCTTTCATCCTCACACACATCACTATCAGACAGGACAGTGCCATAAGACTCACCTACTGCTCTGGTGCCCCATACAATTGTCCATACACGAGTAGTACCCGATCCACAAGCTTGTCCAGCTCCTCCTGGGTGAAGGCTGGGGCCATATCTCCTGCAGGACATAGCATATCGGCTTCCAGAGTCAGAACACAGCAGCACACGCAGTGGAGGTCTTGCTTGCATGAGTGTCAGGAGACAAGAGAGTTATGCCGCAGTAAATAGCAGTCACGCCTGCAACGTACATGACCGTCACCACCGGCTGTGATCACCATTGGCCCGAGTCGCCCAAATGCAACAGTGTTATCCAATGAGGATATGCACTGCGGTTGAGACTGCCTACCATGATGACTAACGCTGGTGGAATGAGGTCACTTCCATCTGTCCTGTGCATGCAGGTCCGGCGGCGGCTATTTTACATGTAATTAGTGACTAGTAGTTGAATTTTAGGTGCGTCATGGATGTAATATAGTGGCTACTGCATAGATTGACTATGTCCACACATTGAATACATCTACTTTTTACTTCTCCTCTCTCCTATTCCCAGATACGGTGCAATGGTAATAATGAGACATGCCCCTGTGTACCAGCCCCTAGTCGACCTTGATACCCTGGAAGAGAGAGACGTTATACAGATGTATCGTCTGAACCATCAGACCATCATGGAGCTGTGTAGGAGCCAGATCTGTTGCCTGCCATGCGTCATCCCTATGTCATCTGTCCCACAGTACAGGTGTTATCAGTTCTCCACTTCCTTGCCTCAGGGCCATTTCAGATCACAGTGGGGCTGGTAGCAGGGATGTCACAGCTGATGTTCAGTAATGTGCTGAAGGATGTACTGTGTGATTTGCTCCAATATCTGCCCTGCTACATCAGGTTCCCCCAACGTGCAGATTTGGCCACAGTTAAAGCTGCCTTCTACGATTTGGCACCTGTCCTTCATGTGATAGGGGCCATAGATGGCACCCACATTGCCCTGGTTCCACCCAGGATAAATGAACAAGTGTGAGGGAACCGGAAAAACCTGTATTCCATTAATGTCCAGGTGGTGTGTCTCGCTGACCAATATATCTCCCAGGTTATGGCCAAGTTCCCTGTTTCTGCGCATGACTCTTTCAATTTGCGGAAACATCAACATCCCACACATAATGGCACAACTACAGAGGGACCGGGCCTGGCTCATCAGTATGTATCCAATAGTATGTGTGCCCCTGTAATCTCACTTCTCCTCACAATCTGCCCTGTGTCCCCACCGGTATTGAGATGGGTCCAACCTTTGTGCACACAGGTTACTCTGGCTACCCTAACCTTCCCTGGATGCTGACACATGTGACATATCCCACTACAAATGCTGAAAACCGTTTCAATGATGCCCACAACAGGATGAGGCATGTCATCAAGAGAACCTTTGGGCTACTGAAGGCCAGATTCCGGTGTCTACAATTCTCTGGAGGTGCCCTACTCTACAAACCACTTAAAGTCTGCCAGATCATGGTTCCTGCTGCATGCTACACAATCTGTCCCTGAGACGTCACATCCCATTGCTGGATGTAGGGGAGGTGGCAGCTGGACCAGTGGCTGATGAAGGGGACATAGTTATTGATAAGGAGGAAGATGATGAGGTTGCAGCTGACTCTAGAGCAGAGTTGATTCAACAATACTTCCGATGAGAAACCAGTATGTGTCAACTATTTTGTATGTGACCTGTAATCCTGTCTCCCTTGTGACATAGTTCCTCCTGCTGTCTGTCATCAGTAGAGGTGTTGAGTGCAGCTGTCCCCCTGGGAGGCTTTGGGGGGGCATATTGTCTATCAGAGGAGGTGTTACTGTTTCAATGTCAGTGCAGTTTTCACTCTGCTGTTGTGTTGTATCACTTATGCAATTTATTGTCCATGTACTATGTTCCCTGTACGGCTATGTCAACTGCAATTGTAATTCAAAGCATAGTGGTCTCATCAGTATTGCTACTTATCCTCACAGTCCACAATGGGGGAATGTGTAATCTAACTGTTACTGACTATGGAACATGCCTTTAGTTGAATTTTGTCAGCTGTGAGGGAAGGGCCTTTGGGTATGGATGTCTAGGAAATGTGGATCTGACATGGGCATATGGTTTCAGATTCCACCTGGCAAATCACTCTAGGGATGTCGACATTGTAGTGCATGTGTATTAAGTGGCCAACATTGACCCTTGTTATGATTGTTGTCTATGTCTTGGTCTATTTTCAGGGCATTCATGTGGCGCAACTCTGGTTCCTGCTTTGCCTGTTGGCTCCTTTGGCATGTATCCAGAATATGTCTGCTCTACTAATACCCTTGCTGTATATTGCTCCCCCTTCTGTCTATCTCACAGACTTATGGAGGAAAATGGGTTGACTGTCATGACATGTAATACAACAGATAATCTTACTTGTTACAATGAAAACACATTGCCAGTTTCTATGCTCAAAGGTGTTTAATGTGATTCACAATTGCAGTGGGTGATGAGTGGGGTCATGGTGGGTGAAATCATCAAGGAAGTTGGCCTAGCTGTAGGTAGTCCAGGTCCAGTATCCAAAGAGCCATGGGAAAATGGAGATATGATAGTGGACAGTCAACAGGGTGTGCCAGAGGCAGACAAGGGAGAATGTTCAGGAGAGAGTCACTTACCGGCAGTGGTCTTGGCATCAGGTCCTACAGAGTGTCTGGATGTACATCCTCGCTTGCGTTGGGGCTCCTCAGCTACAGGTGGAGGGATGCTGGTGGTCTGCGGGTCCTTTGGCAGGGCCTCCATTCCACTAGCTGGCGGAGAAGTGGAGGGCTCTGTTGGACTAATGGAAGGGGCCTCTGGTGGGTAGAGGACATACACAGGATGGTGGTCAGTTCCTTCAGTACCCCTGCAATGGAGGCCATGGTGGCAGAGAGGGTCTGCCACTGCTGCATGGCCTCTGGTGGTGTTAACTCTGCAGCCTTTGGTTCTCCTGCACAGTTGCGAGGATCTTGCCCATAGTGTCCTGGGAATTATGCTATCCTCCCAGGACTTGGGAGATGGCCTCCTGGCCAGTCGTTTGGTGGGGGTGCACCATCCCTTAGCCCACAGGTTCCCACTGCCCCTGGCACAGTGTGCCCTCTCCCAGTTGCACCAGGACATTCATTGTCTTGGGTGTGTGGCCTTGACTCTGGTCCCAGTACTGTGGGGCATACTGCTGATTGACCCGTCCTTGGGACACAGGTTTGGGGATGAAGGGTTGGCTGTGCTGTAGTAGCCACATGGGTAGGGGACTCCGATGTGTCCAGGGTGGGGCTGGTGGTGGTGGACTGACCAGTTGTCCCAGATGGGCCAGGCAAGTCATCAACATCCAGACATCCACTGGGGCCTTCATCCTGGGGAGGGCTGATCGAATAAACAATAAGAGCTGGAACAAAGTCAAGATATGCCAGGGCACACGAAAGTAGTCCAAAGAATAAATCCAAAATGGAGAAGAAAGTTCAGAGTCCAGACACTGTGTAGTTTCTCAAGGCCAAGGCACAAATGTATCAATAATTGAGGAATAGTGTTGGAATGTTCCAATAAAACAAGATAGTCCGTATTGTAGTTCGAAGACTGTGTACGTGGGACTGTAGCCTGTAATGGCTGGTAGTTCAAAAAGTAGATACCCAGATATCATTCATGAGATATCAATGTAGGGCAAGGCCATGATAAGCCTTATAAACGCTGATCCATATCGTGAAACTGACGTGAGGTTATCTTGTTTTATCAGAACATTCCAACACTATTTCTCAATTATTAATACATTTGAGCCTTGGCCTTGAGAATGTCCATGTGACGAAACACGCGTCGGCTGTTCACGGATGTACCATTGTCTACAAGGAATAAACCTCTATCAACCACTACACAGTGTCCGGACTCTGAACTTTCGTCTCCATTTTGGATTTACTTTTTGGACTACTTTGGTGTGCCCTGGCATATCTTGACTTTGTTCCAGCTCTGATTGTTCATTCGATCAGCGCGCCGACACCCGTGGTGGTTGCGTGTAGTACCGGGCTGGCACCCCTAGCATTCACTTGCACTTGAAGTAATTATTTTCTCTATTATTGAGTCATATATTTGAACTCAGATGTGCAAACATTTAGCATTAACCACCATCTTGTTGTCTTTGTATCCTGGGGAGGGCCGTCTGTCTCTGGCATCCGCTGCCAGGTGGCAGTGGCTGCAGGACCTGGGGAGTTACACTGTGGAAATGTACTTGTTCGTATTATCGTCTGATGTATGGAGGAGCTTGACTTGCTTCCCAGTGATTGAAATGACAGATGCAGCACTGCAGACATTGCTTACAGGTGACGGATTGTTCCATTGTTTCCATTTTCAATTGAGGGTTGAGGATAGTGGATAGCATTGCTATCATTACCATGTGTTGGGGTGCAGTCGAAGTATGCAGTTGGTGAGGCATGTGCTATGGTTCCACCTCTTCCTGATTTCCTCCTTTGTGCTTGGATGGGCGCCCACTGAGTTGACCCTGTCACCGATCCTCCACCATAACTTCATTTTCTTGGCTATCGAGGTTTGCTGGACCTGAGATCCAACATGACCCTCAACTCATCATCTGTGAAACATGGGTGCTTCTGACAGAACATGGTGGTTATGTTGTGGGTTGGGGTGTGTGTTGTGTATGTAGGGTGCAGTGCAGGGCGCTTGGTGGGGTGGGGTGTTTGTTTGTGTGTGCTGGTGGCATGCTGTGTTTGTGTGCAGTGGTGATGTGTGTATTGTGTTGCTGGTGCAGTTGTGTTATGTGTGATGCGTGGGACGTGTGTTGGTGCCTATGATATTGACGTGCAGTGTCCTCCGTTGGTATGTTCCTCGATGTCTCTCCTAATATTTGTGGTTGCAAAGGATTGTGGGGGAGTCTGTGGGTGTGTTATATAGTGCAGTGAGCAGGTGTATATGGTGTGTATATGTGTGTGGGGTATTCAGACTGCCAAATGTGGTGTTGGGTTCTGGTGAATGTGATTTTCAGACCACGCGGATTCACACCACCAATGGTTTTCCGCTGTGCAATGACCACCGTGCTGATTTGTGGGTCATAATATGGAGGGCCAGATGTTGTTGGCGTGGCGGGTTTGGTGGTTGGACCGTCTCTCTCCCGCCCTCTGTCAGCCTGGCGGTTTAAGATTTGTGGTTGTATTTGGGCGGTCTTCAGTTTGTGACTCATAATACAGCAGTCACTGCACCACTATCACTGGCAATCTTTTGGTGGCTGCCAACGTAGCAGTCTTCCCATAAGACCGCCAAGCTCATAATGAGGGCTGAAATGTCAACGAGGATTGCCAGATATGTCATGTGAGTCAGGGTTCAGCGTTGTCTCATAATTTGACATGCTTTGGCAAAGTCAGAATCACAGCTATAAAATTTCAGCTATTGGCCTGCTAGTACTTCTTTTTCGACTGCATGTGCATGCATCAATATGCATTTTCTGCATGGCAGACTGTTACAGAAAATCCATTCCAAGATGGTTGCAGATGTACATGCATGAATTGTGATGCATTAGCTTGTCATGATGCCTGCAAATGCATGTGTTCTACTTCATGTCTGTAAGGCATTATTATGCAATCGGCCATTTAAAATTACCAATCAAACATGATGAACAGCCATGTAAGCCTGTAAATTAAAATAATAAAAGAAACAAACTCATATTTAGTATGAAAAAGTGAGGAAGTATCCAGGGAGCATTTTCAAGCTTCTTGGCATGGTAAAAATGATAATAAGGCAAAAAAAATGAATGCAATGCAGGGAAAATGGAAGGGGAAGATGGGCGGAGGGGCACATGGGGAGTCAGTGTTGGTAGGGGCATCAAGGGGAAGAGAGAAGTAAAAGAGTGAAAAAGAGCATGCCTCAGGACAAACAAGGAAAGCAAAAAAAAGGCAACCTTTGCACTTCCATGAAGAGCGCCAGCCAAAACAAAACAAGAACTGACAAAGCCAAAATGTCTGCTGACTATTTGAGGTCAACAGATCTTGAACCCGAGTTAACCATTTAAACAAGACATCAATCAACATTTAGGGGGTCATTCTGACCATGACCGCCAGGGCCAACGACCGCGGAAGCACCGCCAACAGGCTGGCGGTGCTTCCATGGGCATTCTCCGCCGCGGTCAGAAACGGGAAACCGGCGGTGTCCCGCCGGTTTCCCGCTGCCCCTGGGAATCCTCCACGGCGGCGCTGCTGCAAGCAGCGCCGCCATGGGGATTCCGACCCCCTTCCCGCCAGCCTGGTTCTGGCGGTTTCCACCGCCAGAACCTGGCTGGTGGGAACGGGTGTCGTGGGGCCCCTTCAGTGCCCATGCCACTGGCATGGGCAGTGCAGGGGCCCCCTAACAGGGCCCCACATATATTTTCAGTGTCTGCGTGGCAGACACTGAAAATCACGACGGGTGCAACTGCACCCGTCGCACCCCTTCCACTCCGCCGGCTCCATTCGGAGCCGGCATCCTCGTGGAAGGGGGTTTCCCGCTGGGCGGGCGGGCGGCCTTCTGGCGGTCGCCCGCCAGCCCAGCGGGAAACTCAGAATGACCGCCGCGGTCTTTCGACCGCGGTACGGTCTTCTGGCGGTTCCCGCCAGGCCGGCGGCATCTGCCGCCGGCAGGGGTCAGAATGACCCCCTTAATGTACAGTATGGCCATTTTGGCCACACAATGAAAACCCAGTTCGGAAATAAAGTTAAAAGGTTTATTACAGTTTAGCACTCGTTAATGAAAACAAATCTCTGAAAAATACACCAAAGGTAGAGTATTACCATTGGATAACCAAAACAGTGGAAAAGCTCTAATCTAGTCTAAGGCACATCAAACATTCAGAATATCAGTAGAAGAATTTGATGCTCAGAGAATAAGCACTGGTCATTTCTCAAACACATAAGTGCAAGTTGGAATTCATCTAATTCAACTAGCTAAGGGCAAACAAGAAATTCTGCAGAGATTTAACTATGGAACACGGGGACAAAAGGAAAAAAAAAACAACTATAGGACTAAGGGGGTCTGGAAAAGGACATCTAAGACAAAAAGAAACTAACTAATGAAGGCAAAAAGTAAGAAAAAAGGGAAGGTGTCAGCATTTCAGAAACATCGGTCAGGACACTTCTCAGAGGGACAGGTATAAGCCTAAGTCACACTCAGCAAAGCATATGGAAAGTGAGGTAAGGTAAAGAGGTCTGTACCTCTCCAAATCAAAGATAATCTGTCCTGCAATCAATTAATGAATGTTACAGTTAATACAGTGGTTAGTCTATTAGGTGGCACCCATTAATCAGGCCATCACATGGTTACATCTCCTCACACCGTGCGACAAACTTGAAACATTCTTCTCTATTCTCAAGACCACCGGGGAAGGTGGCTGTCCTTGGTCTCCTGTACAGAATTCACAACATGTATGAATGTTGACAGTCTTCACCTTCTCGGTCTCTCCATGTACTTTCTCCAAAGTTGTTTTCTCAGGCTCTCTATGAGTAAGACAATTGCACATCTCTTCCCAAACTAATATTTCATGTGAAAACACCTGCGATAAAATTACATATTAGCAGAAATAAAAAAAAACAGTGTCTCATGTTAGGAAACCTGAGGTCTAGTAAAGTTAATATTTAATAAAGGCACATGTAATTTCACGTTATGCTGCACAGCGTTGATTCCACAGTTGATATAAATGTTGAACACTCTCCATAACTCCAGTTCATGTTACACTTGATATAAACAAATCAAACTTTTAATACATGTAAGTGAATATGATGAAAAACTATATTCTTCAACATTATTCAACAACATTAGTACACACATGCTATGAAAATCATTATCATTTTAAAGGTAAACCTTCTCAAGTAATGTCTAGATGGTTATAAAATCATAATCAAGGGTTACATTTCAATTGTTATGGCTATTCCACACAATGCATTTTTTCCTAACACTGTAGTGAATGAACTTCATTATTGACTTTGAGTGCACCAGTCTACATTAGATTACTATTAGTTCACTCATTTGGTTTCCGATGGTCGCATGTAGTTCAACATTTGTGATGTCAAAGGTGACAGCCAATTCTCCGCTGCACCAAGATCAATGTCTTTATTCTTTGTTGAAACTGTTCACTTGTGTTACATGTGCTGATGCAAACATGCAGCACACATGCAGACCCTGATTCAGAAATTGGTGTACCTTAGTTTAGAGAGTTTTAGACCTTACACAACAGAATATCTTCAAGATACATAAATCCAACATCAATCACTTTAGTGTATGCTTTTATGAAAGTGAGGTGACTAGAACTCTTACAGTATTAGCTAAATAGCTAAAAAACATAAGCAATAAAAGTTAAAGATGTGGAGTACAGAGGTTAAATATTGCACAGGGATGATGGCAGGAACCTTTCCCGAGAACAAACAGTGCATTGTTTCATGAGGTTCAGCTAATACACTTGCTCCCACAAAACCCACAGAAATAGGCATGAATGCAAGCACATGCCTATTCTCTATCATACATAACACACATCCAGACACATATCATGCACATTAACATGCTGAGTCAGGGGTAGACCATGGCCCATAAGTGACACTGCAATTGGGGTGTGCATAGTTTGCTTTCATGTAATTATGTAAAATGTCAGGACAATTGCATGTAATTACATGAAACGCAAATCCATAGTGTAACAATATTTTCACATAAAATGGGTCATTGTGTCTTTTTTTTTCGCAAGAACATACTTCATTCTAAAAAAGTATTCCAAAATAACACAGTTGCAGCAAACAACCGCTTGTGTTGTGATTGTTCATGGCATTCGCTTAATTGAGTGAGATGGTATAATGGAGTGATTTGGGGAATTTGAAACACAACATGAAATTCCCTAAATTACATACAATTTCAACCAGTCCTAGCAGTCACTCAATCCACTCAATGATTAGTGTAATAAATGTAGCACTGCGCTGCTTACTGTTCATCTTGGTTGTCTTGCGATGGAGATGGGGCATCCACAAAAGGCATCCTCATGCAGAGAGTGACAAACATAAAGTATCATTATGAAAGTGATGTGCATTATCAAGCACTGGTTAATGTCTTTCATGCACCAGGAATCCCTGAGGGATGTAATTCACTAACAGATCCCTGTACCAAAGCATGATGTACCCTGTAGTGCATTAAGAGAGACGAGCAGTGTTCAGTTCTTGGCCTCATAATAATACCAAGAGTCCTCCCCTATTCCAGTGACACGTAAGCATGTGCAAGAGAAGTGTGTCATATAAGAGTAAGATTCTGTGGGTGTGTTTGTGTAGGTGTTAAACAGCAACTTTGAGAAGCAAATGAAGCAACTGAGGTGTATGAAACTGTCTGTAAAATGTACTGCATTTTAAACAAAATGAAACATGTGGCAAGTGTGTAAGTGCAACAGCCTGCTATTGTGAATGAGATTGCGCTGCCGGTTAGGGTGGCACAGCTGGACCAGATAGGGGCCCATGTTAAAGGCCTCTGGAGGGAAGGCACCTGGGAGGTGGGAAGAATAACAAGCCCACAAAAAGCATGCACCAAAATTGTCAGGCGGCTTTCAAAGGGCCCAATCAGAAGAAGGGCCTTTTGGGTAAGACGCAGTGAAAGGGGCAAATGGCGGCACAGTTGCAACATGCTGTGGACCCCTGAAGATTTTTGCCCCGGAAATAGTGCAGACAGTAAAGATGTGGTAAGGATGCTGTGGGAATCAGCTTAGGAGCTCAGGAGGACAAACGGTCTGGAATTACTTTCCCGGCACCGGAGGATTGTGGAGAAGAAACTGCAGGGGCCATGAGGAGGTGCACTGCTGCTCCCAGGAGAGGAGCACCACGTCCTGCCATCAAGCAGTCCTGCTGCAGCATGAGAAATAGTCCTGCCTCACTGAGAGATCACAGAAAGAGCTGCCAGCCACAGCAGTGTGGGCAAAACAACTGCACACAGAAAGAAAGGAGCAAAAGAGGAGCAGCCAGGCAGCACATAATGAAAGTAGCCAACTGCAACGGACATCAGCGGCCATAGTGAGGTAAGGTGAGTGGTGGCTGAAGTCAGAGCAAGGCAGGGGGGCAGAGGCAGCATTACATTATTGCCCTGCGTTGTGTGTGGAGCCTGCCTGAGGAATTTCCTTTATTCTGGTGGCCACTTGCTGCGGGTGTTGAAGAAACCCAATCTAGAACGGGACTTTCTTGACGGGAGGTCTTTGGCTGATAGCCTCAGGGACTGAAAAGCCATATTCTGCCAGGAGCTTTCAGACAATGGTCAGGGAGGTGTGCACCCTCGCAGCTGTGAGCCAGAGATCACTGATTTGGCCACATCAGACCCGCTTCAGGACAAGTTAATGAAGCCCACCCTGGCAGTCAAAACTCACACATTTTATAAGTTAAAGCCTTCCTTTTGAACTTAATAAACACACAACACCTCGCCCGCAGCTACCAGACCAACAGACATTGTTAGCTGGAGAGGGGACAGCAAGAACTTAGTGGTTCGAATATGGTGCCCGAAGGCAGGGAAGCAGGCATAGGGAGAGAGAGAGATGCAAACCTGCTTAATTTAGGAGCTACACGGAGTATGAGGAAATACAGGCAGAACACACAAAGAAATGGGTGAGCAGAGGGAGAACAATGGTCCAGAGTTCGACCTGCAGGAGCTGCTTGGGAGAGCATGCGAGCTAGTGATGCACAGAAGCAAGGAGTGGGTCAGCAGGCATGTGTTGGAGCAAGAGAATGCAGGCTCCTGTAAGCTGATGGGGAAACCCGAAAGAATGCAATGGGGCTAGGAGCAGCACCCCAGGAGGATCACAGACCTAGGGTCCTGGTTGCAAGGGGCTTGCAGCTGGAATGGCGGCACCCACTTAAAGGATGATGGAAAGCAGCACATGACCCCACGTTCAGGGCACAAGCCAGAGAGGAAGCAAATTTGTCAGACTAAGGCTACCTAGTAAGGGGTTGAGAGGCAAGAAGGGACCACTGCCTCCTACATGCTCAGAAGGCAGCAGAACGGACAGCAGCAGAAAAGACAGTGATTATGGGCAGTGGACAGCAACTGTAGCCAGGACAGTGGCAGCCAAGGGGTCCAAATCTGGAAAGGAAAAAGATAAGGCTACTGACCATGGTGAAACACAAGCACAAAGTGGCACAGGCACAAGAGTTCAACTAGGGGGTGCAGCCTCGCCACAAGGGGGGACTGTGCACCCATAAGGGGAGTAGCAATCATTGGCATGCAGGTATGGGTTATGAACTCCACATCGCTGGGATAATTGGGCTATGAAGGCAAAGCTGAGCAGCACACAGCAGGATCGACAATGCAGCAGGGTGCAGGGCTTTGGCGTGAGGACCAGGGGCATGGGAGCAGACCCTATCACCTTTCCCAGCAACACCACGGTGGCTTTGGCCCAGTATTGGGGGCATTTGACTTTGGTGTGCCCTCCCTTTTTCTGGCAGGGTTTGGCCCCCTGGCAGTGGCAGGCACAGGGTGGGAGCCACTGTGCCAGGGTCAAGCTAAAGCAGGTGATGTGAAGGTAGTAGAGGCCCCAGTCTAAGATCCAGCAGGGGAAATAGGCATGAGTAATCAGCACGGCAGGGTGCAATGGGGAGTGGAAATAACCGCAGAAGCTGACAAAGTGGGAACCCCAATGACAAACAAAGAACCAACCCCACCAGGAGTACTGGTCCAGCAAAGGCCTTTGGCAGGGGGAGGGTGTCTGGGAGGTGCAGTGGAGAAACCCACCGGAATACATTCAACCTTCCCTGGAAAATCTGCACATTATAGCCTGGGTACCAGCCTGGTCAGCCTTATCCTGCTAGCATTATAAGAAAGCATCTGATGCAAATAATTTATAGACACATTCTCCCTACTACTAGAGGTGTGCCAAGCAGGTTTGGATTTGACAGTGCAGGGTAAAAAGACGGAGGACAAGAAGGATAGGCACAAGACTAGAGTAGAGCGACCATTGAAAACTGGCTTCAGGACTTCAGGACGTTGGTATGCATTTTCCAGGAAAAGTTCCCTCAAAGTGTGGCAGCATTCTTCCTGCATGAGCAGAAGTTATGCAAGGCACAGAAGAAGTACCAAGGGAATGCATCACTCTGATAAATAGGGCTTTAGGGAAAAAATGCAGACCTGGCCCGTGATAGCCTGGGACCCTCAGGACAAGGCGGGCTTCACGAACCACATGGTAGCGACCACAGAATGTGTGACCAATCAGGAGTCAGCATTCCGCACATTAGGACCAAAAGTGAGACAAGAAGGGATTCTCCAATGCAACAGACTGAAGCTCTTCTCTGGGGGGAAGCCTGGAAAAGGTTGCAACACAAGCTGCATGAAGTGCAATAAGGATGAATGCAATTGGGGGCAGTCCTGTGAATTCCAACATGCTTGCAATAACCGTGGTGGGACACACTTTGCAATTGACTGCAACAGGTGAAAGGAACAGGGGATAACAAAGGCAACAACAATAAGAAGCAGTGACATAATGCCGGGAGCAGGGATAGCGACCACAGTCAAGTCACCCCTCTCCTCAGACCCATATGGTCTGCCAGAATGTTAATCAGCAAATACCTGAAGGAAGCAGAGAGGTAGTTGATGGCACACAGTTTCACTAGGGGTTTTACCATTCTATATTAAAGCCCCAGAGCACAACACTTTAACCAGAACCTGAAGTCAGTCTGGATGAACCTGACGGCGGCTAAGCAGAAGGTAGAGAAAGAAGTAATCCTAGGTACGGTCGCGGGCCCTTCTACTGAACCCTGATAGGACAGCTTCATGGTCTCACCACTCAGGATGGTGCTAAAGAAGGAAGAGGGACGGTATTGGCTGATTTATCACACGTCACACACCCCCAGGCGAGTCTGTAAATGACTGACTAGACCAAGAAAGCTGCTTGGTGTCCTATGTCACCCTGGATGATGCCATTGATCTGATTAAAGCTACAGGAAAAGGGGCGTTGTTAGCAAAAACAGACATCGAGTCATCCTTCTGCCTCCTACTGGTGCACCCTGACAGCTACCATCTTCTGGGCTTTTATCTTGAGGGCAGTTATTATTACAATAGGTGTCTTCCCATGGGCTGAAAAATGTGGTGCATACTTCAAAACTTTCAGCAGTTCCTTGAATGGAAATTGGGGGTCCACGACCCAGCAGGGGAATTGGGGGTCCACCACCTACAAGGGTGACGTGTACGCTATCCTAATGATTTATTCTTCATCAGTGTTCAGGGCACCACCAAGTGCAAAGATCTGCTGGGTCATTGTGTGGCACTGGTAGGGGAGCAGGGGGTACAGCTAGCACAGGACAAAACAGAGGGCCCAGTATCGTGACTGTCTTTTCTGGGGATTGACTTATACACAGAGGAGGGCATACGTAGGTTACCTCCTGCCATGAGCATTTCCTAAATGAGAAATGAGCATTTAGGAAACGCTATTACCACCAACTCCAGGTTGGTGGTAACCATGTGCAATTTTAAAAAATGCATTAAAAATGCATTTTTTAAGTGCCATGTAGTCACACATGCCCCCAGGGCATGTGTGCTTTACATTTGCACAAATTATTTTTGGGGTGCATCAAAGGGGGCCAAAAGCCCTCAGCACCCTTGGATTTGCATTTCCCAATTTTCCAATTTCCTAATTGGAAATTGCAGTTTAGGTAATACAAAAACCATTCGGAGCTATGGGCCTTCAGGCCCAGAGGAATGAATGGAGTCATAATACCAAATAGTGATTTTCTAATAGCGATTGCAAATCTGTAGGAATTGCCATTAGGGATTTGCTATTTTGTTACATACCGTTTTGCATTCCCTAAATAGCAATTTCTTAAAATTCACTATTGAGGGAATGCAAAATGGGATTTTGATACATCTAGCCCATAGTCGGATGTCAGCTCAGGGCAAACATAGTCGTTAGCGCCAGACACATCCTGGGGTGCAAAAACTCGATGGTTGATGCTGTGTCTCATTTTCAGTGGCAAAAATTCAGAGCCTTGGTGCCGCACACAAACTCCTTTATGACACCAGTACTGAGACGACTGTGGAGCCTGCTAGATCTAACTTTACTGTGTTGGTTGAGAATTCCCTGGCTCCTGAAACTGTTTTCAAAATATAAGAAGTGCTGGGGGACATTTCACAGGGTGACTAAATCACAGGTGACAACAGAGATGTGGAGATTTTCTCAATTGGGCTTTCTCAAAAGGAAGAACTAAGGCATGGACACAAACCTACATTAATGCAGTGTCCTATTACGCAAAGCTGGTGACAGGGAATAATCCACTGACTGCCTAAACTGCAGGGCAACAGTTAAAAGATGGGGCAACTAAAACCAAGGCATAAGGATAGGAGGTGCCCCATTGAATCTGACAGACTGTGGGGGCTGCTCAGGGGACTACACAGCATTTGCAGGCAGGAACAGGAGGTTACACTCTTCAAGGCATCATTTGTGCTGGCAGTCTTCTGGGCCTACAGGGCGAGTGAGCTAGTAACCCCCTACAGATACAATCCAGGGGCAGCATGTTTAAGAGGCGAGAATGTATACATGGGTGAAGGGCACATGGCGATACACCTGTACCACTCCCAGATGGATCAGGATGCCAAAGCCAAGTACACGAAGTCTAGATTGCCTGGAGGCCAGTAAGTGCTGCCTAGTATGCCTCATGCATGGATACCTGCTGGGTGGGGTGCAAGCTGGGAGCACACTCTTTCGGCACAGGGATGGTTCATACCTTAGCCGCCTTCAGTTGAACAAAATCCCCCACAAGGAATATGGGTCACACTCATTCTCCATAGGCGCAGCTACGCCAGGAGTGTTGAGCTGGCTTAGTGGGGAGCACATTAAGAGAATAGGAGATTAGGCCTCAGTTGCCTTTAAAGTCTGCATTTGACCCACAGCTATCTAAGCCACATTTTTTCTCATGACAGGCCCTCTGAGACACGGGCGCAGAGTTTGAATTCTGGGACATTCCTACATTGCCAGGGCTCAATGGTGGGCGTTGGTGCAGAAGGACTACCAGGAGATCTGCTTGTACAAAACAGTAGTGACTTGTATGGGCAGACAAGACATGAGATGGGACAAATTATTACCCGCCATTCAAAGTGTGCTCCAATGCTTCGGGAAACCGGACACAGTACTAGTACATCTCAGGGGAATAACTTAGCCAGTCTGGGGCAGAGGGACCCGCTAGGGGTGATGATATCCAACCTCACAGCAATTGACAGGCTCATTTGCACCAAGGAGCTGATTTGTTCACAGATCATAGCAATTGAGGGGATCTTTGAATCATGAGGGAGTGGAAAGATCCAGGCGAAAACTGACTATCAGAATGATAAAGGCATGCATAGGTAATGGATGGGGTTTCGTACCACACATACTCATTAATCCTAAGACCCAAGGTCACTTCAAGGCAGACGTGGCCTTCTTGACTGGGGTGAGTATGGACTTGTTGTTACTTAATATAGAGTGAACTCTGAAGAAACATGGGGGGAGATGCCCAAGGTTAAAAAAAACACAGTCAAGCGTGGTGGAGACAGCACAAAAAGAACAGGTAGGATGAGCGCAAAAGCCTAAAAGGAGGAGGCTCTCAGGTACGTGTCTTTGGAATGCCTTACGGCAGGGGCATTGGAAAGCAGGTCAGCCTTGGCCACACACAGTTGCCGCCCACACAAATCTCAACAGCAAGGTGAAGTCGAAGGTCTACTTAGATGTTAGATACCCACAAGAAGGGGAGGAGATCACTTAAGATGCTGTCAAAGGGTGCTGTCATGGTAGAATAACTAGTGTGGACAATATCGGATAAATATGAGTTATGCATGAAGTTTTGGCTGATTTAAAAAAAAATTAATTTGTTGTTTTTAATACTTGATATGTAAACAAACTGTGGTGGTTATGCACCAAAAATGGTTATTGTGAGTGTTTTAAAGGGTAAAGTGCATTTGGCAACGGTCTGGGAGCACCTAGAGGGTGCAATCGCCCATCTGGGAGGTGTCTACAGAGCAAATGCGTGTCTAACAGCGTCAACCAGAAAATGTGTATGAGAGAGGTGGATTGTAAGCATTGCAACTGGAGGGAAAGATTGTCAAAGTGGATTTTGAAGTATATGGAAGTGTGTTTGCACCCTAGTGAGCAAAGAGAAAATGTGTGAGAACCTAAATTGTGAGCTTGACAGGGCTGGTGTGATGAGAGGTGCAAAGGAAACACAAGGATATTCCTGGCAAACCGTGCTTCACTGTGTACACTGAATACCCAGGGTTACCCAGGGGTATGACCCACTTGTTTTTTAATTTCAAATAAGACTAGCCCTGCTGCAAAGACGGCCAATACTTGATCACACTAGTAAAAAAAGTGGACTGCCGGATTAAAGCGGATTAAACACGAGGCCCCCCATTATCTCCTGCTGCTTGCTTCTTGAGGGATGGAGCCTTAAACAGTGCTCATGAATTACCCCTAATTGTGGGTAGTTTTCAGAAAGTATGTAAGGTATGAAGACAATACAGTCATTTTTTACTTCATTCCAGTTCCAATTCCAGTTTTGGCCTGCTTAATGATTTGGAAGACACAGTCCTCAATAATTAAATCTCAAACGGTTTGTAGAACCTTTGCAGTTTGTAAATTGTAAAAACGAACTACTGAATAGGTTAACAGTTTAATTTTAATTCTGTATTTATTTGTATATTTAACAGTTAATATGGCGCAGAGCATGGAAAGGCATTAGGGCGCCTTACGTAGAACAAAATGCGTAATCTGCAGAAAACATTAAATAAAGAAATGAACAGACCGACAAGGCAGCCTTTATTTATCGAGTTGCAGCAGTGGAAGGTGGGGAAAGAATAAAAGTGTTTAAGCAAATGGTACATTACTGACAGATACAGGCCCTCATTCTGACCTTGGCGGTCTTTTCGCAAGACCGCCGAGTTACCGCCGCGGTAAAGACCGCCGACCGCGGCGGTATGCCGCTGCGCGTATTCCGACCGCTGGGAGAGTTCCGCCGGAATACCGCCAGCAGCCACACTGGCGGTCGGCGGGAAAGTGGAGACTGGTCAACCTCCACCGCCACGCCAGCAGAACACCGCCCCCAGAATTACGACCCACATTTCTGTGTGGCGGTCTTCTGTTGGCGGTCTTCTGTTGGAGGTCACGTCCCTATGGCTCCCGTCGCCTCCCGGAGGACCAACGCACAAGGTAAGTTGATCGTCCGTGAGGGGAGGGGGTAGGGGCGTGTTGTGTGATGTGTGCGTGCATGGGGGTGTGCGTGTGAGTGTGTAGAGGGGGTGTGTGAGTGCGTGCATGCGGGCGGGGAGTGCTGCTGTGCCTATGGGCGATGTGTGTAGTTCGGCGGGTGCGCATGTCGGCATGTATGTGTGCGGGTATGTGTCCCCGTTGTGTATGTGTGTGTGTAGGGGGTGTGTATATGTGCATGTTGGGGGTGTGTGCATGTCAGGGTGCGTGTATGTGCATGTCGGGGTGGGGGTGGGGAGGGGGTTCGTACTACCTCTGGGGGGTGGCAGGGGGGTGGAGGGTGTGGGGGGAGGACTCGGGGGGGGCAGTGGGGGGTGGGGGAGACCCCTATCAGTGCCAGGGAAGGAATTCCCTGGCCCCGATAGTGCCTACCGCCATGGTTCGCATGGCGGTTCCCGAACGCCAGAAACCGCGGCGGTAAGCAGGGTCATGATACCGTTGGCGGTCTTGGGTCGACCGCCGGACCGGAGTGCGCAGACTCCAGCCCGTCGGTCATGACCGCCGTGGCTGTCGGAGTGGGGAAGTGGCCGCCGCGGTCAGAATGCCATTTTTAATACCGCCGGTCTGTTCGCGGTCCGACCGCCGCCTCTCCGCCGACCGCCAAGGTCAGAATGAGGGCCACAGTCTGCAAAAAATGGGTTTTCAGATGTTTTGCAGAAAATACTTATCATGAGTGCCTTGGTAATGGCCTGATTGGGTGAACTATAAGCACTTTAATTATTTTCAGCATAATATACGTAAAGTGAATAGAAGTAGACTCCAACATTTTCTATGAACTGTACTGTCAAGCCATCGTGACACTTTTTATGATACCCACAACTGTTCACCAAAGCCTTCAAAGACATGACTTTGCCCCAGTATTGTTTTTTCTAATGCTAAACATGAAAATATATTGCAAGCGAAACGAGATTCTTTGCCAAGTTTGCTTTAACTTGAGCAGTAAGAAAACTGAAGTCAGAAAATCTTAGTTTTGATGGACTGTTGAAACTTCCTCAGAACCTTGGAACTATGGGGGTTATTCTAACTTTGGAGGAGGTGTTAATCCGTCCCAAAAGTGACGGAAAAGTGACGGATTTACCACCAGCCGTATTACGAGTCCATTATATCCTATGGAACTCGTAATACGGCTGGTGGTATATCCGTCACTTTACCGTCACTTTTGGGACGGATTAACACTCCTCCAAAGTTAGAATAACCCCCTATATGAGTTTCAGGTCCTGGTTATAAGTTAGCCCTAGTGGTAATTACTACGTGCAGGGGTAGATAATGCATGACTTTAACAAATTGTCTGATCACTTGTCAAAAAATGCATGTGTTATTCAGCACATGTGCTACATACTGTATGTGTAATCTACATGTACTATTTAACACTTGCACTATTTCCCACATGAGAAAAATAACGCATGTGGGAAATAACGCCCATTTACCAGTATGAGAGATCATTAAAAACTGTGAAAAATACCACTAAAAAATACCAGACAAAAGCAGGTGGTAAAAATTCATGAAAGCGTAGAGCATAAAAGAAAAGCTCTAAAGTGGTGGAAAAATTTAAAGACCAACACATGCAAACACCCCCAGCACGTGCACAATTTGAGATAAAAATAATGAAAAATCACACAATCCTGCACACAGGGCCAGACCTACATTAACAGCCAGGGGCAGGTGAAGCTCTCACCTGATGCAGCAGCTCACACTTTCATTCTACGTTCTACCTAAAGGGATGCAACACTTTTAGGCCACCATGTTATGCTATGCCGCATCCACGTGTGAATGCTTCCGGCCCATTTTGTGTTTTTTCTTCTTTTGACAGACCTTTTCAAGAGTTCCGAGGTATAAGTGGAGCCATAGTCAACACTTCTAATCAGTTAGCAGTGTAACCTATTTGATCACACATTAAATCTTGGAGTCGTAGATTAACCCCTTCACTGCCAGGCCTTCCCCCTCCTGTGCTGAGCCTTTTTTTTACTATTTGAGGCAGTTCGCGTTTAGGCCCTCATAACGTTTTGTCCACATAAGCTACCCACACCAAATTTGGGTCCTTTTTTCCAACATCCTAGGGATTCTAGAGGCACCCATAGTTTGTGGGTTCCCATGAAGCAGACCAAGAAATTAGCCAAAATACAGCAAAAAATGTGTTTAAAAAAATGGGGAAAAAAGGGCTGCAGAAAAAGGCTTGTGTTTTTCCCCTGAAAATGGCATCAACAAAGGGGTTGTGGTGCTAAAATCACCATCTAGCCAGCTTTCAAGAACAGTCAGACTTCAGTTAGAAAACCACATTTTTCTTCACAATGTTGGCATTTTTATTGGGACATAGCCCATATTTATGTTTTTTTGAGCTTCCAGTTAGTGACAGAAATGGGTGTGATACCAATGCTTGATCCCGGAAAGCTAAACATTTCTGAAAAGTAGACACAATTCTGAATTTAGCAGGGGGGTCACTTGTGTAGATCCTACAAGGTTTTCGTACAGAACATAACAGCTAAAATAAAAAAATATTGGAATTGAGCTGAAAAAACAGCCATTTCTCTCCATGTTTTACTCTGTAACGTTTTCCAGCGATGTCAGATTTTTAAAAGCAGTATACTGTTACCTCTGCTGGATAGGGCTTGTGGGTTCATCAAGAACCCTAGGTACCCAGTGCCAATAAATGAGCTGCACCTTGCAATGGGTTTTCATTCTATACCGGGTATACAGGAATTCATTTGCGGAAATATAAAATGTGAAAAATAGGTAGCAAGGAAACCTTTGTATTTCCAGAATGGGGACAAGATAAGGTGTTGAGAAGAAGTGGTTATTTGCACATCGCTGAATTTCGGGGTCCCCATATTAGCATGTGAATTATAGTGCATTTCTCAAATAGATGTCTTTTTTACACACTGTCTTACATTTGAAGGCAAAAATATAGAGAAAGAAAAGGGGCAATAACACTTGTTCTTCTATTCTGTGTTCCACCAAGTCTCCTGATAAAAATGGTACCTCACTTGCACCGGTAGGCCTATTGCCCATGACAGGAAATGCAACATGGACACATCACATTTTTACATTGAAATCTGATGTGTTTTTTGCAAAATGGCCACAGTGGATTTTGGTCTCTAGCTCAGCTGTCATCTAGGGAAACCTATCAAACCTGTGCATGTTTTAAAACTAGACACCTAGGGGAATGCAGGATGGGGTGGCTTGTGGGGCTCTCACCAGGTTCTGTTTGTAAACCTCAAAATTTTGCAGACAAAAACTTTTCAGTGACAGAAAGTCCCGGAATCCGAGAGGACCCACAAATTTCCTTCCACCCAGTGTTCCCCCAAGTCTCCTGATAAAAATTGTACCTCACTTGTGTGGGTATGCCTAGTGCCCACATCACAAAATGCCCCAAAAAACAACGTGGACACATCACATTTTCCCAAAGAAAACTGAGCTGTTTTTTGCAAAGTGCCTACCTGTGGATTTTTGCCTCTAGCTCAGCCTCTAGGGAAACCTACCAAACCTGTGCATTTTTTTAAATTAGGCACCTAGGGGGATCCAAGATGGGGTTACTTGTGGGGCTCTCACTAGGTTCTGTTACCTAGAATCCTTTGCAAACCTCAAAATGTGGCCAAAAAACACCTTTTCCTCACTTTTCGGTGACAGAAAGTTCTGGAATCTGAAAGGAGCCAAACATTTCCTTCCACTCAGCATTCCCCCAAGTCTCGCAATAAAAATGGTACCTCACTTGAGTGGGTAGGCCTAGTGCCCATGAAAGGAAATGCCCCAAAACACTATGTGGACATCTGTTTTTTGTTCTGGGCTCAGCAGCCAGATAGGGAAACCTACCAAACACAAATATTTCTGAAAACTAGACACCGAGGGAGTCCAGGTAGGTGTGACTTGCATGGATCCCTCAGTGTTTTCTTTTCCAGAATCCTCAGCAAACCTCAAATTTAGCTAAAAAAAAACAGTTTTCCCACATTTCTGTGTGGGATCACAGCACCAGCACAAATTTCCTACCACCCATCGTTCCACTCAGTCTCCCAGTAAAAATGATGCCTCACTTGTGTAGGTGGGCCAAGTGCCTGTGACAGGGAAAAGACAAAAACATGTTGAAAATTAGGGTGAATCAAAGCCGGTACAAAAGGGCAGTTTGAAAAAAGAAGTTTTTAGACTGACAAGTGGGGCATAATTTTTATCGGTAGATGTGACAATGCTGGGTGGTAGGAATGTTTTTAGATTCCGGAAGCTTCTATCACAAAAATGTGGGGAAAATGTGTGATTTCCAGAAAAGTTGGAGGTTTGCAGGGCATTGTAGGTAAGAAAATGGTGCAAGGTGCATGTGAAGCACACCACCCTGGACTCACCCAGATGTTTAGTTTTCAGACGTGTCTAGGTTTCGTAGATTTTTCCACATGGCAGCGACCCACAGTCCTAAAAGTGCAGCCCTCATCATTCCAAGTGGGACAATTTTGAGAGTTAGACAAGTTCTCATGGCCGACATGTAAAACCAAAACCTAAAAAAATCAAATTTCCTCTTGCTTGCCATGGGATAAGATGTTTTAGTGTGCGGGGGGAGAGCTGAGAGACTGTTAGCCCCTTCAGTTGGGGTAGGGGCATAACCATGCCCATACTGGTTGGTAGCCACCACCCCACTATTTTTTTTTTATTCCCTGGCATCTAGTAGGCTTTCTCCCCCCCAGGGAGTGGAATTGGGGTAATTGCCCCATCTGACCACCGGTGGGCAGAACAACACTTTGTCCCCATTTATTTAGGGTGGGGGTATGGCCATTTTCTTTTTTAATGAAATCTTCCCCGGGGTTTCTGCCCCCCTGGGGGGTAGATGAGCCAACCAAAAATAGGCTGATCTGCCCCCAAGGGGTCAGAAATCGCCTAAAATAAATTTGTCCCCCACGGGAGTGACCCTTGCCTAGGGGCTCACTCCCCCTGCATGAAATTACCGCAAAAAAAATCCCTGGTGTCTAGTGGTTTCTGCCCCCCCTTGGGAGTAGATTGGCCTAAGGAAAACAGGGGGGCAGAAATGGCCTAAAAACAATTTGCCCCCCCCCAGGGGAGCAACCTTTGCCTATGGGGCTGCTACCCTTACCAATGTAAACAAAAAATAAAAAAAATCCCTGGTGTCTAGTGGCTTCTGCCCCCCCCCCGGGGGCAGATCCGCCTATTTAATTTAGGCCAATCTGCCCCCGGGGGTGGCAGAAAAGGCCTAATTAAAAAATTGCCCCTTGGGGAGCTACCCTTGCCAAAGGGGTCGCTACCCTTATGCCAATTTCATAAGAAAAAAAAAATCATTGGTGTCTAGTGGCTTCTGCCCCCCCTTGTGGCAGACCAGCCTAATCAATAAAGACCGATCTGCTCCGAGGGGGGGGGGCAGAAAAGGCCTAGTAAAATTATTGCCCCCTGGGGAGCAACCCTTGCCTAAGGGGTCGCTCCCCTTATACAACAAAACAAACGCAAAAAAAAATCACTGGTGTCCAGTGACTTCTGCCCCCCCCCCCGGGGAGGCAGAAATGGCCTTAGAAAAAATGCCCACCAGGGGAGCGACCCTTGTCCAAGGGGTCGCTCCCCTTTCATGCCAATAACAAACAAAAAATCACTGGCATCCAATGGGCATTTCTGCAGCCAGAAATGCTCAGAATTACATCAAAAGGAAGTTAAAGCCTTTCCTTTCTTTCGATGTCTCTGCCTGCCCCCTCCTCTCGAGTGGAAGAGAAATGCTTAGCACTTCCGGATTGTGCAGGAAGCATGCTTCCAGCGCGATGGGAGGTGACCTTTGATGAGGTCAGCATGCGATTGCATGCTGACATCATCAGACGTCACTGGGGGGGGGAACTGGTGGAGTCAGTCGGGGGTGGAAGGGGAAGGGATTCCCCTTCCAGCCCTGCCCTGGATGGATGGGGGAATGGGAGGGGAACTCCACAGAGGGAGCGCTTATGCTCCCTCCGAGCTCCAGTGCCGGGACATAATGGTTACGTCCTCAGCACAGGAGCACTGTGCCGCTGGATAAAACCATTATGTCCGCTGCACAGAACCGGTTAAAGTGCAAAGGTGTATTACAAATTTAAGGCCTATAAGTCTAAAAAAACTGCTATATAAGAACACAATCATCAAAGGTGAATTAAAGAGTCAAATCAGATTAAATTGTACAAGCATAAGACATACAAGAATCTCGGGTGTAGCAATACAAAAGATGAGAAACGGAATCTGATGGTCAGCATACAAGTCTCTGTACACTTGTCTAATCACTTGAAAACAAATGTAATGTAATTATTCCAACTAAGCTATAGGGGAAATCCTAATTTTCTCTCAACAAATATTGGAAATGTAAATAATTTGAAAGTGTCACCATAACAGAAACCCCAGTCGAAGTTCTGATAGAGATTAGTGCATACCATAAACCAGATTAGGAAGAGAGAGGTCTATACCTCTCTTAGTCTCAGGGGAATACACTCTAGTCAAAGGGTAAAAGGGTCTGCCCTTGTCTAACCAATTTAGACTTTGTTGAACCTTTGAGAATCCATGTCATCAACACCAGTAGTTTTCCATCTTCGGTGTGCAGCTGGAATTGTCATTTCCCTTCAGACTTTCATCCCGGCTACCTTCAGTATCTCCCAAATCCTGATGAACACAGGGGAGTCTTTTTCTTCTTCAGTTTTTTAGCACTCCTTGTTCTTGCCAACATATCTTACTGTACCCCACTATCTCAAAAACACAACATGCCTTTCATTAACCATAGACTCGTTCAAAGGCACATGCAAATAAAGAATAATACAACCCAATCAAAACTCCACATTGAAGGTGAAGCATAGAAAAACAACTTTTCAGGCCTTCAGTTGAGCTAACGATTCAATGTGCATTTGAGATACATATTTATACATGCATTTTCCCTCATATAGGTAACCTACTTATGAATAACTGTGATTATACATATGGCCGTTATAATACCATAATAAAGATATATGAATATAAGTACATACACATGTTATATTTAAACTGATCAAAGTCATTATTAAAACACACACTTAAAATAATTGCCTTTCTACTTGTGAGTGCACCTTGATTAATATGATTTCAATGCACCACTTGACATTAGTAACATTAATGCATACAATATATATTGTTGCCCTCACTTTTTGTGTCACTCCTGTAACATATAATTGCAATGCCAAAGTTATGCATTCTCAAGCCCACCTCTGATGACGAATCAGGTCATCACAATTATGCTAATTTCCTCAAATAAGAAAGGCTAAAACCTTGTCATTTTCATCAGTTTCCATCTAGATTATTACAGACACTTCATATCATCATAATATTTATACTATTTCTCCTTCATCACTACAACTGCTCTCATCATCTCATTGATTTTGAACCCCACGATCAGAATTATTGCACATATGGCAATAAACAAGGACTTCAAAACAAAACCTACAACTTCACTTCCTAGGTTACCAAACCATTTGCCCACAGCAGCAAATCCATCTCCAGTAGCCTCCAAGGCACCTGCTCTCAACTCCTTGAAATCCTTATTGAACCCAGAAATGTTTTGAACATACTTCTCCGAAGCCTTACTTTTTATTGGAGATGTAACTACAGTGTTGCTGAACTTTTAGTATCCAGCAGACTTCATTCTATTGTGCAAGCAAAAGTCTAATGCAAGTATGTTCTGCAAAACCATAGATCTTATTGCTACCATCTCTGTATACACAAGCAATAAGGAATTTGCTTAACTAGTTGCCAATGTATCCACTACTGTAGACAGCTTCCGATCTTTAAATCGTTTTAGATCACTTCCATATTAAAATGAATCCTGTGATCCGATTCCAGAGAAGTTGGGAAGTCAAACCTGGGTATAAGCTCTCTCAACAATAGTTTCTGGTTGGGTAAGCTTCAACCAAGCACGAAAAAATGCACACAGCCACCAGGAAATATTTCAGCCCGTTACACACATGTATCTTGATAAAGTCCAACTGCATCCTGTTAAAAGGCCATCTTTATCTTCTCATGTGACTGAATGTTACTGCAGTTCTCTTTCGAACATTGTTCTGCTGTAAGAAAATACATCCATGACACAGCACTTCAGCCATCAACCTGTACTTGGGATTAAACCATGTTTACCCAAACAACCACACCTTAGCATCTTTACGTACATAAGCTGGACCATGAAAATGTCTAGCCATTATAGGTAACAAACTATATGGCAACACTGTTCTTCCATCTATTGAAACCCATATGTCACAATCTCTTTTGACACAGACTTCTATGACCCAACTCTGCTGTTCTTCCTCTGACACTTCTTCCTGAAGCCTCCTTACCTCTCTCATGTGTCTGCAGTTTTTACCAGAAGGTTGTAGTTGGTCTCATCCATTCCCTCATTTGTATACTCCCCATTAAAATTACAGACCTTGTGAGTACAGTACTTTGCTCCCCCATCAGCATAATTATTACACAATGTTACATGATTATTTCCACTATTTTGTGAAGGGCACTTGACCACTAGAACCTGTTCAGGCAATTGTAATGCTTCAAGAAGGTTCATTACTTGCTTGTTATTCCAATTGGGTGATGTGGAAGATGCCATGAACCCTCTTTAGGACAACTGTCCAAAGTCAAGAACAACACCAAAGTCGTACTATTGGTAAAAATTGTCACCTTCAGCTGGTTTGAAACAGAGCATGCTGTAGTAAGAGCAATCAATTCAACCACTTGTGAAGAAAATATTCTATGAAGCCAAGAATCTTCAACAACTCCTGAAATTGTGCAGACTGCATAGGCAGCTCCAAGACTGCCTCCATTGTCCCTTAAACACAAACCATCAACATATAGCACAAAATCAGATTCAGGTAGTGGCTCATTTTGTATATGGTGTCTCACTTTGGTGCATAGTTCAGTGGCATCAAGACAATCATGAGCCACTTCACTTTCATCATTTTCATGATCAGGTATAGGTAGCAAGGTAGCAGGAGTTAGAAGAATACCACAGTGCTTGACAGTCACATTTTCTGCCACAAGTGTTACTTGTACATACTTGGTAAGCGACTACTTGTCAATTGCTGGGTTCTAATTATTATCAACAATAACTCCACAGAATGGGGACCATACAGAGTTAAGGGGTGACTCATGACTATGTTTTCACATCTCTTAATGCTGACACTAATGTTCACTACAGCTTTAGGGCAACCCAGCAGCACGGAAGCTTTGGGGTCAAGACTGGCAGAAACGTAGGCCACAGGCCTTCTGGTGTTTCCATATGACTGTGCAAGCACTGAGAGAGTGGAGCCCTCCCTCTCACTGCAGAAATGTGCGAATGACCTATTGCAAGCAGGCTGGGGCACGACAGAGCTGGGGCAGTTTCTCCTTCAGGGCTAAGGGGCTGCACCCTTCTGAAATTCCATCACATCTACATTAAAAAATATTAAATAGATTGATTTGTCTGGAGATACGATCATATCTCCAAACAAATCAGCCTCGCTTTGAAGGAGGAGACGATAGCCAGGCAATAAATCAACTTTTCTGCACTGTGACTCACAACCCAGGGCTTAGCTTTCTAAAGCCTTTTGTTTCCATTGTGATCTATGTTGGTATCCACTATAGCCAGTGACGTTTTTAGCGTCATGGTTTCAGGTGTTTGTGTCTTCATCCTTGCATGAGGCCAGCCATCTGTCATTCAAAGGCATAGATCTGACCCTTTCCCATTCGGCACACAGTAGGAGTGAATGCAAGCACGTGTAACTTGGTGCCCTGTCTTCGGTAATGGTAAGTGTTAGAATGCTAATCTTGAGTTATTTATATTGAGCTGAGACCCTTTGTCACCTTAACCTCCAGGAATGTGACACTGAAGGCCCTGGCTGCAGATCGCTAGCCCCTTCAAAAGTGGAACTGATATATTTGTTCCCCCGCTAAATTGTTCCAAAAGATGAGCAGGGTTCTGATTTCCCTTGTGAAGTTTATCCAGATATGTGAGTCAAGCGCAAAGTGAGAAATACGTGCTTACAGGAAAGGCAGTTATCTGCTGTATGGCATTAAAACGGGCCTTTCTTCATGCCTTAACATTAATGCCAAACACATGGATTGATTTGTGAACAATGAATGTTAAAAATGCTAAGGTAATGTGTGTCAGTGATTTTGTTTCTCTCTTTTTTCACATTTTACTTAATGTTGCATTCCCCAAGAAAGTTAACTGTTTCATCTTGCTGTGTTTCTCTATTTGTTTTTCGTGCATCTCTATTACTCTTCTATAGTGCGTACATTGTCTTATGCCAGGTGTTAATGAAGGGCTTTGATTCAGCGCATTGAGGTCGAAGCCGGCAAAGCACAGTGCCTGTCAATGGGTTGGTGCCCCTGCAGAGCACACAGAACAATGGACATGAATTCCAGTTACAATTGAAATTCAGTGTTAATGTGTGCGAAGATTGTGCAAAGAGGTCAAAATATTTAGAAGGTGAAAGCAAAAGGAAATAAACTGCTTAAATGTGTATGAGTGCGGTGTATGTTTGAGATGGTAAAATGAGGGACATGCAAGGAAGTGCACTCAGGCGAGAGTGAAAAGATGGTGCTGAAGTGGAAAGAGAGGAGGTTGAAAACATGCAGATGTATGAGATGTGCAGAAAAAAGGGTATACATATCTAACATAGAGCACACATAACTGAAGGTCATAATCCTTTCACAGGCCTCAATAATATTTAATTTATAGTCTCACAGTTTCAGAATTGAAACATTTCCAGTGTTAATTATTTATAACAAATCATTGTGGTTACTCATTTATCTCAAACAGATAACCATTGACAAAGCCAATAGGACTAACAATTTTTAGGTGTACGTCAGTTGTTGTGTTATATTTCTGGATGCAATAACATCTCAGAGAGAAACCAAAATACAGGTCGGGTGGCACATTAAAGGAAATAACAGAAATTCATTTTACATGTCCCTTTTAGAGAGCCCCCACTTTTTTCATCCCACTTAAAGACTAGGCCTGGGCACAGTTTGCATAGCCATGCTACACAGAACTCCTCGAAGTTGCAAAAAACAGTCGAGCTACGCGGAGTTCCACTAGTGGGCGGAGTTTCTTGCCGTGTCCATTTGTGTTACGTTTAACGTTGCTGGCAATGCAAAGTACGTCCTAGCGTTGGAATTCTGACGCAAACGGCACCACGTTTGCAGTCATCTTGCTTTTTTTAGCTTGCTATGGTGCTTGGGCCTACTTTTATATCCCTCTATATATCTCCCATCCCACACATTCAAAATCTATTTTCCCCTATTTTCTGTTTATTATATTACCTTTTCTCTTTGTGTTTTTATATTTTAACTTTTTTTTTTGTTTTTTGCAACTTTTTTAATTTTTCATTTTTTTGCTTTACTTTCATTTTTTCCCCTTCCTTCTTCCTTACCTCTTAACCCCCAAGTCCCCAGTGCCATGGCAAAGCAGGGGAGTGGCAGCACCAAGCCCTCAAAGACTACTGTGAGCCGCCTTTCTTGTGGGCAGTGGGGATGTGAAGGGGTGCAACGTGCCATTTTTTCTGAGGTGGAGGTGGCTGCCTCCACCTTGGCAGTAGTAGGTAGGCCTATGTCTGGGTACGGCCTTTGGGAACGGCAGCAATGCTGGGAGAGGGTGCGCCAGGCTGTGTGCCACAGCTCTGGGGTCTGGCGCACCCAGCAACAGCTTACACACCGGTGGGCCAATATCCTGGACCGTGAAACGGACCTGCTCGACCTGCTGGGTGCAGAGATGCGGGACTCGGTGAGTAATATGAATTATTAGTTGTTTTCTATGCTAATAGTTTCTTCCCAAATAGCAAGCATGCTGCTCACATGCAGGTAAATTAACTATATGTTACAAATATAATATTATGTGATCGTCATCTAGACAGCTAGTCAGCGCTACCTAGTTGTACTTGTTTTTGCCACTAGCATGTTCTCTCACTTCTCTGTGCCTTTATTTTTTGTAGTTTGTACAGTGCCAACTGCCAAGCAATTTCCCAGTGATGTGTAGTAGTTTTGCATGCATGCATCCAATCTATGCATTGAGAGTTTGAGAATGAGATGAGAACTGTAGAAATCATTCATTGAAATGTATTTAGTAATTTCAAAATGTAGTTTATGAAATTTGGAATAGGATTAGGAAATTTGGAATAGGATGGTCTGTGATACAAGTATTATTATTATACAGGTACTATGTTTTTTAATTCCTTCATCTAACATTCAGGGACAGGAAGAGGGCTGAGGTGACAGGTGAGCTAGCTGAAGGTGGCCCCAACACAAGTGCCGGGGCAGATGGCTCTGCTGGCCCCAGTAAGTCCTCGTGATGTTGTTAATATTAATATTTATTTCCATACCTTTTACCACTCAAAATTAAGAATTATTTTCTACCTTTTTACTGTGCCTGTCTCCTAATTTTCTTCCTACTCCACTTCAATTTATTTGTTTCGTAAATTCTTATCCCTGCACTATCCTATTTAGTTATTTTCTATATTTCTAGTTTCTTTACTTCAAACTGTCTGGCTGTGGTAGTCTGTCTGTAGCTTCCTTTCATCTGTTTTGTCAGTGAGCTTTCACACTCTCCTTATGTGTCTTATCTTGTGGAGTGGTGGTAAGGCTCAGAGAACCCATGTACTGAAGAGTTATGCCCATGGAAGGAATTCTACACATATTTAGTGAGAAGGCTTTCTTTTTCTTGCTCCAGCTCAATCATTAAAAAAAGGAAAAAAGGTGTTTTTGAACATGGTCATGTAATTGTTTGTACCCTCGAATGTTGTGTATCAGTATACTAGCAATTGATGACTGCGCACCATGGTTGGAAGTATGAGGAGGATGGCCCCATTCCATTAGCCAAGAAGACCACATGTCCTTCATTGACCAATTCTTGTACCTTTTTATTTCTCATGAAAAAATCAGATTCATCAATAGCTAGTTCTGCCCCTCCATTTCCCAAAGTTTTTTTTTTAATCACCTACAAGGCTTTTAAAACATTTCCAGCCAACAAAATGCCCACCTGATATTTTGATAGAAGATAAGTCTGTAACCCAAATAATTAATGTATTGTGGTTGTATTTTGCTATCACAAAAAAAATAATAGGGGGAGGCGTATCTGGTGTCTAAATTGTGTAATGTTTTTTTCTAGTTGCATCGACCACCGGTGCCGGGGCCAGCAGAGCCAGCGCAGATGCAGCTTTGGGAGCAGATCACGGGGGAGCCCCGGTGGTGTCAGTGGCGGGCAGTGGTAAGTACTATTGCTTGCTTATTGACAATATGTAACATAATCACAACAAAGGTGTACAAGTGTAGTTGACTCACTCGTCAGCACCCTTGTTTAGCAGATGCAGCGGGAGTTAAGTATTGATGGCCTATTCTTCCTGCAACTAAGCAGAAAAAAGGTTCATCAAATCAACTTGAACTATGATGCATTTTGGAAAATTGAAAGAAGGATGGAAGGATAAGGATGAGTGAAATATAATATGTCTGAAAGAATGTGTGGATGAAAGGGTGCAAAATAATCATATAGGTGGGTGATGAGGAGGATGATAGGATGCATGGGCAGGTGGCGGATAGATGAAAGGTTATACGGGTGAAAGGTTGCCAGCCCAGGTGGGTGAAAGGGTATGAATGAAAGGATTCCATGCATGAATGGGTGGATTAGATTTCTTGGATGGGTGAATGGGTGAAAGGATGCATGGGTAGGGAAATGGATGTTAGTGAAAGGTTAGTAGAGAGCCATATTTGTAGTTTGGATAGTTTTAAATGGTGAAGGACTGAATGAGAGAATGCAAAGAATAAATGGTGGTATCAAAGCCAAGGGTGAAGACTAAGAGTACTAGAAGAACAAATTTGCAATGATGAATAGAAAAATGCTTGGAATGAAGAAACAAGGGACCTCTTCTGTATAGGGGTGTTCTTCCCACCTACTCTGCTTGCTTGGAATGGCTTTTGGCAAAGGTTTGATTAAAATGGTTGGATGGGATTTCAGAATATTCCCTTGACTTACAGTATGTTTCAAACAAAGCAGGTAATATGTATCCCAGCATCCATTTACAATCACCTCCCTCCCTTGCTATGGTCTTTCACCAGTGCCATCCATGATGACTTAACAGCTGCTTGGTTCAATTCAGCAGAATCTGCATTGCAATGTTGGCTGTGAAATGTGCATCTGTCTGCTTAAGTTAATTTAATGTGACAAACACTTTTCCATGCATAGCAAAGCAAAAACATGTTGTGTTTTCCCTTTCTTCTCAGTGCCCACTGAGTCAGTCGCTTCCATGTACTTCACTCCTTAATCTTAAATTCTGTCCCAGACTTCTGAATAATTTGAAAAATCCAATCTTTGATTGTGCCACATTTTTCCAGCTAAGTGATATAAATATAATTCATTATGGCTTCCACAATGGATTTACTTCCATTCTAATTTTTCCCTTTCAACATTTGCACACCACAGTGAGTTACACAACTAGCTAAACCTTAGGCACATGATAATGATGATGAAGAATTGATTGATCAGTAAAGTGTGTACTCTACCTACCCATCCTAATCCCATCTATCTCCTTCTGCAGTTGAGTAAGTTAAGAAGATTAAGAAAATTCCTTTCCTTACTGCAAAGCAAATGCATTTTTTGGAAACAAAGTAGTTATTGCAAAGTTTGGTGGCGGAGCGGCATAAGGACAGTGGATAATGTGGTACACAAGTAAGTGCCTTGATTTTCCTGAATGGGACAGTCTGTGATGATGCAAATGCACCATATATATATATATATATATATATATATATATATATATCCCATTCCTTGATCCATTCCCTGTATGGCAGTGCATCTCTTTTCCCACCTCCTACTTATGGCAGCCAGGATGTTTGCATGATTGATTTTATTATACTGCATGGCATGTTCCACTCTTAATATTCATTGGCCTTGTAGTCCGGGTACGAAGAAGAACAGGGCCATTGGAATAAGATAGTTTTCTAGAACAGCTGCCCAAGCTGCAGACAGTAACGAGTATGACTAATCGGGCACCAGATGAGCTAGCAATGCCACCATTAATTTAGCAAAACGGGAGAGAAAATAATACTTTTACTCCATAGTGCATAATGGCTGTGACTCTTAACACTTTAAAATTGAATGGTCTGAGCTGACCACCAAATAAACTGCTACTGTGCCACTACACTACATGATTTTAAACAAGTGTTTTTCTCAGAGCATTGTTTACAATTTCTCTTTTTTCTTTCTTGATATAGCTATTCCTGCTGGTCCACCATCACAGCAGAAAATAGCACCCCGGCTTGACAGCAGAAGCTGGAGGCCATACGAGCTGAATACCAGTGGCTGGTGATCCTCGAAGAAGAGGAGGAGGAGGAGAAGGAGACAGCAACAATTAATGGCAGTACTCAGAGTCCCAGCCAGGCCTCAGCACCTCCAGCCTAACAACACCAGTACCGTAGTTCCAGGCAGCTGCCAAACGCTATATCATCCCGGCTGACCCCCCCACCCTTGGACACCGTCTTCCAACGACACGTCCTTTGGAGGCTGGTGCTGTTAGAGGCCTGTCAGGCACACATGTAGGGGCTCCTCAGATGAATCTTGGTCCACCTTTAGTGCCCTCTTCTGCCCCAATTTTCTAACCTTTTATTGTGGTGGATGGAACTTGTTGAGGGTGGAGGGGGTGTAAATAGGTTTTTACAGGACTTTTCTACTTTGTTTTATGTTACACTTATATCATGGACATTTGGACAGTTTCTTTTGGGACTTTGGTTGGGGAAAGGGACATTTGTTTGGGGATACGGTTGGGCCAGTTGTGGGTGTAAGAGGTGGGTATTTATTATTTTTGTTAGGGACAGAGGAAAATACATATTTATTTACAGTTGTTTATGCATACAACATTTTTGGGGTGATTTACTTCGCACTGCTGCCTTTACGTACCATGTTTTTCAAATCTTCTGATAGTGTAATCCTTTTAGAGCAGCATGTTTTACAATCCGCAAATAGTGTATAACAATAATTGATGCTGTTAGGTAACCCTGTACTAATAGTCTCCTAGTGTCTACAGTGCATTCTGCAAAATTTGACCGTAAGAGTGGGGTGGAGATATTTGCCATTTCCAATTATATTGCCTAAACTAAAAGGAAAACAATGCTCCACAATTCTCTTACCTGAATGGATGAAGTGAGGGCTGCATGGTTTCTGAAGATACCATCTTAGGGTGGTATTAGCATGGTAGTGCACTAACAGTGAAGGCATCAGAAGTGAGGTCCCACTCCACCTAGGTGAACTCAAATGAAGATCCTGCACACTGAGTTGATGTTGCTTCTACCGCATCCGCCTCACCAAGTGCGTGATTAATCAATGGTGCAAATTATTAATTAACACCTCAATATATCACACCTCCCGGGGAAGAAGGTTGGGGATTTGATGAATGGATGGGAAAGGGATTTGGGTAAACGTGTGGCAAAAAGACATACACTACACAAACACAGTATTCATCTGGGAAATGATCAGTAGCCTGTTGTGGGAGGAATAGAAAAAATGAATATGTATAACACAGATAACTTTAAATTCCGCCAGCCCCAGTGAGAGCCAGGTTGTTATAAAATATATCTAAAAATGTTTAGTCACCTACGTTTTTAAAATAGTACATATAATTAATCTTAGGGTGAAGCTAACACATACAGTTCGGAAAGAAAAATGATACTAGTCTGTATTGCCAAATTGGGTGGTGCATCTGCAATCTTTTTGGATTAGCTTTTCAATCTTTTTGGTTAAAGAAGACTCAGAGGTGACAGAGCAAGAGCAAGACCTTTGAAATCATTAATTTTATGAGTGATATGCGATCAATTAAGTGAGAGCAATTACAACAACCAACAATCACAGACAAGTGGCAGCATGTACTGGTATGATCAAACTTGCAACTGCCATGATCATTATAACATTTAGCCTAGAGCATGTGCATAAAGTGACATTATCATCCATCACGTCTGTCTCCTCCAGTTTCCTACAACAGGTCCCCCATCCAACCACATAGTTTCAAGTTTGAGTCCGCCTGAAGACACAGGCAGCAGCATTGCATTTCCCAAATCAAGCAATCAACACACCTCTCACCATCAGTCCACAGATTGAAGTAAACCCCTTAGGCTCATCATGACATCATCCATATTGTTTTCCATGAAGATGATAAGTTCCTTCTTCTGGCAGTTGTTTAAGTTGTCAGTTCATGCTCTGATTCCTCCGATCATCCTCCAGACTCTGATTAAAGATTATTATGTCCAACTCCATACCAACTGTTCCCGAGTCACAGTCTCAATTGAGGTTGTTGAGTGGTCTGTTGCGCATAGCTGTGTTTAACAACAAGAAAAACATTGAGGATTTTTTTTCTGGGCTAGAATTTTGTTTGTTAGCTAAATGGACTGGTTGGGTCTTCTTGATGAATGTGACCCAGAAAACAAAGCAGTGTGAAAATGCCAGCAAACAAATTTCACTAAGTGTCAAATGGGAAGAGAAAAAAAATCACCTTCAGGAAAACAATGATCACCCATTATTATTATGCCACCAACAATGTACATCAATCATGACACAAACACAAGCAATTGTAAAAATATAGTTAAACAATAAACACCCACTAGACAAAAGTCACAAGAACCATCTCAACATTGAAACAAGTATACCTCATATCAATCGTTGAGGCATTTAGCATTACTTACCTGTTCCAATAAAGCAAAGTGGCACACTGCTGATCATCTGCAATTCAGGAAACTAAACACACATTGGCCAGTAAGTTGTAAATCAGATATTTGGAGCAGTCCTGCTAGGGGAAAAAAGGAAGGATAGGCACGAAATGGAGGCTGGCATTGTCTTTCAATTATACTTGAAGTGATTTGGGGGGTTTAGGGGCTTCTTCAATGCACACTTGTTCAACTCCAATCCGGCCATACATGTGCCTAAAACAGTTACGGTTCATTAGCTATTTAGATTGAAACAAACAATATAAAATAATAAGGTTCCCCCAGATAGCTATTCAAAGCAGTTCATCAATAGTAGAAAGTAGAAAGTTTTATGGTGCCCTAGGTCTAATCAGGGAAGTAGAGTTTGTCCTCAAACTCAGGTGGTTCACCCAGAGGTTGGTCAGCTAACACATTAGCATGACCTGAGTCTGACCAATCACCCTCATCCCCTTCCTGTTGTACTACAGGTATGCTGAAATTTCGTGGGATAAAGTGCTGATTCATTTTGATCATGGTCAATCTCTCAACATTTTGGGGTGAGACACTGGTCCTTCTCACTGTGACAACTGCAGCAGGTGCACTGAACACACGCTCAGCAGACACAGTAGCTACACGGCAAGCCAGATACTTTATTGCAGGCCTGCTGAGCACTGGCCATTGGCGCCTCTTCCCACACCAATACACCAATGGGTTTTGATCCAGATAGACCTCTGTTGAGTCATCCAGGTAGGACTGGACCATCGTCTCAATAGTCATTGGTGCTCCACCTTGTTCAAGCTCATCATGATGTTGCACTGGAACAGCAGCTCTGGAGAAATAGGTTCAGCTGGGAACATTCCATTTCAGGGAGATAGTTGCCACAAATTCTAGAAAACCCACTCCTTCCACAAAAGAAAAAGGGAGGAGGTCAAATGCTAACATTTTAGCCAGCTTCCCATTGTACAAATGTGCTGTTGGGTGGTTCCATTCATACTGCCCCTCCTGCCTAAACATGGCAGTAATAGTAGCTTTAATTGTTTTCTTTGCTGGTGCCACTGATGCAGGTGACTTAGAAGGTGGTCTTAGGCTCAATGTGTGTCTCAGGGGGACAGCCACTGTATGTTCTTACCTTGATGTTTTGACCTAACGCTGAATATTCCTGTGCCATTGCGATGTTGCTGATGTAAGCGGCGCTGTAGATACTTCTGCACTGCTGGGAACAGGGTTGATTTGTCTAATGAAAATGTCACCCTCTTCTTCACCTTCACCTTCACCTTCCACCATCATCTGATCGGATTCCCTGCTTTCAACACCTTTACTAACACCACTTGCAGGCTTTTGACCGCTAAGATGCGCCTCCCAGTGGATTGTGTGGTGTTTTCTCAAATGGGTTGTTTGGCCTCAAGTTCCATAGTTTGTACCAAGCTTACCCCCAAATAACACTTGCTCGCCAAATGGAGCATATGGCAATGTTTGACTCCTTTTCACTAACTGTAAAGAAGCCCCAAACTGGGGACGTCAACTTTCTAACACTAGGGCCACTGCCAATGTCTGAAGACGTGGCAGTAGGTGGATGTTGTTCTGATGACATTTGTCTCTCTGTAGTGCCTTGTACCGAGAGCCTTGTAAATATGGAAGATGGGGGAAGTGCTGGTATCTGAACCACATCCTTCGGAGCAGGTTGAGAAGATGGGGTAATGTTTGACTCCACTGGGGCTGGGCTAACATCCATGATGACTGGCTCATCGTAAGACTTGTCAGCATCCTCTTCTTCATACATAACTCTAAGGTTTTCAGGAACCTTCCTTTTCACTCCTTTCCTCTCCTGGCATGTCTCAAACTGAGGTGGCATCCAAGTGGAGTCTTGATCATCAGAAAGGGGACTTGAAGAAAAAGATGGTGGAGATGTGGAAGACTGTTGATCTTGTAAAAGAGTGGCTCCTTTGGCTTCCTCAGCATGAAGCTCAACATCCTGATGTGCTCCTACTTTGGGAGGAACTGCTATTGCTGGCTGCGACTATTGTTGTCCACTAGCCTTAGTTTCCAGCAACAGTTGTGTTCTACTTTGAGAAAGAGATAAGTCCAATTCTATGTCACTGCTTGTTGGTGTTCCTGTGATCAGAGAGGCTGCCCCTGTGACACACATGGGCTTGGGCCTAGTTTGGAATGGGGCCACTGATGCAGGAGTGCTGCTCCTAGCTTGCTCCTCAGAGGCTGGTGCAGCAGGCACACATTTGTGTCCAAAAAATGTCTGGGGCGACATACCAGTGGTGGGAAGTTCCTTCTTATCATTGGCCGCTTACTTGGTAGCAGCTTTCTTTGGGGCCATCTTGAAGCCGTCAGTTAGAAGTAGCACTTAGCTTCACAAGCTGAAGAGATGTCTGTGTGGTCGTGAGTGTGGGCATGCGTCAAGATGTACACAGACCTTCTGTCTGGCAGTACTGTAGGTGATGTCTCTTTCTCTTCATGCACCTAAAAGCAAACATGCAAGAAGGGTCAGTGAAACATAGCATTGTTGCTGTTGCATTAGTGGTAGAAAAAATATAATTTAATGGTTACTAAACTAAACTTATAAATAATTATGAAATACAGTGTATCCATTCGTAAAACCACACCCACATTAACTCTCTTTGTCATGTACACTCATGAATGATAAGAAAGAGCAACAACTACAACATACAGAATGTAACTGTTAGCTTTAACTGTATGAAGTTGGCATGTCACACTCAGGGAGGTACCAGTGACAAATGGAGTATTAATCCACAAATAATGTAATATGGTACAACTGTAAACCTATGGCAGACATGGGCCTAATGGGGAAAATGGAAAAAAATACATTTAAAGAAAACTAGATTTTAATTGCTGACATAATAGGGGAAGAGGACTACCATGAAATGGAATTTGGGAGGCAAGAAGTGGTGGAGGTGAAAAATGTAAAACAAGTATATAATAAAATATAAAAAACTGTTCATACAGTATATTTAGTAATAAGCATTTACCTATTAGGCCTGAATAGTAACACACTAAATGGTCGCCAGCCACATGACCAAACAACAACCAGCAAGGAGGTATGGCCATCACAACAAAGAACACATGCGGGCCTAAAGCACACTGGCTGGCTGCACAAAATGGTTGCCAGCCACATGGTCAAACAACAACCAGCAAGGAGGCATGGCCACCACAACAAAGAAGAACACATGCAGGCCTAAAAGCACACTGGCTGGCTACACAAAATGGCCACAGGCCATATGGTCAAACAACAACCAGCAAGGAGGCATAGCCATCACAACAAAGAAAAAGAACACATGTGGGCCTAAAAGTACACTGGCTGCCTACACAAAATGGCCACCAGTCACATGGTCAAGCAACAACCAGCAAGGAGGCATGACCCCCACAACAACAAAGAATATATGCAGGCCTAAAAGCACACTGGCTGCCTAGACAAAATGGCCACCATTCACATGGTCAAACAACAACCAGCAAGGAGGCATGGCCACCACAACAAAGAAGAACACATACAGGACTACTGGCTGCCTACACAAAATGGCCACCAGCCAAATGGTCAAACATCAAGCAGAACGAATAGAAAACAAAAAACACATATAGGTATAGGACTATAATTGACTATACAAAAAGAGCCCCTGGCCACAAGGCCTGGAGAACAAAGACAAATGGTGGCCTATGACAAACACTCTCACACACTGGCCAGACAAAGAAGGTTTGTTACATGAGAAATAAAAAGCATTAAGTCAGTAATTCCAAAAACCAAAGTTAAAGAGGCTAAACATTTTACAACAACACAAATGTAAAATACAACATTTTGTCATCTTTTAACCAATGCCACACATTGTGTTTCAGTTCAACAGACACCACAAACAGTTGTTTCATCAGTGCACCCATGACAAGTACTGGGTTGACAGCTGGATGGCCTATTCGATTAGCAGACTAGGGGCCAGATGTATCAAAGGATTTTACCCATTCTGTGCCTATGGGAATAAGCTTTCGTACATATGGCCCTAGGCCACTTACCTTTAATATGGTGAGTTGTGCAAAACAAAACATGGGGATAATGTAGTGAACTGTTAAAAATATTTTCTTTATAGAAGTAAATCATAAGTAAAACTATAAGTAGGCCCCAAATGCAGGCCAGCCACCACAATAAGTTCTAAAAATTGAATAAAAGTACAGATAAATCCTTGTGCCTGCCCTCTATCAAACAAACAAGTTGTGCAACACCTTATACAAGTATTTGTTTACACTTACAACAAAGTCCTCAAATCCAATGATACATCCAGGAGACAAAGAAAGTGATCCTTCCAGCTTGGAATCCAAGTGAAAAGTGATCAGAAAATGGACAAAGTATAAGAGAAGTCTGTTGGACAGGCACAGGAAGCTGGAGTATTTAGTGCACTTCCTGTTGTTGAAAAAAAAATGTAAAAAATACTACTCGCACAACAATATCAATGCGAACAGTTCAATAGAAAAGATTTTTCACTCAAAGTTGTAGATTTGAGCTGCTTCAGCTTCGCTAGGTTGTAGCAGCAGTCGATCGTGCCCACTCACGCTCTCCTACATCACAAAAGACATGCCAGAAGTTGCTTCCGTAGCACTAACTCTCGCAAGCGGGTAAACAATCTGGTTTGTGCTCGCGATAGCCTGGAAGTCTCTCATCTCACATCCTGCGTGTGCAAAATCACAGTAAGCTTGCGACAATGGGTGGAAAAACTGAGAAAACCTCTGCTATGCTGCGGAGATCGGATTCTATTTGTAACTCCCCATGCTCCGTGGAATGCGGAGTTGCTGAATTCCACAAACTCCTCCAGCGGAGCTGAGTTTTTAGCCCAGGCCCATTAAAGACCTGTCTGCACATATTTCTGTATGACTGATTGCAGCTAGCAGCTGTGGGAGCTTCCCGAAGCCTAGTTAGAACATTTATCCCCAAAGTTGATGCCACATGCAATGCAAGACACTGGGCAAGCACACTCTTTAAAGGACCTGAAGTAGTCACGCTGTATAGTTTGCAGATTAAAATAACTGTATAACTTATTATTGCAATAAGGTATGGAGCAATTTTTTATGTGATTAATATTTCAAGGCTATACATTCGCACTGCTTTATAAACACTGCTTTCTCACTAAATTCATTTGCTTTCAAATGTACCATTTGTCCATCTTTTTTCAATTTCTTCTTGGGAGGAGGACCCACCCTGGACCACACGTTTGTCCATTAGGCTTGCATGCTTCACTCACTACGTAAAAGTCATACCTAACTTTTACACCCCACCACTTTCAAATGTCACTAGCCACCACTGCGACAGAGAATTTCTCTCACCTCTAGAAGGAGATCAAGCAATCTTTATCCCAGGGTACTGGGTCAGACACATCCTTGTGTGCCAGTGTTGTGGGTACACTAGCACATCCAAGAGCTTGATTACAGTTAGGTGATGTTGCTTGCAACATTCAGACATATTTGGGTATATTCATTACATCTTTGAACATCAAGTTTGCAATAACCAATGCTTGTTAAATGTCTCATTTCTTATAACAAATGCTTATTGATTATACACATTGAATTCCACCTGCCAAACTTGTGCCAACTGTAACTGCCAAAGCATGTGCTCTTCACAAAGTGATCTGTATTGAACATGTGCCACAATCAGGAGGATAATTGCTCATTTCCTTAACAAGCCACCAACTGCCTTTCTATCTGCTCCAACTGTAGCTGCCAAAACATGTGCTCTTCACAATGTGATCTGTATTGAACATGTACCACAATCAGGAGGATAATTGCTCATTACCTTAAAAAGCAATCAACTGCCAAAAAGCACATGTGCACATTTCCTTATTTATGGGTGCTTGTGAGTCTGAGGCCTTGCATGGCTTCAGATCTATTGCTCTGCTCACCTGTTTCCAGTCAAGTCAAGTTCTTTATCTTCCAGCCTGCTTCCAGTGGAGTTCCAGTGGAAGTCAAGTTCCTTGTCCACCACCCTGCCTCCAGTCGAGTTCCAGTGTTCCTCTTTCTCCAACCAGCTTCCAGTCACGTTCCAGCATTACTCGTACTCCAGACAGCCTCCAGTCGAGTTCCAGCGATCCTTGCCTTCCTGTTAGCTTCTTGCCGAGGTCCGGGTCTCCTTTTCTGTCTCCTGCCTATGATCCTGTGTTTCCTGTAAAAGAGAGAAAATAAGAAAGGTGAAGAAAATCAGTTTGAGTTCTTCTGAAATTTTCAAGCAAGTAACTTCATTTCAAGGTAAAGAAAGGTTAATCGCTTAAATGAAACAAAATGTAGCTCTGTCTTTTAAATAATTTCACATAGTCCTCACCAGGATTGGGGAATTGTCATTGCCTCATCAGAATGCCTGGAATTCAGGTGAGTGGCTCGCACAGTGCAGTCAGCCTCTGTAAAGGCTTGGCCACTAGGGTAGCGTTGGGTATACACTGACCACAGTAGCCCACCATTCCCCAAAATATCCTGACTTCTCTCTGGTGGATTCCTGAAAACATCTTGACTTCTCACTGGTGGATTCCTTTTCACAATTGTCTAAATTCTCTTTTGCAACACTTTCCTTCTTCTATTTTTAATGTGATGTCTAAGATACCGAATCTCTTTCTGACAGTATTGCAGCTTTCCTGTGGCTACTTTATATCTGTTTTCAGACATGTGGTTCAACAACGCAATATAATCTTGCTTGCAGGCTTATTAAGTGTTCGACCCAAACAAACAGTTGTCAATGTAATGGTTTAGGACTGAATTACAAGGCATGACCAGGCACTCTAAATTCTTCTTAAGAATCTGGTTGAAAATGGAGAAGCTCTGTACCATGTCAAGACATGATTTCCAAACCGAAATGCGAAGAGAAATTAACTATCCTCGTGCAACGGTATTGGAAAGAAAGCCTGGCACAAATCAATGACTATGAACCACTAAGCCTCACATGTATAATAGCTGGATTCGGAGTCAGGGGACAACAAGGAACAATAATGTTGTTCACCTTTCGCAGGTCCTGCACAATACTGTTCTTCCCATTTGGCTTCTGTAAGCCCATGTTGGGTGAATTGCAAGGACTTCCAACAAATACTTTCAGAATTCCCTGTTGAATCATGGACTCAATTACGGGAGTTATCCCAGATGAGAAGCAACATTAGTCATACTGTGATAACACATGACCATTATGGTACACGGCAGACAATTCAACCCTTCACCATTACAGTGCATTGTGATTGATGTAGCCCAAACTTTATACATGTCAATAGTGTCATTGAGAGTTGTTAGCCCCTTAGACAAAAATGGATCAGTGTGAGTATGTGTAACAAATTACATTGGTCACCCTTCACAACAATGATGATTCTCAGCCAAGTCAACTTTTTAACAACCACAACCACAACCACTTCCATTAGGGCTCTCAAGACAGTTTACTTTGATACCTGAAATCTCAAGACCTTCTCTTGTGTCTTCCATTCCAGAAATGTCGAGGATAGTCATAATTGATTCTTCCATTGCCTGAGGTAGAGCTGAGGTGGAGAACTACCAGCAATTGCCATGCTTTAATACTTGTGGTTGCAATTCCCTCCTAGAATTTTAAGGTTGAGAACCTATGTTTAATGTTCTCAACATCATATGCATATGTTGTTTCAGTATTGTTTTGGGTCATTATCTCTTTCAGTAAGCATGTTTTACTTTGTTTTTTGGTGGCATCTTCAGCATGAGGCAGCACATTAGACGGTTCATGGTATCTTACCAACTGTTTGTTCAAGATCTCCCCTCAGCATCTGTAAACGTTTAATTATTTTTCCTGCTTGGGTTCCTGATGGAAAGGTTTGGCAGGTTTTTACTTGTGATGACTGAGTGATATCAGAGGATGACACTAGATTCAGTTTGCCTTGTTTCAAGGTGCCCTGTCCACAAACATTTAGGCCCTCATTACAACCCTTGTGGTTGGTGATAAGGCGGTGGTATTACTGCCAATAGGCCGGCGGTAACAAAAATTGAATTATGACCATGGCGTAAATCGCTCAGGCAGACAGCCACTTTAACACACCGACCGCCACAGCAGTACCAACAAGCACCATGGCAGTAACCGCCAAGAGCCAGGCGGAAGACAATGTACCATCCACACTATTACAACAGGCCTATCCGACACCTTTTCTGGGACTGTACCATCGACATCAAAGGCACAGCGGAAACAGAACAAAGAAGTCAAAGGACTCACCTCTGGAGACTCAGGCAACAACCACGACGTCAAGGAGCCTGAGCTGCACATATTTCCGATGCTCGTCTACCTTTTACTGCCTTATGAGCAGCATCGCCGGCGGAGACAACCATGGTGAGTACTGCCGCATAGCACACAAGGGAGGGTTGAGGAAAAAGAGAGTGACACACACACACACGCAACACGCAACATCCCCCACCCCCAACACCATACACACAATCAGATGCACAAACATTATATATCCAACCGTACCTCTCAGGAATAATGCAAGGACAAAATGATTGGAAGAAAGTGAGTATAATATGATAAAATAACATGAATAAGTGCATCAAAATAAAAACGTATATACATATTTACAAATGGAGGGACACTGCCCAGTCCTCAATGTCTGTGGGCCACAGGGCCACATCACGTAGGCCAAGGCCCCACCTCACTCCTGCAACAACTCGGAGAGAACACTGCATGGGCATCAGGTCGAAAATACACAGGCACCTCAGGGAGACGGGGAGTGGGGGGGCACCTCAGCCGAAAAATGGTACGACACCACTGATCCTGGAGGGGGCTACATGCCCTGTACGATGTCCTGGGGAGTGCAAGGCCACAGTCTCTATAGTGGGTTGTTTGCCCACTGCTTGGTCCTGGGGAGTGCAAGGCCACAGTCTCTAAAGTGGGTGGTTTGCCCACTGCTTGGTCCTGGGGAGTACAAGGCCACAGTCTCTTAAGTGGGTGGTTTGCCCACTGCTTGTTCCTGGGGAGTGCAAGGCCACAGTCTCTCAAGTGGGTGGTTTTCCCACATGCTCTGGAGGGGGTAACATGCCCTGTGCTTCGTCCTGGGTAGAGCAAGGCCACAGTCTCTCTAGTGGGTGGTTTGCCCACTGCTTGGTTCTTTGGGATTGCAAGGCTGCAGTCTCTCAAGTGGGTGGTTTGCCCACATGCTCAGGAAGAGGTAACATGCCCTGTGCTTGGTCCTGGGGAGTGCAAGGTCACAGTCTTTCTACTGGGTGGTTTGCCCACTGCTTGGTCCTCCGGTTCTGGAGGGGGCATTGTGCCCACTGTGCTTCATCCTGGGAAGGATGGGGTGAGTGGATGGCTTCTTCCACTGGTGCTAGTGGGGGCCTTGTGCCCAGTGTGCTTCATCCTGGGAAGGATGGGATGAGTGGATGGCTTCTTCCACTGGTTCTGGAGGGGGCCTTGTGCCCAGTGTGCTTCATCCTGAGAAGGATGGCGTGAGTGGATACCTTCTTCCACTGGTCTGGAGGGGGCCTTGTGCCCAGTGTGCTTCATCCTGGGAAGGATAGGGTGAGTGGATGGCTTCTTCCACTGGTGCTGGAGGGGGCATTGTGCCCAGTGTGCCTCATCTTGGGAAGGATGGGATAGTGGATGGCTTCTTCCACTGGTTCTGGAGGGGGCATTGTGCCCTGTGATGCAGGATTTGCAGGGGCCTGGATGCACAACAGCCTATGGAGGCAGGACTACACACTGTCCGCCGGTGGTGACGGCCGCTCAGTGGTGGCAGTGGCGGTGCTGCTTTCCTGGCTGGCAGTGGTGGGGGAGGCTCCAGTCCATCCCCTGTGGCCTCGGACAGCTGCCCACTGGGCTGCTGCTGCTGGCAGTGGTGCTGGTGGCAGTGCTGGCAGTGGTGGGAGAAGGCTCCAGCCCATCCCCTGTAGCTTCGGAAGGCTGCCCACTGGGGCTGTTACTGCTGACAGTGGTGCTGGTGAGGCGGTGCTGGTGGCGGTGCTGGTGGTGGTGCTGGTGGCAGTGCTGGCAGTGGTGAGTGGAGGTTCCAGCCCTTCCCCTGCAGCCTCGGACGACTGCCCACTGAGGCCGCTGCTGCTGGCAGTGGTGCTGGTGGCAGTGCTGGCAGTGGTTGGGGGAGGCTCCAGCCCATCCCCTGCAGCCTCGGACGGCTGAACCACTATGGTTGGTGGTGGGGCTCTGAATGAGTCCCAGCACCAGCCTCCTGTCCTACCTGCCTGCTGGTGCAGGCCCCTTGCCCTTCCTGTCAGCAGCGGGGGATTGCCCTTTGCCCTTCCCTCCTGCAGCTGGTGGTGCCTCCTTGCCCTTCCTAGATGCTGCTGGTGGTGCCTCCTTGCCCTTCCCTGTCGCAGCTGGTGGTACATCCTTGCCCTTCCTTGATGCACCTGGTGCAGGCACCCTGTCAGTGTTGCTGCCTGGTACCTGGGTTACTCTCCCACCTGCAGTAGCTGTCGACACTACTGTAGCCGTGGACAGGGTGGATGAGGTGCTCGCCTGGGTTCTGACCACCCTGGCTGAATGTGAAGGACGGGGGGAGTGGTATGGAAGAGGTCAAGGGTGGAGAGTAAAAGCTTCTTAGGAACATTGGGGGGCAGGAAGATGGTGAAGGATTGGGAGTGGAGGAAGAGGAAGTGGTTGTAGGAGGTGTCTGTCTGCTGTGTTTGGGTGCAGGTGCATGGGCTGGATGCTGTTGTGAGGTGGCTGTAGGGTGTCTGAGTGCTTGCATTTGTGTACTTTGGGAGGAGGGGGCACAGACACAGTGGGAGAGGACACAGGGGACGTGTGCATGGATGTGGGGGTGGTGACTGCCAGTGAGAGGCATGTAGCGATATGCGTGATGGTGGTAGTGGATGAGGATGTAGTGCATAGAGGTGTGAGTGTAGACGCTACTGGGAGGGAGGTGGACGATGAGGAAGAGGTGGACACAGTGGAGGCAGTGGATGTTGGTATGTCTGCATCTGGATGGTGTTTGTGTGAGTGCCTGTGGGATGATGAGGGTTGCTTGTGTTTGCCTGAACCACTCCTGTGTGCTGTCCTGGTGCATGCTGGTCTGCCTGTGTGCTTGGGATAGGTTGGTGTTGAGGAGAATGGGATTGGGCAGAGGAAGTTGGAGGGCGGAGGCTAGAAACAGGGACAATGGCTGCCATCAGGGAGGAGGCTAGAGCCTGGACTGATCTTGGTTAGGCCACCATGCCAGAGTGAATGCCCTCCAGGAATAAATTTGTTTGTTGCAAATGGGCTGCCAGCCCCTGGATGGCATTCACAATGGTTGACTGCCCAAAAGAGATGGATCACAGGAGGTCAATAACCTTCTGTGTCAGGGCAGCAGGGTTAACTGGAGCAGTGCCTGAGGTGCCTAGGGCGAAGGAGATGCCCACCCTCCTGGGTGAGTGGGCCCAGGAAACACGCTGAGGGGCTGCTGGGAGGGCGGTGCTGATACGGGGGTGGCAGCTGTACCTGTAGTTGGGGTGGGCTTAGAGGTGTCCGCCACCACCATGGAGCTTCCATCGGAGGAGGTATCACTGTCAGAACTGTCCCCTCCAGTCTGCGCCGTGGTGCTCCCCTCGCCCTCTGTCCCACTGGTGGATTCGGCCTCCTGGGCCCTGTGGGATGCAGTTCTCCCTGTTGCTGGTGCCTCTGCTCCTTTGCCAGATGATGGTAATGCACATAAGGACAGGTTGACAAAGCAAAAAGGGGGGGAGAGACAAAGGATACCCTTGGTCACTGGTGGCAACAACACCACCGTTGGTGTACACGACACACAGACACACAGGGAACAGCCCTATACACTAGGCAATGCACTAACAGTCACAATGTTAGTCACCAGCCCATGGACAGGGATACCTAACGCCAATTGAAGCATACCTGAGAGCCACAGACACCTGCCCAGTAGTGGATACCTACTAGCTTGGTTGGAGGAGGTGTACATCAGACACTGCCCAACATGGGCCCTACCCTGCAATGTCCGGCCTGGCCTAGGGGCACCCACAGGCTCACATCCCCCACCCAGATGCCACCCCACCAGGCGCAATTAGTATATGGAGCACGGTACTCACCACCTTGTGGCTGCTATGATGGCCCAAGCATCCATCCAGCTCCGGATAGGCCACCACCAGTATGCGGGCCATCACAGAGGTCAGGGTTCACCGGGTACCCCTTTCTCATTGGGAGGCCATCCCCA